>NW_015090864.1:6432467-6462813 GCF_001431845.1 Calidris pugnax
TTTTTTTTTTTTTTTTTTTTTTTTTTGGACAGGCTCTTTTAATACTTAAATCTATCCAAACTATTTCCGCAGAGCTAGATCTGCTAAATTGGGTACAAAAGAAGCTCCATCATGCAATGCCTTTGGTTCTCATGGATCAAAGGGGATATCAAAGGGGATACCCAGTGCACAGAACTCAGACCATCTTTTCAGTCTACATGTGCTGCTCTCCTGCTAGAAGGAATCTTGGACTAGCTACCAAGCAAACCCCTTCAAATTGCTTTGGGGATAGTTTTGTCTCTGCAAAGAAGGAGAAGAAGAATTTAAAATAAGGCTCAAACCAAAGCCTGAAAAAAAACCCCACTCTATTTACACAGGAGCCAGGGGGAAGAGGAAGACGAGAAGATATGAAGGACAGAGGGACTTTTCTTGGCATCCCTATGAAATCTGTTCAGGACAATGCTGAAAAAGGTGGGGGCAGTGGGAACCCTAGGGATACAAGGCGATCTCCCCCCTTGCCTGCTTATCCATAAGCAGTAAGGGCACACACAAAACACAAAATAAGTAATAGCTGCTTTAGACGAGACAGAAGCCAGCATCCCATTCACATATTTGCCACTTTATAAGCTTCCAGCGTAGTTTCTTAAAACCCATGTTTCCCAAATATTTAAACCAGGATAATCTGCACTGCGACCAGAACAAACTCTTGATATCCCTCCCTCCAGCCACCGCACCAGCCCATCCACGTGTGCAGCCACCGGGGAGCTGGCTGGAAGGTGGTGTCCACCTTCTGGAAGCTGGAAGGACACAAACGTTTCTCTCAGCAGCATCTGAGAACATCACACAGATTCATTCCCATCCGTAACGAAGAGAAGGGAGTAGAGCAAATGGAAGGGCACGCTCATTGGATTGGATGGGCTCTTCCAGCAAGACAGAGGGAACCCTCTTCTAACACCGAGAAGAACAAGGCAGCTGGTAAGAAAACAAGAGCACTGAAATATTACACTTCTTGTAGCTCTTCACAACACCCCAGCACATCAGCCAGCACCAAACGAAGGGATGGGAGGGCAGGCAAGTGAAATCGCTTCCCTCGGTGCAGGAACGCTCAAAAGCTTTACAGAACACAACCAGCTAAGAACGGGGATTATTTCTAAATCCTATCCCAATTATTCTTCTACCAACTCCTCCGTCTGCAACACAAAGTTACAAGTTTGTACTAAACCGGGATTACTTTGCAATCATCATAAAGGTAAATGATAATTCTGCTTTCTTCCCAAGTATCCCATTCTCCAACACAGCCCTGGAGGTGAAGGTCACTGGATAGTGGAAGATTACGATTGTTTATGTTGATTTAATAATTTACATACAGCTTTAGATTTTCCATTAAAACTGCATTTCGTGTATGAAACACCAAAAGTACCTTACAAAGCCACGTTAAACATTTTGTTTAAACAAGAGCAGTGTTCACTCCCTGAACTCCCTCCCGTATTTTAGCAACCTATTTAACACTAAGGAAAGCAGAGGTTTCAATTAATTAAACATAATTGCTTCTTTCAGCAAAAGATATAACCATGTCTGGTGTTTTTTTGCCATTCCCATCCCCCAAATATTCTACACAAAGCCTTCATAAAGTTGTGCAGGTTTCAAATAAAACTGAAGTGGTGGAAAAAAATACCACATTATATCATAAACTTATTTTTGCTAGTTATATTGATTTCGCAATCATCAGAAGAGATTTTATGGCCTAGAAATTTATGTTTGGCTTAGAGAAAAAAATAATTCAAGCCACAAAACAGTGAAATATACACTGTGCTGACAACTATAATTTAATGTTTCCACAGAAAACACCATCGAAAAAGCCATACAGCATATCTAATCACTGCCATCAACATTTGTCATAAGAATGGATTGTTTAATGTTATTTGTATTAAGTTTATACATTTTAATTAATAGTTTTATACATAAAGCTTTTGGCTGGTTTGGGTAACACTAGATTTTTCCACTGACAAGCCCTGTAAATGTTTTATTTTTCTATTTACTTATTCCACTCCCTTTTAAATAAAGTGGAACAAGCAACCTGTGCTCCGTTCTTCTCCTGGGACCTGACTTCTTCCTCTGCAGTTCATCCTTCTGAAGGAGGATGTGAAAAGGCTGCTGGGGCAAGGCAGGGGCAACGTTTGCTGCCTTAAAACAATTAGGGAACGACAGCCCGTGACTTCTCTCCCCTTTGCTCACACACCAGACAGCACCGAGCTGTAATCGCTGCAGGGAACATTATAACCTCAGCTCACCTCTAGCTCTCCAAGCTCCATCCCAAAACTTTCTTACCAGGAGGAGCAACTACATCACGCTTTTATATATCATTGCAGAAACCCCACCAGCTCGCAAGAGCAGAAGCACTGATGAGCCACGTCTCCAACAGCTTACAAACCAAGAACAAAATGTACAGGCAGAGCCTGACCGATAGGGATTCGAGGAGAAAACAACAATAAATATTAGTCAGTACAACAGGCAGTGGGCTTGGTACGCGGCCTGAACTGCTGCCAAGCTTCCTGCCATTGGCTTTCTCCCTTGCTTTTTTTTTCCCCCCCCGACAATGGAGTTCAATTTAGAAGGAAAAAAACAAAAGCACATCTATTTCTGTTTAAAAGAACAGATCCACTGAGAGAAATACAACTTAAGCGCTTAAAGAACATTCAGCGTTTCACAAGACAAAGTCAACGGAAGACAAAACTACACTTTTTTTATGTATATAGGACTCCCCTGGAATATAATTGCTGCCTACAATAATTTTACTCATACTTGCATAAAATGGAGTAATTTATCAAAATCCTTTGTGACCTACTCCTAAACTTGTTATCAATTAGATTTTTTAGCTAATGCCCTTCATTAATCTCCACCTTTAAATACACTGCAGTAAAAAAAATAATCTCTTAAAATTCTTCTCTGCGTAAGCAACTAAGTAAATCTAGGAAAAAGAACCCAGAAAAGCCTTTTGTAGGGCTGAGCAGAGCTTTAGGTGCCCCTTTCTGCACTGGGGGAAAACCTGGCTGAACCCTTCACTAGCCCAGCGACATCACTTGGATGGCATGGAGAGCACTCAGAGACACCATCCAGGAGAAAATGGAAAAGTGTCTTATTCACCTGCCAGTAATCAGATACTACTTCTTTTAGTCTTTTGTTTTGTTTTAATGAATGACATTTTTTGCATGTTTGGGTTTGTTTTGGTTTATTTTTAAAGGTGACAGCAATGGCACCTAACCTGACAGGTCAAAAGTCCATTTTGAATCTTACTCATTCTTTCCACAAGGTGATCAGTAATGAGGCTTTGGGCCAACATCTCCTGGAACCACGTGAAATAACTGACAAAGACACCGTCCTCCAATGCCTGTCAGTGCCAGGCTGCTAGTTTATGATTACCCAGAGTTATTGCCCGACACCAGTTTCTGCAAGTTCTCTGTCAGTTGCTACCAACAAAAGCAGGTGACAATTTGTTCAGACCATTCATGGCAATTGCCCCACTAATCCAGCACATTTTGTTTCAGGCTTTTGATAATAAGTATGTATCATAAAATCATAGAACGGTTAGAGTTGGAAGGGACCTTAAAGATCATCTAGTTCCAATCCCCTGCCCTGGGCAGGGACACCTCCCACCAGACCAGGTTGCTCCAAGCCCCATCCAGCCTGGCCTTGAACATCTCCAGGGATGGGACCTCCACAGCTTCCCTGGGCAACCTGTTCCAGTGCCTCACCACCCTCACAGTAAAGAATTTCTTCCTAATATCTAACCTAAATCTCCCCTCTTCCAATTTAAACCATTACCCCTTGTCCTGTCACTACAAGGGGTATGAACCGCTCCAGTTTCCCCCTCTTTCTCAAACGTCAAAACCTCTAGATCGTTCAGGGAAAAAACTTCCTTCCTTCCTACGCTTTGCAAACTGCTGAGCAAAACGAGGGTAGTAAATATATAAAACAGGGCCAATAACCTTAAAAAGTGCTGTAACATCTGGGATACAGCAACATCCTAAACCAGCACAGATGTCTTGTCAAATGAACATCTGTCCGCAGCCTTACCCTGGAAGATGATACAGGACTGATTGATGCAAAGTTTTAATTAGTGCCACCGTCGGCACGGCGAGGAACGCGGTGACGTTCACGCGACCGTGTCACCAGTGAAAGCTTTTACCCTTCTTTTCAAGGATCTTCTGAACAGGTGTGCAAAAACACACGCTCCCACGAGTTCCCAGCCGTAAGTCGTCAGGGCAGCTGTAAAAGTTTAACTGTGCCCAAGTACAAGCTGAAACACCTGAGGTTCAGCGAGTCGCCCCAGGCGAGGGGAAGGGCAGCAGGTAAGGATCCACCCAGGGAGGTATCTACAAGGAAAGGGTTTGGTGGTTTTTTCCTTCTCTCTGAACACTACTTTGCAACGTTGACTTTATTACTTCTAAGAGTTGAGAAAATTCTACATCCAAGTCTGTGTAAAAGGAATTCGGCTCTGGAAGCAAGGCAGATGCCAGCTAACTAGAATTAATTTCAATAGCTCTAAACACTAACGAGCCTAAAATAGGAAACTCGCTTCCATATCGACTCCGAACTGCTACCGATTTAAAACATTTCTTAGAGGATTTTTTTTTAATTGAGCAATAATTAACAGGTGAAAATATTTTCGGCACTTGCCCTCCATCACATTTTCTTCTGCACTTTACAAAAAATGAACTCAACATTTACTTTCTTCCTATTTACTTCTTATAATACATGCATGCATATTAAAGGCAGACAGACTCTGGTTAATGGAAAATGGAAAAAATATGCAACAGAAACATCACCAGTAACATGAAGGTGAAAAAAAGCTGACCTTTTAGTAATAGAGAGAAGTGAAAGACTGTAGGAAACCATTTTTGTTAAACATCTACCGAACCAGACTTATTACAATCTCATTACAGAATTTGCTCAACCTTCAGTTTCATTACTAAAAGATCTCAAAAACATACTCAACACTGCCTATTAGTCTCTTAGTACAATCAAAGAAAAGTGTTATCTTAATATTTCTCATTTATAAAGCATAATAATCTTTTCATAATTTACTACATCAAAGAGAAGTGACCCAGCTTATGTTTAAAACCAAAACATTGCAACTTCCCATCTCCTTTAACCAGTAAGGATCTAAGAGACATTATGCATTCACCCAGGCTGTAACGTGTTCAGAACTGAAACTCTTTTCACATCTATATTTTATACAGTTACCTCTGAGAGCACTAAACACCTGAAACGAAAAAGTGTTATAGCCTTTGAGATCAGAGATGTCTGCAAAAAAACATAAAAAGAACCTCGCCTCCGCTCCAGGATTCTCATCTCAACTTTTCCAGTGCTGCCCTGTGAAAGGGAGATTAGTCAAAGATTTCCTACCCTCTCCAAAGAAATGCGAATGGGAGACTTTTAAAGATTATTTGTACTGAATGTCATAGACGCATCTTTGCTTTCATTCTAGAGCACAGTCCCTGTTGGCAAAAAGAAAGCTTAATGCAAGGGAAATCCACTGATCAATGCAGAGCTCCTCAAGAAAAAGAAACTGTCCCGAAAACCAGGTTTTGAGTGAAGTATCATGTGTCAAAACAAATTTGCATTACATGGCTGTAACAACAGTTTAGAAGTGAAATGAATTAGTATTTTTAAGTACAGGTGAAGTCTGGGCTATTTGTATTTTCAGCTTCAGCTGCTCTTGCATAGTTACCTGTGCTACCTGGGCTTCCAGGCCAACACTAGAGCAAAATGACTAGCCATGGGAGACAGAAAAGGCAAAGAAGATGTCTTGCCGGCAGGCACTGTCTACCCGAATCAAAGAGGCATAATTGCTGTAACAGGAATGACATTTCTCTGTTGGAAAATCTTAATCTCAAGTCAATTTTGCAGAAGGCCACCAGATCCAGGAGCCTGAAGCTACACTCTGCTGGGTGATGAGGCTGGTCTGGCCAAAGCGACCATCTTCAGCATTTTCTCTGCTGTTCCCTGAAGTCACTTATAGTTGTTCCGTCTGAGTCTGGAACTGCTTTTTTAAAAGATAAAGCAGATGAGGACTATCCTAGCTGAAACAGAGCCTTACTAATAAGACCATCAAATCTTCTTCCCAACTTGTTACCCATTTGGGAACATCCTCACTGGGTTGGTGAGAGAGGAGGAGTGGTCAGAGCAGCCAAGGACCAAACCAGCAGGATTCGTTATCACAAACAGTCACATAAAATAATGAACTTTTCACATGAGCTCATAAAATACCCATGGAGTCTCAGCTCCACGACAGTTACTGAAGGTAGTACTGAGTTAGGAGATGTGGAGGGCAGGGCTACTACACTGCAAGGTGCTTCTGCACACCTTTGTGTGACACCGTTACATGAGAAAAATTGGAGTTTGATGATGAAGGTATGGAGCCAGGTTGCCTGATCTACACGTTTGGACAGTTCAGATTTGGAGACAGTTCAAATAACAGAATGAGAAATCATATAAAAGACTTTGAGATCTTTCAGCTTTCTTTTTACTTCCCTAACTGACTGTTTAGACCTTGATAAATTCTGTAAGTGAAAATTACTTTTAGTCAAGTATCTGTGACATGAACTCAGCAACACACAGTATCAAAATCTGCTACTGGTTCTTATTTCTCAAGAACTACCTTCCCACTGATGGGGAGTCTCATTGTCTGACTTGCAGTTCATAGTTTTAGTTCTGTAACACAGAACACATTACACACAGACCTTAACCATCATACACATTTCAGAAATAATTACATTACAAAGACCATCCCTGCAATTACGATCTTCTGACACGTTACATATTTGCAGTTTTGCATGAACTGCATCCTTTATATGTTTGTTACCGATGCACCGAGCCATTAGTCAATTCAGCCATATTCGCTGTTAAAATGATGTAAAACAACATACCAAAATTTTGGTGCTTGGCCTATTTTTTAAAACCTTTTCTGGACCCACATTAGACAAATATTGGGGAGCACCACAGCTACGAGCTGTCTGCTCCTTTCCAACTCCCAGCTACCCCCGTGCATCTGCCTGGCTCCAGCCTTGGTACCAGCTATACTCCTATGATTGCAGGTAACAGTGCGTGAGGGTCTTGGATGAATTCGCTAAATAATCCTTATTGAGATCACTGAATGACTTCACGTGTTCTACTTTTACAGGCAAGGAGAATGGAATGGCAACATTAACAGCTAAGCAACCACTGGCATAGTCAAAAACACTGATTTTCTAACTTATGCAAGAGTTTCATGTGTGCACCTGCACCATCAAACACTACTTGTCCACATTTCTCCTTCCTTTACCTGAAAAAAACTGCATCAAAATATGCCACTGCATCAGACACTGGCTTTTCTTGACAGGCAGCAAAAGCATCCACTTGCATCAGAACACAAGATTTGTTTCTCCATGACGACGGCAAGGTTTAACTCCTCCGATCTGGTGACAGCCACGATGCCCAAAATTTTTACCCACAACAGGACCAAGGTTGTGTCTTTATTTAAGAATTAAGAATCATCCAGCTACTTATTCTTTCGTACATTGCAGGGTTTGCCTGCTACTCTCTCCTCAATGGAGGCAGCAATACAATGGCAAGGACTGTAATTCTCGTGTCTGGTGATTTCAAGCTCCCGCACATAAAATTCAGCGGATCTGAGTCATCGTGCATGAGAAACAGCTGCCAAGTACTTGGAACTTGGTGGAAGTTTTGGTTTCTGTGAACAGATTTTTGTAATTTTAGCACCATTAATTAAGAGTCATTTTCAAAGACTTCCTTTTGAAACTTTGCAGTCTGCCGAAGTCTTAACCACAGTTAAGATTGTGAAGATTCTTTCAAAATGCATTTTTCTGCTTAAGTTAAATATTCTCACTGGATGTATTAGGTGCAGGTGCAGACTGTGCTGCCTGCTGAAATACCCAGCCACACACAACGCAGGTACACAGCAACCAAATGATCTAGTACTAAAGTTTTTACTCAAAAAACTGGTTTTGTACCCAGCAAGTACAGTTCTGCATACAATGACCATAAACAACTCTAACCATTGCTTTTATTCACGGTTAATTCAGTTTGGGTAATCAAAAAACCAATGTGAATATTCAACTCTTACCTATTATATCAATTTATTGAAGATAAACTAACTCCTCCTTACACAGCATCATTTTGAGAGGTTTCCAGATCTTACATCTATCAGAATGCATCAGTCAACTCAGAACATCCCAGGCTTTTTTATCAAATAAAGCTCAGCTTTATTCAATTTTATTCAATTTTACTCATGTCTTTAGCAAACACCAGTCTTCTGCAGACTACACGGAAAACAACTCCATTCATTTTTAGGCTTTTGAACTATTTCTGATCCCACCAATATGACAAAAACCCCATCTGTCTGTCCCTCAGATGCGTGTTACAGGATTCCCTGAGAAAGGCATCCGTCCTCCAGTTCCCACCTGAGCTTCTGTTTACAGAAGGCAACGAACAACCCACGGGCAACACCACCAGTGTGCTCCCACACCCCTACCCCCAACAAGCATTTGGGCATCAACTGGAAGGATCATGACATGAAAGGGCCAACAGCACCCAAAGGGATATAAATAACCTAGCTTTTATGCAAGATGCTGACACAGAACACGTCAGGTAGAATTTTCTTAATAATACCCAAATTAATTGATGTCATGTAAGAAAAGTAGTTCTTGCATGTTAACTACAGTCTGTCATTACCCATCTAAAATGGATTTAGACAGGGAAAAAAACACAACAGAAATGAATGTCATATCACCACGTATCTTTTCCATCTGTTAGCACCCTGAGCGCTCCTTATAAAGAAATGCATTTTTATTTCAGATAATGTCAACAAGTACTATGAAATATTTTTCTTTCAGTAAAACTGCTAAACCTAGGAAAGCCAAAGGGAAAAACACAAGATCTGCTCACTAATTAAAAATCCATTAGAACTTATTCAGAAGGCTTGGAAAACCTCAGAAGAATAAAAATAGACCTAAAAAGAAAATGGGCAACATAATCAGATGGGTATCAGTGTAAATTTATAATTCGCATGAATTGTTTTTCTTTTAACAAAATTGTTTTCAAACCAGAAGTAAATCCTAAAAGCCAGATCATGGAATCTATTTTTATACCAGAGTAAATAAAACTCTGGAAATACTGTTGTGAAATATAAACAACAATACAAGTAGCATAATAAGCAACGCTCTGAAGCGCAGTCACAACTAATACAAGTCTTCAAACATGTTTAAAAGCTTCCGTACAAACAGAAATATCAATCTCTAGGGGCGTGGGTAAGGCAGAAATGCTGCATTCTGCTAACAAAACTGTCCAATTTTTTTTTTCCCCATCTCTGAAGAGGATTCGTCTAACTTGGAGACACAAATTTGCCTTCTGACAATTACAGGTAGGCTACAAATAACCCCAAATAATTATAATAAATAACTTCTAATCTTCTGTCTAAAGGACCGTTAAATTATAATCTTTATTTGGGGCAATGATCACTGCTGTACACCAATGTTATTAACATTTAACCTCTTTATATTTGAGGCCCCTAGAAACCATACCAAGCTACTTCCTCTGTTTTCTTCTATTCCAGCCTTCTGTCCATTAAGATTTAATATATAAATTCACAGTATTTTATTTTTTTTTTTAGAACTGTTATTCCCTCATTTCTTTAATTTACCTTTTTTCATGTTTTTCTTTAAGAGCATGCTAATAAACAGATGGGTTTTCCAGCACTTGATGCTAAAGAAGTTCTACTACCTGATCATCTCCTTCCCACCCCCCAGCACGAGATGAGATGAGATGAGACGAGATGAGATCAGGCTGTGACAGAAGTGCTACCAAAAGAATGATCTACTGCTCAGCCTACCTCATACGATACAGGTCAGAGTTATAAACAAAATTGTATCTGTGTCACACGATAGGGGCACGTATCCAGCGAACCTTGTTACAGCAACTACTACAATGGAAGTCATCCAAGAAGACCAACTGATACCTGCAGGTCAAGTTCCTTTGAGGCCATCATCCAAGGACACACAAGCAGTGAGCTCACTGTTTACCGCACTGCAAGTTGCAAAAGGTCCTCAAGTTCCTCTGCAGCTTCCCTCCAATTCCACAGATATCCTCCGTTGAAAGAGGCAAGGAAATGTGTTTTTAGGGTAACAGGAAATTAATTCTCAAAACTGATGCTCAGTATGGACAAAATTGGCAAAATGTTCAAGATTCAAGCATGCCAACTTGAAGACGAAAAAATAATGTTAAAACGAATTTGAAGAATGGGCATAGACTGAATTTATACCCAGCAAAACACAGCTAATTTTTCATCCAGATCAGCTACCCCATTTCATTCCTTGGAGGTCCACAAACGTTTGTGCTGGAAGCAGGAGGGGAGAAGTGACAGGGAGGAGCAGCAGGAATAAAGTCAGGGAAGCTTCTTTTGGTGACGGTGTAAGCGACGCTGTCTAAAGGGATTTGGAAATTACAATCTGAATCACTCATTTCATAACTTTTTTCAGAAGCCACCAGAAAAACAAGCAATGAAGATAAGCAGAAAATTATACTGAAGCTGATTTATAATGGGACTATTTGTATATTTACCTAATCTTTTTCTGAGCATAGACCTTCTGGAATGACAGCTTCTTAGATATTTATACTTTTATTTCAGCTTGCTTTTTACATATACACATATGCTTCTAATTAACATTTACAGCATGAAAGCTCAGTTCTACTCACCAGACCACACAGCCTCAAAAATTTTCTTAACCAAACCTTTCAGAAGTACTTGCAGGTATCAAAAGCTGGCACAGCAGCTCTGGAGCAGCTACAATTGCAACCACTTGTGAAGACAAGGCTGCCAATGGAAGCACATACGACCAGGTGTGACTTACAGAAGTTACTCAGATTTACCCAACTACTGCCTTGGGATCACGACAGGACAGAACTGGGGGTACTTCACAGCCCCACACATACATTTCAGCAGTAAAACCATAGGGTTTTGTTACAATACTATTTCTGCATAACTAGACTTTTTTCTTCTTTTTTTTTCCTCTATTTTTGCACACTGAAATTTCTCCCAAAAGTACTCAAAAGCCTTCACAGAATCATAGAACGGTTAGAGTTGGAAGGGACCTTAAAGATCACCAAGCTCCAACCCCCCTGCCCTGGGCAGGGACACCTCCCACCAGACCAGGTTGCTCAAAGCCCCATCCAGCCTGGTCTTGAACCCCTCCAGGGATGGGGCAGCCACAGCTTCTCTGGGCAACCTGTTCCAGTGTCTCACCACCCTCACAGTAAAGAACTTCTTCCTAATATCTAACCTAAATCTCCCTTCTTCCAATTTAAAACCATTACCCCTTGTCCTGTCACTACGCTTCCTGACTTCATGATGACACAAGAATTGCAACCGAGGTATATTGCGTCCTCAGCATTTTAGAAACCATCTGTATTCTGTGATCAATGTATTAAGGCTTACATTTGAAAAGAATTTTCAACCACGCAGATGTTCAATGCTTAATGCACTGTCCATGACAAAGCTGCCACAGAGAGTGCTATCAAAACACAAGTCCGACTGCTCACAGACTCACCGGACACAACATCATCACCCACACAAGTCTAATATCCATAAATATCACTCAATAACCGTAACGAATTGAGGCCCATCCTTCAGAAAGGCACTCGCTTTGCCGTACCCTTTGTCCTTTGTTCCTCCTTACAAATCCGTGCCCATTTCCTATGTCAACTTCTCTGGCTCCAGTTTTCAGCCACTGGCTCTTGCACCTTTTCCTCTTGCATTGGAGAACCCTTAAGCACTCTGTATTTTCTCCTCTGCAGTTATTATCCACTGTAAGGAAGCCACTATTTAGTTTTAGGGTTTGGATTGCCCCCTCCCATAACCTAACACAGCGAGCACTTTCCCTTTTCTCACCAAAGGACTTTTCTCCAAGCTTCCTACAACCTTTGGTCCATTTTGTGATTTTCTGCCAACGTTTTGGTCTTTCAATTGTGGATATCTGAATAACATTAAAATGGCAGCATCCCATCTCACAATCTCTGCTATAAACAGTGCTTCAGGACACAGCCACAAACATCCCACACCCTAAATCTCTTTCCAGAAATGCTACTTTCTGGACTGCAGCCCCACATCCCTACACCTCTCCACAGCGACACCATCCCCCTCCTTATTCTGAAGAGCATTTTGTTTAACTGTGCTTAATCCAAATCCCACTTTTGCCTCTTCCCTGCGTTCACCCACATCATTCCACACACAGATTTCAACAACAGTAATTGTTATTAATATTGACTAAACCAGACTTTATTGCTGGAGGACCACCCAGAAAACCCAGAGCAAGGCAACGACAGCTCCCCAAGACAACAAAGTGCTTTGTCAGCCAGCCCTTAACCCAATTACTGTAGGCTTTATTCCACTGAGTAACTCAAACAAATAGTTTTAATCAGAACATAAAACAATGTTAGGCCCAGCATTCTTAAAGAAATCAATTTACATTCTATCTTTATAGAGAACTATGGATAAAGGATCACATCAGATGACCCAACATCTACATCAAAGGCAACTTTTGAAACTCACTTAGTAGGTAAAAAGATAGGATGAAAAGGAATGGAGGGAGTAAGAAAAAAACATCAACTAAGAGTTCCTGCCTCTAAAGAATGTAGTAACTAGATGTATTTCCAATATAAAAATAAAAAGTCTGAAGCCATGCATCCTCTGCACCTCTTTGTTTTTGCATGTTTAACCACTGAGGCAGGTACTACAGCCTTCCCAACAGCAAGGGACTCACTCTCCCAAAAAGTCCCCCTTCCACATCCTCTTGATTTCAGCGGGAACACGGGATTTCACCGTCTCACAAAAATGAGCCCCATGTACTTCAATATACTTTGTAGCGTAATGAAATATTCTATTGAAATTACGAGATCTAAAAAAACAATGACTTTATTGCTTCTTACAACTTTTTCACTGTAAAATTCAACTCCAAGGTAGTAATTGGCAGGGACAAAATTATGTAGCAATTAGGGCATGACAGCAAAAGCAAACAAGAACTGAAAATGGGTTCGACACTTCTGGTAACAAGCAGGTAATTATCACAGCAGCTTGAAAGGGGCATAATCAACCAAACTGACATCATCCCTCCCACATAATAAAATGTGAAATCCCTTTACGTGCAGTGTAGCTCTTACGCACAGCTGGTAAGCGCTGCTAGTCTAGTCTGGATGGCTGTCTGCAGAGCAGCTGAGGTTACATTTGGGATACTTCAACAGTGCATAATTTTATTTATTTATTTAGAATGACGGTAACTATTACATGTTTCCATCCATTGTGAACTACTGAGATTCTTTCTAGAAAACATTATTTTATGAAAATGCTTTCTCTTCTCTCAGTACAACTTTGTTTTCAAAGTTCCTAGAATACAGAAAAAAAAAAAAAATCACTGCCTAAAAGGTACAGTCACCGTTACACCTCCACCTACAAGTTAAAATATGTTTAATGTTTTTAACATAAAAATAGAAAGTCGCTAATTTTAAATATACTCAACTCTTGAGTACTAGATTTTACCAACACCTTTCTTTCCCCTCATGACTCATTTTATGTAAACAGAGGTGTGAGCATAAATTGTTGTCTGAAAGCAGCACTATCCTGTGGACATGCTTGTTGCTCACATCAACACAAAGTCTGGTTGTATCACAAATGGTAACGCATTCATCTTCATAACGTATTTGAGGTAATTAAAATATGATCTGTAAAAAACATTCATTTACCCGCTGTCCCCTTTCAGCATTATTTTATTGCAGGTTTCTCACTCTCATCACTGCAGTGTTGGGAAAACCCATCAGCCCCAACTGCCTCAATAGCGTTTGTTCCAGCTGTTAGAGAAGGTTGGGGGGAACCTCCTTGTCCTTTTTCTATATTTTCTACGTCCCTAACCTATGTTCCTCTCCATTTTCACTCTCCTTGTGTTGACAAATCCATTTGCCTCCATGCTGTCTGTCAATACCATTAGCTCGCTGCTTCCTCCTTCTTCCAGCTCATTAACAACAGTAATGGCCGAACCCAACCGAACCCCTACGCTCTGCCCTTAACTATTTCCACCCAGCTCCAATATTTCACATGAGTTTCATTCCTTGTTTCTTGGATACAAGCAATATCGAATGCACGGGAATTGCGGCTCAATTTGTATTGATTTTTCAAGTGAAACTGCCACAAAACATTTACAAAGTACCTGTGCCCATCATTTTGCAAACTGTGCTGCAAGCGCCGTGAGTAAAATATATGAATTATTAACACTTATTTTCTCATCTTTAAAAGCTGAGCACTAACACGTCACAACACGAATTCTTTACACACCTGCTATCTTGAGCAATCTATTTATTTTTAATTTATTTTTTGTTGTTATCTTCAGCAATCTAATTTTTTCCAAGAAATTCTCACACAGATAACCCAAAGCTGAGTTTCCCAGACCTCAACTTCGTAAAAACACTAAGGCAATTCTGAACAACACTATTCATTTCAAAATATAAATATGATGAGCGTGTAGCCCAGACAAGGCATGCCTTGACTTGTGCAAGGTCTAGTTTACTGGCAAGTAAAACAGATGTAGGCACAACGGGAGCTATTTGATTGCTGACTGTACGTTACCGACATGATAAAGATGGTAATACTACCCCAAATCTTCTATTTTTTTATTCACTTCTGAATCGCTTTAAATCTCAAATTGCTTACAAAGGTTTGCATTGTACAAGATCTAACATTTTATCTTGGAAAAAATGGTAAAACTAGGGAAAAAGGATAAAAGCACAAGTTTACCAATTTAAAATTATACCACAGAAAAGTGAAGAGAAACATTGAGCTCAGAGCTAAAGAAGGTAAAGACTAAATATGAAAAAAAAAAATTAAACCCCCATATTTTTTAACTCATTGCCATTGATGAGACCTCTTCCTCTAAAAAGCAACGCTCCTCTGAACCGCTATGATTTTACTACGAGAACCTACAACCGTGACAAACAGCTGTAACATAGAAAGCGAGCAGGGGTCAAAGCAAAACGAACAGGGCTTGGATGAGAGTCAAATATTCACCTCCAGCCCCCGTCAGCCGCCCGTACCCTTTACAAACGGGGGCCCTGTGTCCCCAGCCAGCTCGCGGCCCGTTCCCTGGGCGGGCAGGTTGGCTGGGCACTGGCAGGGGAACGGGGATGAGCAGCTGCAATAAAAGGCGAGTGCCGCAGCCGCTGCTGCCAGCAGAACACAGCTCTGGAATCGTGGCCTTAAATGCCCTGTAAACGTAAAGCTAAGGAGAAAGTTTCCATTCCCAACGGAACACGGGCACGGACGTTACCAGGGAACGGCTCCGCAGAAGCGACGAGGTGGGAAACCTTCAATAACCTTCACCGCCTTTTCTTCTCCACGTATTTTTGTTCTGTTTCAATGACTGATTGCACTAGAAATATCTTTTTTTTGCTGCAAACCTTAACGCTATAATGGCATCCAGGCTACGCAGCGTTCAGTATATTGGAAAATGGGTATTACAGAATCATAGAACGGTTTGGGTTGGAAGGGACCTTAAAGATCACCAAGCTCCAACCCCCTGCCATGGGCAGGGACACCTCCCACCAGACCAGGTTGCCCAAAGCCGCATCCAGCCTGGCCTTGAACACTGCCAGGGATGGGGCAGCCACAACTTTTCTGGGCAACCTGTTCCAGTGTCTCACCACCCTCACAGCAAATAATTTCTTCCTCATATCTAATCTAAATCTCCCCTCTTTCAGTTTAAAACCATTACCCTTTCTCCTATTGCTACACTTCCTGGTAAAGAGTCCCTCCCCATCTCTCCTGTAGGCCCCGTTCAGGTACTGGAAGGGGCTACAATGTCTCCCTGGAGCCTTCTCCAGGCTGAAGAACCCCAACTCTCTCAGCCTGTCTTCACAGCAGAGGTGCTCCAGCCCTCTGATCATCTTTGTGCCTTCTCTGGACCCATTCCAACCGGTCCATGTCCTTCCTGTGCTAAAGATTCTAGAATACCTTAATTCTCAAGACTTGGGAGAAAATTTAACACACCCAGAAATTCCAGGCACCAATGTTCTGGCTTACAAGCTACAAAACAAGCACATAAAGTCATCTGATAGAGGAACATATATTGGTTTTCTTCCTTGCATCTGGACCCTACAGTAAAGATAACATGGTTGGTTCAGCATCCCTAAGGGGAACTTTCTTCATCTGAACAGCTGGAAATAATGTTTTATTGGAGAAGTACGGTATTTTGAAATAGAACTCCTCCCAGTAAGAGCTCTGAGAGGATGCCAGGCAAACATAAAGTTAATAATAACACCAGATATTTTACCTTCTCTAGATACGGGCACACCCCAATGCCTTATTTTCTTATACCCAATCCTATGACCCAATTTGCAAATATGTTGAGGGTTTACCTCCTCCAAAAATTAAATCAAAGTTGAGGTTTAGCTTCCCTTGGAAAATAAAAACAAACTAAGGTTTCAGTCTCACTAGACACACCCCACATTAGCACAATCCAGCATTTAATTTCTTGTAGAATAACACTAATTTGGTAACACACAGTAAAAAAACTTTAAAAAAAAAGTACAACACAGAAAAACTGTGTTACCATTAAAAATCATTGCTTGTCAATGCCACTGAACTAATTCTAAGCGTAAACAACAACTATCACCAAATATGAACTTTATTAGCTAAATACATTTCTGTTGTTTCACTTCCAAATTTTAGACAACTGTTTAAATGCTCAGCCTTGGGTGCACACAGTAAAATAAAAACGTATGAGCCTGAGAACTTGGTTCAAAACTACCCCACCTGTATGTGCAGCGCTCAATAATTAACCTATGTTCTTTTCCAAGGACTGCCTGAAAGCCCTTCTGTCTTTTATGCTTTCCGTTATCAGTACCATTCAGATAATTGGGATTAAAAGTCTATATAATTCTAAACTATTATGAAAGCTTTTTTTTTTTTACTGGATGAAAAACTAGAAGTTCTGAAGGCATTGTCATGAATTTTTCTCCTGAAGAATTTTGTTCTTTTTTTCAAGTTTCTGTGGCCATAAATTCCATATTCAGGTCCATTCATAAAAACTAAAACTGTTAAATTTAGTATCTAATAAGTATGTCTATATCATCACTACTACAAGTCATAAAAAAATCCATCAATCGCTTGGATTTTTTAAAATTAATTCTAGCTTGTTTTACAAAATGCGTTGCTGAAGAATGAATCAGTGGGGGGAAAAACTGAAGTATTTCATACAGTCCTGAAAAATCTCAGATAAAAATAAGTTTGCTACCCTGTTTTACCAGCTGCAAAATTCCATCTCTGCTGCCTTGCACACACTTAACATTATACGAACCTGGTGTTGCATCATTATGAGAAGTCATGAGCAAAATACAACTGTGGTCTGATATATTACTTACAATCACCTTAAACAGCAAGAAAGGTTTCTGTTTCTTTTTATTAAGTAGTTGTGTTGAGTGAGGATAGAACCACTGATGTTCCTGACACCCATAGAAAAATCTTTAACTTTGTAAGATCATAGAGAATCGTAGAATAGTTTGGGTTGGAAGGGACCTTTAAGGATCATCTAGTCCAACCTTCATGCCATGAGCAGGGACACCTTCAACTAGATCAAGTTGCTCAAAGCCCTGTCCAACCTGACCTTGAATGTCTCCAGGGATGGGGCATCGACCACCTCTCTGGGCAACCTGGACCAGTGTTTCACCACCCTCAGCAAAAAAAAATTTCCTCCTTAAATCTAGTCTAGATCTTCCCTCTTTTAAAGCCATCACCCCTCTGTCCTACCACAACAGGCCCTGCTAAAATGTTTGTCCCCATCTTTCTTGTAAGATACTAGTTTCTTAAGAGACACAACAGGAACTCCCAAGGCCAACCAATTCTTTTACATGTCAACTGTAGCAAAAGAAAATGCACTTAAAATAAGCACAACTCAGATAAGCAGCTACTACGGGTTTACAACAGGGACCCTGTTGGAATAAAGCAAAATGAATTACAGCGTTCTCCTACAACTACACTTTTAATCCTTGCATTAAAGCTAAGGAAAACAGTCAAGCTCCTACTACACACTTTTAAAAACAAATTTATAGAAGCAATACATCTGAAGCCACATCTTAAAAAAATTAACATCCAACAAACTACTTAGAAACGTTCATCCTATTATTCAGGGAGATCTAAGAATACCAAAATATTTTTAAAACAATAATAGAAAGTCAAGATTTAAGCCACATTAGAAAACTCTCCCCTAAAGCTTCCAGTTATTGCAATACTTCTTAAGGCAGAGTTTCATGACAAAAATACTTTTTTTGTGCAGCAAAGACACACAAAAGGATTCTTAGGGATGCCAAACACTTTCAGAACTCTCCAGTGATGACTCATCCTGTTATGTATACAAAGCTTTCATTAAAAAAAAAAAAAAAAGAAAAAGAAAAAAAAGCCAGTTGGCATCATTACAGCTCCTCAGTTAGCAATCTTCAATTTACTGTTATTTCTTGTACAAAGTATTTGAAATGCTCTGCAATAAAGTATTCTGGTATGCTAATTTTGGGGAGGAAAACGTGCAACTTCACTTGAATGGCCTTTCTTACACAAAGACTTTCTACTCTGGTTCACAAAGTGCTCCAAGATGGCCTCGGATACAATTTTTAGCTAGACAGAAATTCTTTGTTGCTCCACATCAGTTCTTTGCCAGTTGCACTGATCAACTATTTTGCCAAAACAAGAAAAATAAGTCTTTCAAAATGAGTCCTGATGAGTGTAACAAAAAGAATCACTTCTAAAAATAATAAAAAAAAAAAAATATGGGGGGAAGGTGTAAGTTTAACTGCTCCTGAAAACTTTGAAAGCATTCCTTCTGGCTGTCTCTTCAGAAGCATCATTTGAATCCCTCTCCCCAAAATGAATTTATTTAGATTATCTCTTGTACTTTAACAAAATCACAATGAACTAAAACTGCCATATAGGTGCAAATAATTGTAACAAACTATAATACGATACTGACAAGCGTTTGCCCACAAGACGGGTTTCTTTTTTTATATATGACTTCTTTGACATGTGGTGGGTTTTTTTTTTTAATTGGCTGTTGTTTGCTTTACTTATATACATGCATAGCTCCAAGATGTATGAGAAACCAGAGCTTCCCACAGCGCTACATACAGCACAAGCATCCTTCCCCCTGCTCCAGCCAGTGTTGGGGCTGGTCTTTCCAGAGGATGGTTTCCATTCCTGCCTGTTCATCTTCTACCTGTGGGCACCTACAGACCCAGGTAACAGCAGCTGTGGGGTTTTTTTAATCAAACAGTCACCTTCTGAAACTCATCTCAAGATTCATTTTGCACAGACAGCTAGTCTGGAGTTAACAACCCTCCCACTGGCCAAATTCAAACCAACAAGCAAGATACAAATAATTTCCTTTCTTTTCAAATCCCTCCAGTCACTCGCTTCTCTAACAACTCAGTTCCTAGTGTTGATCCCTTTTCTAAACGTGGCCACACATGCATAAGAAGCAGCCTCAGCACCAGCTACACAACTTCTCTTTCCCACTGGGGACACACTTTCCAGCATCTCAGATGCTTTCAGAACAGACGCCTCCCCCACCACTGCCACATATACATTTCATTTTATTTCTTATAAACGCCTCTTACCCACAGTAGTTACAAGTGCCAAATCATCTGATTTCACAGAGTGTCAAAAGAAAAGACAGATCTAAGAATTTATATAGCATTTTCTATCCCATTTTGTTCTGCAACATGTTGATTTGGAAACAATATCCTTCATTTGCTCAAATTCTAACAACCACAAGAAGTCTGCTGTCCCTCTCCAGTCATTTACATTGATGACAGGACTTGATCAACTATACCCTGTTTCTCATAAGTTTATGTTTTCAGTAGGTACTGGCAAGGCTACACCCGATCAGATACCATTTAAATTTGTGGATTCATGCTACGAGTCTTTGAGCTTGAAGCATACTGATTTCCACACTGCACAAAAAAATAAAGCTAAAGAACAGCCCATTTTTTTCTACTTCCAGACAAGATAAGGTGGCTTGTCTTAGAAAGCATAACTAAAGCCTTTTGATTTTCTTTTTTATTTAGTCATAAGTTTTTGTTATTCTCTCATTATTTATGTACTGTAGGTGGTCATGGCAAACTACCAACATAATTTATGCTGGTTCTCTAACTGTAAGACTAACTTACTCATTCAGTTAAAAAAAAAAAAAAAAAAAAGACAAGTCTTTGGTAGTTAAAAAGCAGAGGTACAGGACAACAAGGGCCAGCCCCAGTCAACAACAGGAGCTTCACATTTCATATTTGTCTTTAGAAGACCACATTTTAAATGAAAGCACATGCCGTTTTCATTTCCCCACACTTAATCTATCAGTCGATGGAAGAGGAGGGAGGAAGAAGGGAAAGGCAGCTGAAGGCACCACATCTTCAGCAGAGGTTTGAGTAGTGAAGGCTGGGGCTTGGGGTGGGGAACAATCAGCCTCACAAACCAGAGAGAGGGTTCAGAACACACAGCCCAAACACAACGGAGGGCCCAGAGCAAAGGATGGGCTTGGCTCCAATCTAACAAACAAAAGGGGATACTTTAATCACATTTTAATGAGGGTTTGCACGTGACCTGGTCCATTAGATACTGAAATGCTGCCGCAGCCACCATCCAGCCACCTGGGCATGTGATGCTAATGCTCAAACTGGCCACGACAGTACCCTTGAGGAAGGAAAAATAAATAAGTAACGCCACAGCAGCTTTGGTTGATAACACTATTAATACACTGGGGGTTTTAAAGATCTGTAGAGGCACAGACATCAGTATGATTAAGTGCGAAACCTAAACTCACTGATAACCAGTTTAATCAGGAGACATAATATGCAGAATAATTAAGTTCATTTATGGTATATATCAAACAGGTTCACCATCCAGATACACATATTATTTAACTAATAGAGTGAATCAAAACCTAAGCCATGTAATATAAACATTTAACATCAGAAAACAGGATCCCATGATCCCTTAAGGCTGCAAAAGAAAAAATCTACTCTGCTAAGAACAACAAGAAAACCTGCTAATAGTCCAGAGGCTCTGCTTTTGGAGTCCACTTGGCCCTTAATGCCTTCAAAAAGCAGTTCCGTTACACACACACAACATTTTTTCAGTTTAAATAAAATTTTGCTGATGTAACCTGGTGCTCTCAACCAGGTCTTCGGTATTTGTGCACCTCCTTCAGAAGCACACTGTCTGTTTTTCCCCACACGCACATTTTCATGTATCTTGATAACTATAATCACAATTCAGATTGAAAAGGTGATCACAAAATTAGCATTTACTGTCTCTTCTAACACATACTACATGGCACTGATGCCAGCAGGTAGAAGGTTCAAGAAAATCCCAAGTACCAGATGGCTGTTCTTCTCAGTGTGCAGTTACACTGTGGTACTCCGTGCTCAGGGCGTTGAAAATTTGTGGGATTGAGGAGAGTCTGGACACATTCAAAGGAGAAGTCCAATGCCCAAGAGATCTAACAAAGAGAGTCATCCTTGACTCCAGAAATCCCACAATTCTTTCCCAACCTTCCACAATTAGTCATTCAGGGAAGTATCATTACAAAATTACCCTTTTCTGCTTTTCCTTCTGAGGCATCTGCTATTAACCACTGCAGGAAGCATGATGATGGGACATCCAGATCTCCAATCTGACCCGGGATAGCTGCTGTTGTGAAACAGGCAATGTCTCCATATTATCTTACAAACAGACTCTGAACCCAGAGGCAGGAAAACAAAGCTCACCATATTGCCCAAATTACTGTCACACCTAAAGACTGATCTTTAACAACACTAACCTTCATTTCCAGCCTTGTATTCAACATACTGAACTGCGAATAGTGAAGGCTGTAAGTGGCTTATTAAAGTTTCATTCCTCAAAAAGACTTGTTCCTGGTTTCTGACGTCCAGAGACTCCAATGCAGAGAATCAGTTCTGCATGGTGGGAGGTGGGGGGCGGGGGGACAAAGAAGCTAAGAAAATGTCTGAGCATCCTATAGACCTTCCTGTTCAGTAGATGGCTTATTAGGATCTTGGTCCATATTGTATTGAAAAAGTTATACTAAGCACCATACATCCCTTCAGCCAGGTGGTCTTTATGTACCACAGTAACAAAAATAACCTCAAGAACAGCAAGCTTCATGTCATACAATCATGCTTTTCCACAAGATGCTTTCGCAGTCAAAAAACACTTTTTTTTGTAGTTAAGCAACACTAAGCTCCTCTGGCAGCTCAATGGATTCTCCTACGTCACCAAATTCCTTGCACAGCCTCAGAAATAAGCTAAGCACCATGTGTCATGTCACCAAAGAAAGTCAGATGACATTCTGCTGCTATCTTCTAATTTGAAATAATATCCAATCCCACTATACCAGCATTCTAACCTTACTTTTTATAGGGAATTAGTAATGTTTTGCTTCCAGTAGTCAGTTAGAAGACTAGAGAGAGAGATATTCGTGGGAGTCTGCTGTGAACCCATCTGAGAAAACGGGTAGACATTGCTTGTAGAGAGGGCTGAGGGAAAGCTCACAAGATGGTTGTCTCCTGAGGAAAAGCGATGGAGTAAGAGGCAATTTATTATCTGTGGAAGACAAAGAGACGAGCTTTAGGGCGGGGGTGCAGAGAAGATATTAGGGTATGACTGTATTTTGTCATTTGTCAGTTTGTCATTTGTCCGGCTCATGACCTGAACCATCCCACAAGTCCTGATTTTCAGCACCCAGGCTCATCTTTTTGATGAAATTCAGTATGCAGATTGGAATGCCAGGACCAAAGAGTTAAGGTTGGAGTTCTATGAGAACCAGTTGGTGTCCACCAACTATGGGCAAGTTCATCCTCATTCGTAAAAGTTGCTTAATTTCATCCATCCACTTTCCATGAGCAAATCGATTTTGGACTCCAGATGTAGAAGGCACTTTCTGTAGTGACATTCAGTGCTTATGGGGCAGCTGGACACTTTGTGAAAAAGCAGCATGTATTTCCCTATGTGTTCCCAAAAGCTCACCTGTTTTACCCAGTTAGACAGAAGATGCAACCACCTGCCCTCATCCTTGCTTCTCTTAAAGCCTTATGAGACATAACACCACCACCACTGCTTTTCTGCCCCTAAAACTCTACCGCTACTGCACGTTTTTCAAATTCCTCACAAATAATTTCACACACAGAGGATGCTACAGAACAGCCAGGAATAAAAACTACCCTTACAACATGTTGAAGAGATCAAAACCAACACTGGCTTTTCTATTACAAAGGAGACCTTCAAGACAGCCTTTCCCAGAAAAGGTCTCCTGCTCTTCACCTACAAATACACGTTACTTCAGGAGAGCAAACCAAGTAGCTCTTCTTTAGCTGCTTCCTGGCCCGAAGAGAAAGCTTTGGCACAGGAGATGGTGAAAAGTAAAAGGAGAGGGTGTGGAGCCCTACATGCAAAACTATTTAGCCCTACATCGCTCTAATAAAATTTAACCCGTAATATCAGTACTTATGATACTGCTGTTAGTTTGATGAAACCATGCACCAGAGAGCAGGTCTCAGAGGCACGAAACGACAGGTCTAGCTCTGGAAGAATATCATCAAATAAGCCCAGTTTTCACCGAGTGGCCCAGAACTGCCCTTTTTTTTTTTTTTCCCCTCTCTACACACAACAGGGCTGTGATTCTTGTCAGTCTCTGGGAGCAGAGGGAATAAAACATGACTAATTGGCCTGTCAAAGAATGATACAGAAATCAAGAACAAGTTTTTGCAACTTGTAATTGTTAGCTTAGCACTGGTTCACAGACCCTACGTTGACTTTATAATTGTTATGATTTCACCTTAGCACTGGTTCACAGACCCTACGTTGACAGAAAACTAGACTCACGTTTTCTCAAAATTTGAAGAATGAAAATCTATTCTGCAATGTCTGGTTTATTTTTTCTAAAGTATCCCGTTCCCAACACTTTCTGATCATGCAGCATTCTCATCTGAGCAGCAACTGGTTAGCACTGTTCAAAATAGCAGGTACAGAACCGACTGGACTATCGAATTCTTACTCATACTGATGAGCGTTTACTCTCATGACTATTTTATTTCAATGGAAAACTTTCTATTGACTTCAGTTGTCTTTGAAACAGAATTGTGTACCTTAGAGAATACCTTATCATCCTGATTAATAATTAAATGAATCCATACAGTACTTATTCACTGACAGTTCTTTATTTGGAGGTCCACAGGCATCAATAATGAAAACTCCTGCACAGATACAGGTGAAGCTGTCAGCAGCAGACGTTGAAGATATGAAGTCATAAGAAAAGAAATAAACATATAAATATAATATAGAGGTTTTCTTACTCTGTCTGAACTGTATGGAGGTCTAGCAACGATCAGGTGAACTACCTCCCCCCAAGCTTCATTTCTCCCAGCTATCACCAGAGCAAACAGTAGCAAACAACCTTCATCAACAAGGGCGATGGCAGCAGATGTCACAACTGGCAACAGCAGCTTTCTGGCTACACACCACAGTTCAGAAACTCTGACTTTCCGGTAACACACTAAAGAGAAGTCAACCGATTTCAAAACATCCCCAAGGGAGGCAATAGAACTGCCTAAAATAGTAGCTATTCACCGATTCAGCACTAGGATTCCAAAACTTTCTATGGAAAAGTGACATAACCATCTCAGCAACTGAACCACGGCCGTCAAGACAGACTCAACAGCTGCATGTGTTTCCAAAAAATGAAATAGAGAAAATTATTAACTTACGAATTCCTCATAGCTACACATCCTACATCATTCTAGGTGGATTTTACTCCCCAAAGACAAATATATTGGAGGGGGGGGAAATATACATTTAATTATTTTACATTTTGTAGACTAATAGCTAAGCTAAACAAAATACACAGGCCAGGCTCCCCTGCCCAGTCCACTTTCACGAGCTTGTTCATCCAAGACTGTACCCTGTAAGAGTTCCCACTTCTGGAGCTGAGTAACACTGTATTTTCATTGTTCTTTAAACTGTTTCTTAAATTAAAAATCTCAGCTTCCTTTAACAAGGTGAAAACAGAAGATGACAAGGGACAAACACAAGGGAAAAATGGTTAAATATACTTGAAAAGAAAGACTGCTCACAGACAAACTACCGCACCAAGATGGATTAAGGTGAAAGAAAAAGACTGAAGTCTATGCTTCTCATCCTCCATCTCCCATCTGTCTTCAAGATTACATTCCTGTAACTCTGGACTCCTCTTTTCTGATCACTGCAAACCCACCATTCTTCCAGAAGCCCTCTACCTTGCTTTTGCACCCATTCCTATGTGTGCAATCAGCCTTCTACTAAAACAGCACAAAGCCAAATCTAAATGTTTCAAATGAGAAAAGTCTGCCAAAGGTTAAGAGAGCAGTTATTGTTCCATTCAGACCTCCATTTTATGACAGCTCTGAACATACGATGAATGACTTCTGCCATGACTGTGACTAAACCCTTTGTACACACAAGGCAAGGCAAGGCTGACACAGCAGTGACGACACCTCACACACCTTCTATTATTTGGCCCAGATCAAGAAACCTTTGAAAAGATCAGAAGATATTCCAGACTCATTCCCTCATCACTCTTCTCGACCACTGTCAGTCTCTTTTTGCTTGTCAAACTCATTCTCAATGATGCCACAAAACCGTACTGCCAAAGATCACCCAACTCAAGTGGAAGGGCAAGGTGAGTAAAATAAAGCTCCAACCTTAATCCTTTTTCTCATAGCTCCAGATACACTGTCCCAGTACAGTCCGACCCAACACAGCCCTCCTCCCTGCCCCATTCTCTTTGTTCTGCCAGTTCTATCACATCTTTTCACCCCGGTCCTCACAGTTGGAAAAAAACCTTCAAACTCCATCAAACTCAACAAACTCAACATCCTCACAAGCAATTTGGTTCAAAGAAGGTAGATTTCTGCAGAACTATAAGCATCAATAAAAATTCCGCTTGAGGTTTTCTGAATTCTGGGAAAAAAAAACACAGCTCTTCTTCCCCCTGGTCTAATCCCATCTCAAGGAGATGCCCCATGGAGTGGTCATTCCATAACTGCCCACTTCTGAGTTTGTCACATTTTTACATTTTTCTCAACAGCATCTGATGTTAGACACTAACAGGGGACAGGAGTATAATTTACCTCATAGGCTGGGCAGAAGCCTAACTATAAAGCAGGCAGTAATAACCTGCTCTCACATGCACTTCCTAAACAGTTCACAAAAGCAACCTCCATTCTCTTACTATATTTGGAGCATGAAAACTGAAAATAAAGATAATAAAGAAAAAAAAAAAAAAAAAGAAAAAAAAAAAAAAAAAGAAAAAAAAAAAAAAAAAGAAAAAAAAAAAAAAGGGGAGGGGGAGGAGAGAAAAGAGATAGGGAGATCTGGAGCAACAACAACATGGAAGTGTTTGTGGTCAGGAGGAACACACTCCGTTCCATCTTAAACAAATAATTCATCCCTGAAACAGAATTATACCCACGAACTGCAAGTCCTGACTAAACAAACAAATACACACACAAGTGACTCTTCTTCCATGCCTTCATCTTCCACAAGTGTCCAATTAAGTAATGTTACTCAAGTATTTACCTTTCAGGGCTTGGTAACTAGGGTGAAAACACGGGTCAAAGTAGCCAACGTGCAACCTTTTATTTTCCAGCTACATTACAAAAGCACCATCAGCACAAACCCCACTTTACTGTGTAACATCTCACTGGAGAATACAGACAAGAGGGAGACTTCACCCAAGAGACCGACAGAAATGCAACGCACTGGGACTAACTTTCAACAGATCTTATGGAGGAGCCAGATACCCTCCACATGTGCAGTATCATCTACGCTTACATCTGGTGTCGGATCTCAACTTTGAGATGAAAATAAATCCTAACAAGGCCACATATAATTATGATTCATTTTTAAGATCATGGAATCCCAGAATTGTCAGAGTTGGAAGGGACCTCTAGAGACCATTCAGTCCAACTCCCCTGCTAAAGCAGGGTTGCCCACAGCACATCACTCAGGACTGCATCCAGGTGGGGCTTGAAGATCTCTAGAGAAGAGGACTCCACACCCTCCCTGGGCAGCCTGTTCCAGGGCTCTGGCACCCTCACCCTACAGAAGTTTTTCCCCATATTTGAATGGAACTTCCTTTGTCCCAGCTTGTGCCCGTTGCCCCTCATCCTGTCACTGGGAACCACTGAAAATAGCTCTGGCTCCATCCTCCTTCAACCCACCCTTTAGACAATTGTAAGCATTGATAAGGTCTCCCCTCAGCCTTCTCTTCTCCAGACTAAGAGTCCCAGCTCTTAAGCTCCAATCCCTTAGTCATCTTTGTTGCCAAAAAAAAAAAAAGGTGTTTCCAAAGGAAAAAGCTTAACTGTGGTGTTTTGCCACTCATTTTTATACACAACCGTACCTAAGACATTAGGAGAAAAAAAAAATCAGCAAAAACCACTCAAAGACACATCTGTCTGCTGATTACGTTCCACATCAGATTTCCCAACACAAAGACCTGAAGGCTCTTCAGCAGCAGGAGCCCACCCGTTCCCACCGTGAGGTGTGTGTTGCTCTGCCGCGCCGAACCACCCCACGGCGGTGACATTTCCCGGTTCACCTGAGCCGGCCGCGGCACAGCCAACGCCAGGAACCGCAAGGAGACATCTGATATCCCTGATATCACACCCTGGGATGCTGCCAGAGAACCACAACACGCCAAAAAGGATTTCACGGGGGGGAAAACACAGAATTATAAAAGACCAGCGAAAAGCCCCACCATCAAACCAGGGTTTAATGCTTCTTTCTGAAAAATACGCTACCTCCTAGAGTTTCCAGAAGCTTTTCTAATGACTGAAATTGGAATGGCCCAAACAAAACAACAAAAAAATTAGAATGTGCTTTTGACAACACTCCAGAGCCAGTTTCCCTTCTTCTCGGGCTGCGTATTTTATACTAAACCGTTTACAAAGTCCACACTATTCTATACCAAGAATTTCCCATCCACACTTCAAGAACAGAGCTGCAAAGCCATAAGATTTGAGAGCAGTGACAATAAAAGAATACTTTTGCCATTATTTTTAAATAGCTGACTAAATTTCAGGCTGGAAATACCCTGTAAAGCACAGGCTGAATGGCCCTTTTAGTCTGAAACAAAAGCAGAAATCAATACATGGCTGCTTTTCATTTTTGCTCAGCCGTTTACCTTTAAGAGATCATTTTCAGGCGAGTCCAATGAGCAGCCACATTAAGAAAGCGTACATGATGCAACTACTTTCTACTGGCGTATTATGTAAATGACAATAATGCCACCCCTCGCCTTGTCGTGTGTCGTCCCGTCCTCCCCCCCCTAAAAAAACAACAACCTCTCACGAAACATTTTGCCAAAGAGTTTCTGTTTGGGAAAGAGTAATACCAAAGAAAAGAAGAAAGGAAAACAAAAAAAAAGGATGTAAGTCCACTGAGCACACAGCCTGACAAAACAATTGTGCCAAAATTCAGTAACAATTCCTACAAAAAAAGGAACTAAGAGTATTTTGCCTTAAAAGTATCTAGATTTAATGCCTACAGAATATTACATATTACTTTGCACAGAACAGATACAACACAGGAAGAGTAGAGTCATAAAACAGTTCACAAAGACGACCTGCAAGTGAGGCAAGCAATTAAAAACTACGGATACTCAAACTCCAAGTATATTATGAAAAGAAAGGACATTTACAATAAAGCAGTAAAGGAAGCGTACACCCAATACTTTAAAAATAAACGTTCAGTACTCATTAGTGAAATTAATGAATGGCTAGCACAGAGGTAGCTGATCACAGCAGCACCGAGAAAAGTGTACCTTGTGCTCCTGCCTCCGTTTCTCTCACTAGTAGACAGTTAAAATGTTTGCACTAAGCAGTCTGGGAGCTGCAAGGTTTTTCTGTAGCAAGTGTATTTTGTTGTGTGGGACCACGGAACACAACCTGCTAACATCACCCCCATGTACAAAAAGCACAAAGACCCCTACGTGCAAGCCCCAGCCCAGTAACTGTGTTTACTTCAATACATAGTATTTTATAGTCTCTGAGAATCTCTAAATGTCTGCCTGGTTGTTTCAGGTTTGCAATAGAACTAACCCACTATTGCTTTATTTCTTCAGATGCAAAAAAAAAAAAACAACCCTCAAATTATTTTCGTACTGATCTTTAGTTCTTTCAAGAACTCTGCTATGCCAAGCAACGCTATTCTAGAGAACAGTGAAGTTGAATAATAAAAATAAACTAACCCAGGAACATTTTTCAATTATGTAATGAATCTGGTTACAGTATTAACTAATGATTCACTGGTGAATATCTAATACTGAGTATCCAGAACTAGGTCCGTGACTTAAACAGCTTTTTAGAAAAATACAAAACACCACCCAGAGTAACTGGCTGATATTTTTAAAGCGTAGGGTTTTTCCTGGTGGCTTTTTTTTTTCTTTTTTAAACAACCTGCTAAAAAGTAATCCCGGTGAGAGAAAAAAAAAAAAAAAAAAAGGGATAGCCAGTCTCTCATTCTGCCCAGACCAAAAAAAAAAACAAAAACAAAATAGACTTCTCCTTCACAGTTCGTATCAAGTTTGCTAAAGGCAGCCAGTTACATAACACTTACTTTGACTTATGACCTATTTGCTTATTGCTTTTACAAAAATCATCATATACGATGGTCTGAACATCCATTATGCGCTAGGAATACAGTAGATTATTTTTTCTAAGTGCTTTTGTTCTTTCTTTTAATTTAGAACTATAGATAAAGGCAGCTGGGAGGATCACCTAAAATTAACACTATGCAGGTACACTTCGAAACCGTGCAAAATTAAAATGGCACTCTTAAAAAAAAAATACTGTACTGGGGTACTTCGAAATATTTAAGAAAAATTAATCCTATCTCATTTTCCATCACTCCAGAATTCACACCAGGAAATGAAAGTGCTAAAAAAAAAAAAAGGGGGGGGGGGGTGCACAAACCAGAAAACCCCCCCCCCCCCCCCTTCCAAAAAAAAAAGAGTTGTGGTATAGCTAGCCATATAAAGTCATATTTTGGGGAGGAGATGTGGGGTGGGTGCGGGCACACGTGTGTCGGGGTGTCGGGGTGGCCCCCCCCCGGCCAGCTGACCGCGCCGGGCTTTTGTGTTGGGCGGCTCTCCCGCCCCCACCCTCCTTTTTTCCTTGTTTTTATTTAAATGGTCGAGCACCAGATTAATCTGGGGGAGCCTCTGAACTCCAACCTACACCCCCACAACCAACCGAA
>NW_015090864.1:6463555-6480854 GCF_001431845.1 Calidris pugnax
CCCCCCGTAACAAAGCGGCGCAACTGGAAAGTTACAAAGCGTTTCCACGGGTGGCGGGGGCTCCCCGCGGCTCTCGGGGTGGGGAGGGGGACACAAGGGGGTTCCGGGCACACGGACCAACGTGTCAACTCCGAGATTGCCTTCTTTTTTTTCTCTTTTTTTGTTTTCCCCCGCTCCCATTTCATATTTTTTCAAGCCGCCCTGCACTTCTCCAAGCCCAGTCGGAGCGGGGGGGCTGAGCAAGGCAAGGTTTGACAGACGTCCCTCTCCCCACGGCTCTTTCCTCACCCTCCAAGCGCTCCCTGCCAAATTCTCTGTCTCTTCGACGGGGAGAGGAAAAAAAAAAAAACCACAAACAAAAACAACAAAAAAACCCACCCAAAAGAAAACATTACGCAAGGCTGGTGTCACTGGTATTGATAGATACTCTGGAACCAATGGCCCTGCCAATTCCAGTAGTAGGGCAGCCACCTTTGTTCCAGCAGCTCTGCTGGGCCTTCTGCCCCTGTAACCCTTCGCTGCTCTCCATCCGTTTAGAAGTTTCCTTAAAATTTGTTGGAACATCAAGACAAGCCGCCCTATTTCAACAAGACACCCGCAAGACACAGGTTGTCACACTGACACCATCACTCCGGCTTATCTGCCAAACAAAAACAAGACCCTGCATTACATCTATTTTTCTCGCTCATCTCCATTTATTTTTTTTTTTTTTTAATCAAATTGTCTTCTGTTCCACCGAGCTGCAACTACTCATCTCCATTTATTTATTTTTTTTAAATCAAATTGTCTTCTGTTCCACCGAGCTGCAACTGGACACGCTTCACCTAGGACACCTTCTGCTGTGGACAAGCAAGTTAAGTTCAGTATTGCCTTATCAGTAGCAGTTAGAGAAATTCTCAATAATTACAACTAAAAAAGACCATTTCACCTCTGAACAAACCAAACCCAAAACCCCACCCCGATTCCCACAGCGGGATGTCCCCAGGTAGAGGGAGTGAACCTGAAACACACTCTGGGTGCCCAGCCCACAGGAAGGTTTTTATCAAACCAATTCTCCAGACATTAAGATAAAAATTTGAAAAAAGAAAGCACTCACATGAAAAAAAAAAAGTGCCACGTGTTTACTCTGAAACAAGTAACTATTGTACAAGAGCCATCGTGCCGTGTTAGTACAGGTACGGACACATAAATAGAGTCAGCTCCAAGGAGCTATCGAGCTGCTGCTTATCAGCACATCTCTGGTAACCACTTCGTCTGCTGCAACGAGGAGGTTAAATAGGTTAGTCTAAAACCTAGCGAAGACGGTAAATGGCAGTATTTTATTCTGCAGTAAGGGTTGGTTAGTTTGCTCCAACCAACAAGGGCTGAGGTGCTAAACCACTACCAGATATTCATCAATTTGCCCAGCCCCTTCAGCACTCACAGCCCTTGGAGGTTTCACCAGGAGAAAGCTCTCTTGGAGACATGTCTCCATAGAGTTTGAACATTTTTCTAACCAGGCGTTCTGAGATGAATTAAAATAAGCTCCTCTTAAACCAAAGATGACACCCAACAGTGGAGAGAAACTATGTATTTTCCAAACGGTATTAAATAAAATGAGTTCCCGTGTGTGTACTCGGGAGGTTAAGGGAGGCCAGAGCACGGGGTTTGCTGGGTGTCAGCTATCTCCGCGACCACGGCACCTTCGGAGAGGGGACCCCCTGCAGCACAACCGACACACCGTAAATTCACCGAGCTGTTTGTGCTCCTGCACCTTAAAAACCCCTAGCTATATTCAAACGTGTTACGCTCCATTAAAAAAAAAATAACAATAAAAAAAAAATCATGCTTTAACATACCAGGTAATGGGTCACCCGACAAGTTTAAGTATGTTAGCGCAAACAAGACAAGTTGCAATTTAATAATAGCTGGTTAAAATAATGATAATAAATTACTCTCAGTACTTTTCCCTGCTGTTCATGTACCAGAGATGCAAGCTAACAGGTAGGAAGTCCTCTTCGCTACCCCCACCTCTTCCCGAGAGCTTTGGTCACGGAGCTGCATTTTCTCTCACGTGCAAGATGTGAGATTTGGTTCTTTTCCTGTAAAGAAGCCCATCGACTGCCATAAAAAACCTTAGTAAGGACACAGCTGTAATTTGACTACAGCACTCATGCTCCAACACCAGTCATGTTGACTAATTACTACCTTGCCACACAATTTGCCCATAAGTTGCCTTCAGCAGGATTATACAATGAGACAGAGGAACAACCCGGGGTAGGTTTTCACATCCAGCAGCGATTCCAACTGAAGCTGAGCCCACCCCGTGCCTCTTCTCCCCAACCTCCCAACTGGACCCACCAAGGTCTACCTTGGATCAGTTGAAGACGTCCCTGCTCACTGCAAGGGGGTTGGTCTAGCTGACCTTCAAAGGTCCCTTCCAACCCAACCCATTCTCTGATTCTGTGATGTGAACCAGACGAGGGGACCAATCCAGACACCAAGAAAGGGCAAAGCAATTGTGCCTGAGCCAATTCCCTGCCCCAATTCACACGTCTCCACTAGCACGTGTCACCAGGATGGCAAGGCAAAAATTGTTTGAGCCAACACTTCTGCCAAGAAAATGTAGATGGGAGAAATGGGATCAGTCATCTCACAGACTCTTTTTTTTTTTTTTTTTGTAAGCAACAGAAGTGATGGATTTAATCATTAAGATAAAAACTTATGTCTATACATATGGTGGACTGTTTTCTTCCAAACTCAAACTGATTAACTCAAGGACACAACTCTCTTCAGTTAATCAAGACACATTTAGTGAGATGTGCCTTATCTGTTTATGATAGGCCTTATTTACAATTTCTAACTTTTGGAGAACGTTACTTCACAGCAACCAAGAAAAACTCATACGTAGAGACGCCACCACTTCCAGTATATTCCCATCTAAATTTCAGGTGCAATATGCATACAAACAAGAAACACGGGCTTCACAACAGAAGTGTTAGTTGGTTACAACAGCTAGACCATACATCTCATTTGGTACTTCACTGATTTTAAAACATACAAAGATGAAGATATTAAGAAAAACAAAAATATGTGGTCTTTTGAAAGCATGTGTCTTAACTTCTGCTGACCTGCTACTTCCAAGATCTTCAATGGGTTTCTAATAATATTATAATAGAATCATAATGACTTGAGATGCTGTAAGCATCTAGCTACAAAAACGATAACAAACAGAAAAGAAAACTCAAATATTTTCCTTAGCCTGGCAATTCTACTGAAATGTAAAGGCAATTTACCTTCTAGCACCCTTTTATGCTTCCATGCTACATACCAACTTGAACCACCCTCTTCTGTGAATACAGTTTCTCTATAAATTCCATTTTTGATGCCAAAGCATATATTAAACAGTAATCTGACTTCTTTTTTATTGCATTTGAAGAGTTATGTAGTACAGGTTAGAAAATAAGAACTTGCAAAAGTCTCTGGAAATAGACTGCATTTCCAGAAGTCAAAAAAAAAAAAAAAACTAAAACAAAACAAAACCAGAATGTTTCAAACTGTTTCCAAACCATACTTTTTCCTCTTCCCTGAGCTTTTCTTCTGAGCATGAACCAGATCATATCTGGAACCCAAGATAAGTCAGCAGCACATCATACAGCCAAGAAGTGCATTTTATGCATTAACTCCAGTCTCAGTTAACATACTATCATAAAATTGATTTAAAGCCATTACACCTAAGATGTCATACCTAGCAAGCATGGTATTAGAAATGAAACTTGAACAGTAATGTAAGGTAGGTAATTGAAATAGCTTTCCACATAGAAAGCATCAAATTCTGTCCATTCGTATAGCTTTAACAGACAAATTTTGGCATAAACTACCGACAAGGATCAAGATGTCTTTCTTCCCTGATGCCTTCCCATGCTTCAGGCAAAGGTTACCATCCCTGTGACAGGGATGGCAGAACAGGACATCCCAATGCAAAGGCTACCATTACACTGAATTTGCTGATCAATAAGAATTTGAGGTAGAAACCCCAAACAACAAGCTGGTGGGTACCCTTATGCCTCTATGGCTGGTATCTTCCCACAGAGCATCAGCACAGATGTCTCAAGGTAGCCTGAGCTCACCAAGTGTCACCAGAGCTTCTCTAATAACACAATGCACACCATGATATCAATGGAGAAGCACAGGCTGTATCGGGTTAAAAAGCATTTCTAAAAAAAAAAAAAAAAAAAAGTCTGAAATAAGAAATATAGGTCTTCAAATCTCACATTAGCTCCAGAAATCTCATGTTTCCTTACTCACTCCTTCACTTTCCCAACAGCACTATTTTGCCTGGTGTTGAAGCAGCACAGCATGTGGGGCTTCCTTACAGAAACACTGCACACCAGACATGACTCTCATGACCCGTGTCCATCTTACACTACTACTCGGTGTCAGAACGGGTAAACTCTGTTGCAAAACTGCCATGATAACGTGGTAGTGCTTGCCAGAAACGGAAATAAAGGGGTGAGCAAATGAATTCAGAGAGGACTGAAAACCAATCCAGACAAATAGACCACACGTTGAAAAGAAGATGCAAGAAGAGAAGAGGTAGAAACTAGGCAATGGCTAAACACTCACGGGCCATCAGAAAATTACTCACTGCTAATGACATGCCTTGGTAGGTGCTGGCACAGCCAGGACAGATCTGTTTTCAACACCGCACGACAGAAATCCAATGAGAATACAAATTCTGATATATTTTCTTTAAAATAATCAAAATCCAATTTTCTAGCAGCTAAACTTTTAAATGTACTCTTTAAGAAGAAAAAAGTGGAATGCCAGGTGACACCATTTCTGAAAAAAGATAGAAAACCCATAGCAAGGAAGTAATAATTTATTTAGTATATGTGGAATCACACAGATTAATAGATAAAGCAAGTATCAGGTGACAGAGGGAAGAAGGAACACAGACAATGAAACAAAGAGATTTAGTAAACTATTTTCTTTCAAGAAATAATACAGGAAAACACTTTCTACAAAATAAAGGTCATTACACATATTTCCCTGTGTGAAAGCAATGGGTACAGCATAAATAATGGACATGACCATCAGAAGTGATGCTCGTAGAACAGGATCACAGAATAACTCAGGTTGGCAAAGACCTCGAAGGTCAGGTAGCCCAACCTCCTGCTCGAAGGAGGTCACAGAGTCAGGTCCCCAAATGGTCTGCAAATATTTCTGAAGTTCAATTCATTATTTACATAGCTGTGTAATTACACACAGTGCTGAAATCTGACGGTTATTCGAAATAACTTATACCCCAAACAAACCAAGTACAGACAACAGAGATCGGGCCATAAAGGTGATACTCAAACAGCCTAAATCACACCTACACTCCTCTGTTTAGTATTTTCTATCAAATGACCTTAAGGAACTCCCTACTCAGACCTTAGTCCTTCTGGATTGAATTTTGGAGGTACCTAGTTCTCTCTTCTGACTAAGCACGAAGACTTCAGCAGAATTTGAGTACGCTTCCTCCTATTCATTAGTAAACTCCTTCAGAGTAGTAAAGTAAATATCATTATTCTTTTAATGCTTTGAAAGAAAACAATTCAGCTAGAAACTAGACCATCGCAATACTGCTGAAAAAGAAGCCTAGGTGGCGTGACTACGGGACGTAGAATTCAGTCTCTGCCCTGTCCCCAAGGCCCATTACTAATAGCTGTTATGGAATACGCTCCCACACCACATGACGTGGTCACAGCCATGCAGCTGTGTGTTCCCCTGGTTCATACTGAGGGCTACAAACTAGGGGTCCAAAAATAAGAAAAAAAACCCCACAACAGAAAACCTCAACAACTTTAGTAACAACGTTTAAAGTCTCTAGATAAAAGCCAGCTAACAAATGCCTATCACAATACTTTCCCAAATTCTAGTCACACGAGGAAAACAGTGCACCTTACAAGATACAGGAGAGCTGAGAGCCCAGGCTTCAACTCAACAAGTTTATACATGTCCAAGACAGTCATGACTTCACTTTTTTTGAAGTGTGAGCAAGTTAACTAAGTATAGACATTGGTCTAAAAGAGCCTTAAAATAACACGGTCAAGCCAACAATTTAAAAACAGGTTCTTTTTGCCTATCAAGCCAGTCTAGAGCAAGTGCAATGAAAAAAGACACATTAATGGAAAAATTACACTGAAAATATTCCTAAAACAATATAATGTGAAAAAATATTGTTCAAATAAATAAACAACAATGTTATCAATAATTTAAACCCCCACTGACAGTGTCTGTTTAATAAGCTTTGAGATCAAAATTTTCTGCTTGTCCATAAAGTAGGTACACAATCAACGGTACCTTCTACGTTCTGTTATCAGTGTATCTGAGAAGAGCACACATAGAGCACACAAAATATGTGAGTCAGTTTACCAAGTTTTTGTATTTATTCTTTACCAACAAACACATTCGGAACAGAAATGATGGTATCTCCAAGCTGTACACAGCACACGATAGGACAATGAATACTCTCCCATTCCATTACAAAAAGAGGCGACAGAACAGCCAGCCATGAGCCAACCCCTACTGCTACATGAAAGACCTTAGGGAAATAATTTCTTTAAATAATCTCGCTTACCAATCATTTATTTCCTGAGTTTCCCCCTCCCCCCCTCCATTTCTGGGCCCAGTTCTCTCTTAAAGGGTTTCTGGAAGACACAGGCAGAAAAATAAATTAGAATTCCCGCTGAATCTGTTTTGCACTTCCCTTTGTATAAATCTCCACCAGGATGCCTGATGCAAGGTTAATTACGCAAAACACGAACCAGGAAAAACTGTGTGTCAGAAAACTGAAGCAGCTCTGAAAGCCAGTCTCTCCTTATGGCTTGTACATCCCATCTCCTCTGCTCCCTCTAGAGCAATTCTGCTGTGAGCTGTTCTTCCTAAACTTACATCCCTATGGGTTAGAGAACATTAACTGCAGCACAGTGTTTGCCCAGGAGGCTGAAAGTAAAACTGATGAGAATTCTGTCAGTTTCACTGAATTTCTCCTTTAAAAAAAAACCCAAAAAAACAAACAAAAAAAACCCAACCAAACAAAAAAAGACAACAACAACAAAAAAACACCAAACCACCGGTTATAGTTCTAGTAGTAAATTAAACATAGTTGGTGATGTCAGCCTCGAGGATGACTAGCACAGAATAGCCTACATCCACGCTACCCAATTCTCAGCCTCCCAAACAAAGCAGCCACACGTAAGCTCCACTGGGAACAGCACACAGCCCCAAGAAGGGCTTGGAAGAGGGTCTCCAAGCAGCACTGCAATGATGACAGCAGGGATGATGGCATCCAGTGACTCCAAACATTCCCTGTTGGCTTTTTCACAAGCACAGCCACAGCCATTGTGAAGAAGCTGAGTGCTTCAGGTGCCAGAACTCGACTGGCACTAGCTCCAATCAGGCCACTCATCAATGCAAAGCACAAGCACAGCCATGAATTAGCCCAATTTATAAATGGGGACATTTAAGGAAATTGAAATGAAATATCTTTAATTTTATTTCAGAATTCCCCTTTCCAAGCCTTTCTTCACAATGCAAAGCATCTGGTCCATTTCTAAGTGAAGTTCTAGTCTCGTGCCATGGGTGATGGTAAGAAAAAAAACCACCAGACTCACTTGCTTTTATTACAAGGAGGGGAAAAAAAGACAGAGGGGAGAAGGAAAATAGTGGGAGGAGAAACAAAAAATAAGCAACAGAGAATAGGAACTAGGGAATAAGGAACTAGAAAGGTTGGGAGACAAAAACTTCTACTGACCAAACGAGGGGAAGATGGTTAAAGCCTTGTGAAGCAACTAACAGCTCTGGGAGCACGTGTTCTTGAGGGTAAGAGCAGGCCTTCCCCATCCAGACGTCTAATGGAAATCCAAAATAACAGAACAAACAGCCCAACATGTTTGTGAAAATGTTGAGGACAACTGTTTCACAAAGTTGAGGATGCCAGAAGAGCAGTTACTTCACACTTCGCTCTATTAGGGCAGGCTCCATTTTAAACATCTCAATGTGTACAGTGATTTGGCTGGAAGTGGTAACGAGAAGCATTCACTGTGCCAAGGAAGGGGGGGGGGGGGGGGAAGAATGGGGGCAGTACAAAAAGGAGAACAAATTTTTATCTTCAATTAACTGAAATAAGAAAAGCAAATTTCAACAAACTCTTTGAACTTGTTGCTAGAAATCTCTTGAGAATGCGATTTAAAGGAGGGCTGGCAGTTATTGTACTGGAATACACACAATGACAAAGTATTCCAATGCAGGGGAAAGATAGGAAGTGTGGTATGAACAATACGGGCTGCATCAAAAGCAGCCAGTAATAAGGGTCTGAAACTAGAAAGAGTCGTATTAGGAATGGAAACAAGGGCATTTTAATGAATATAAAGGAACAGCATAAACTGTCAGGGATAAAAATCAGAAGAGATAAAAGCACAGCATGCGCTGTTACCACTGTGCAATATAAAAGGCAAACAAAGTTTCAGAAATATTTTAGAAGTAAGAATAAAAACACAAAAGTCGGTACATAACAATGTTAAAGAAGAACAAAAGGATAACAAAACAGAAGTGGAAGAATGAGTGCAGTACAAAAAGGAGAACAAATTTTTATCTTCAATTAACTGAAATAAGAAAAGCAAATTTCAACAAACTCTTTGAACTTGTTGCTAGAAATCTCTTGAGAATGCGATTTAAAGGAGGGCTGGCAGTTATTGTACTGGAATACACACAATGACAAAGTATTCCAATGCAGGGGAAAGATAGGAAGTGTGGTATGAACAATACGGGCTGCATCAAAAGCAGCCAGTAATAAGGGTCTGAAACTAGAAAGAGTCGTATTAGGAATGGAAACAAGGGCATTTTAATGAATATAAAGGAACAGCATAAACTGTCAGGGATAAAAATCAGAAGAGATAAAAGCACAGCATGCGCTGTTACCACTGTGCAATATAAAAGGCAAACAAAGTTTCAGAAATATTTTAGAAGTAAGAATAAAAACACAAAAGTCGGTACATAACAATGTTAAAGAAGAACAAAAGGATAACAAAACAGAATCAAATGCCATTCTCTGTATTTTAGCCTTCATAGAACAGATTTATTGAAGCTATTACTAAAAACTGATTTTGTTATTAGGTTAAATAGTCGGAGAAATTCAGATCAGCAGGACTGGAAGAAATTCACACTGTATTTCAGAAACAAAGAGAAGTCAGTTCTACAGTATGAGTGGTCATCTTCCACAGTACAGTCCTGGTCAAACTGCACTAACACAGGTCAACAACAATGAACTAGAGAACTCAAAGGGTATTTCTTTGCAAATTATTTTCAATGGAGGTGGGAGAACATGGCAAGAAAGTTCCTTCCTCCGGGACCTGCATGAGGAAATCCACACACATAGCAGAGCTGCAGCCAGCACAAGGCTGAGGCAGGGGTTATAAACACGTTAGAGAACAAGATCTTGATAAAAATCATTCTGATAAATTGAAAAGTGGTTCATACCAACCAAGTTAAACTTGATAAAGATTAGCAAACTTTTGAAGGATAATTCAGGTAAGTTAACATTATGATGCTATAGAGGTTAAGCTTGTTCAGTGCAGAACAAAGTTTATTACAAAAATTGTTCTCCATATCAGCTGTGGAGTCTTAACTGTGAGTAGTACAAGACAAAACCGGCTTAATCAGCAGTAAAGAATATTCATTTTATACTTTAGAAAATTAGTTACCGAAACCAACTGCCTAGAGATGCAATGGAATCGCATTCACCAAATACTTTAAAAACAAGTTGGAGAAACATTTGTCAGAAGTGGTACAGATACGCAACACAGAACAATGAGCAAGATCACCCTGAAGTCTTTTTGGCCATACAGTTCCATTCCTCTGTGGTGATACAGCAAAACTAAATATTCGTTTTATTTAAAAGAACTTCATTGTGCCTCTGAAGTCCACACTTCACAAAAACCCTGAACAATTCACATTCTGTATTTGTGAAATGGCTTATTAATAAAATCTCCTCAATTTTAATACAGCATAGCTCCCCCATTTATTAATAGCAATAAGGAGCCATCCTATCATGTTTTGTTGAGAAACCTTTCCCTAAGAACACTGCAGCCAGGCTTCACTGCCAAAGACAGGAGGGTGGACACCATTATCAGAACAGCCCAGGTTCCACGAGCCCTGGGATGTTCCAGAAGTCATTCTGGATGAGCTGTGGTTTCTGGATGGCATTCTCCAACAGTCACCTAAGATGCTGGTAAATATTTAGCAGCAGAGACTGGACATTTGGACCACAACTTTGCTACCAAATGTTCCTTTTATCTTACTGTGCCATAGAAGCGATTCAACTGTGTATGCTCCAAGGAATATAAAGATGTCATAAGCAAAATTAAAAAATTGGTAAGTTTTCCTGAAGCTGATTTTTTTTTTTCTGATAGCCTAATTAATAGCCTGATAGCCTATTTTTAGCAAGAATTTATTGTCAGTAACGAGGCAGCAGAAAAGCAAAAAGGCCTCTTTTTTTTTCTCCCCCCCAACCAAAGCCAAAAGTCTGGGGGGAACATCCTAGTTTGATAGGGTTTCCAGCAGTTTCTTCAATAAAAGCCGTTAGACTGTTGATAAATACTAATGAAAATTAGTAAATATATATTTATATTGGAATGGCTGGCAACAAGATTTGGTGCATGTGCAATTTAATAAAAGTACTTCTAAAAATGAGAAAGGAAGAATATTCTGAAAGAAGCGAGATCTAGTGTTATTTTATTATGATGCCTAGATATTGATGCACTTGTAGGAAGGAGCTTCCAGAATACCAGGAGCTATTGTTAATATCAAACATTTTACTTATACAGTTGTTTCAGGGTACTGTGAATATTCAATTTAAGAATGATTCTGAGGATCAAAGTGAGAACTGAAGTTCCTTATTTAATCAATGCCAACGTTTGGGGCAAGAATCAGTTAGATGAGAACAACTTGTCTGTCTATATGCTGTGAAGAACCCTCTCCATGGCTTTTTTTTTTTTTTAAAAACAACCAACCAACCAACATGTACAACATGACTATAGGCTGTAAAAATCTCTCACAGTCTCCTGTAAGAACTCCTATACTGAAGAACTCAAAGGAGTCAGTGAAAAAAAACCCATACACCCTCAAGTTTCAGACAACCAAGGCTACAGCTTCGCAGACCCTACTTGAAGCTGGCAGTGCTCCCCAAAGAGGTAGCTCTGTCTCCCCGCAGCCCAGATGCTCTCTCTGGCCTCTTCCCTCACACTATCACAAACACATTTGTGTGCCAGGGTGGGTTTATCCCCGCTCAGCTTCCCAAGGCAGTTCCCCACACGCTACAGGAACGCCTGGGTGAGCACAGGGGGGAGAAGACACAGCTGGGAGGGGAGGGAGGGCAGCAGCACCGATGCCTCTTTTTGCTGCCAGAACTCGCTTAAGATTTATGGGGTTTGAGGAAAATAACCACCTGATGCACTCCATGCACTCACTGCCGAGGCTTCTCCAAGTAATAAATATTCTGGGTTTTAAGGGCTTTTTCTTTCGAAGGCACCAATGCTACTAGAGGAACTTAACGCAGTTCTTGAAGCCTTATTTCCACTAACCCATCTGATAAACTCAGGAATGGCTTGAGTGGGAATGTTTAGTGCCATCCTTCTACAAACACAAAATGCAGAATTCAATGTATATATAGAATAATGTGTATCAAACAGTATTTGGTGCAGTAAAATCTTGCTTATCTGTATCTACCCAAACTATATGAATCGTGCAGATTGTGTGAATCGATAATCAAATATATTGAACACAGAAAGGAGAAAGCTTTCAATATTTTTTTGAAATTGTTTGTCACTTCATTGTTTACCATTTCATAACGTTTTAGTGTATCTGTGACAACATTTCTTAAAAAGTTAAATCCACAGCATCAGTGTTTAATAACATGAGGCAATGACCATTAGTGGTGGGTAAGGAAATTGTATTTTCCCTGCTTATACATGACCCTACTGTACCTCCAACATTGTTGTGGGACAGCTGAGCCAAGGATGAAACAAACCAAGTCTGGGCTGAGAAAGGGAGATCTAACCTGTTCTCAGCAAACCAACCGCCTTGGAAAACCATCTCCTAACTCAAATGACAAAAAAGAACAGAAATGTCCATTTCCAGTTACTTATCTTATAGAAGAACAATGACAAGAAGTTAGTGGGAGTTGAGCATGCTAAGAAGAACAAAAAAAGAATATCCACAAGCAGAGCCAAGAAAATGGAAGCATTTTATTGTTTCAAGCTGGGAAAAAGTCTCCTGTGTCATTCAGTACAGGATGAAAAGATGTCTGGTGTGTAGATGGCTCAGAGAGTAGGAACCGAGACACCGGGTTCTTATTCCTGCTTCCACAAAGACATGCCTTATAACCAATATACCTAATAAGTTGAGATTTCACAGGCTGGCATCATACTTGGTCTGTCATGATACCATTTGATAGCTCTTGGAGGTCCTCTCAGGACAAGTGCTACAGAAGTTCAATGGATCCTCAAATACAAACATTAACAAACTAACAACTGCAACGCCAAAGAAAAAAAACCAAGCCTCTGAAGAATTCTTCATTTGTAAGTGCAGTTTGTTTCAAATTGTGAAAAATAGCTATTTTCAACATTATGCCTAATCTCACTGAACCTTAAGACACAAGTGAAGACCCCACTTCACATTAATCAACATTTCAAGAACTCTGATAACGGGGCAAAACAATTCTATAGAACCCACTACATGTAACAACTTTCACTGTCAGCCATCACATAAATCCTACCACGAACTGAAAGCCAAAAGATGAATACAGAGATCACTTAACAGAGATCATTTACCTCTTGAGCAAAACAGCACTGTGAGCAGTTTCAGCCAGGCTCCCGTGCAAGGACCAGACAGGAGAACTGCTGGGCAGCGAGACTAGGATGGAGGAGGCAACGCAGCATGGGGTTGCTGAAGAAAATGGCACAAAGCTCCTGTGGGACCCTGCTGCACGTAACTCCGTCCTGTCCCACAAGGGACCAGAGAGGCCTTCAAAGAGGCAGTGTCATGCCCTGGGTAGGAAGCCTGCTCCCGTGCCTCACCTCTTCACGCTGTGTGATCTGGTGTGTACCTTCTGGCTGTTGGCCAAAGGCGGTGACAGGCGGCTTGGACAGGCAGCAGGATCAGCCACTGTTTGCTTTAACACCTTAACCCTTACCCCTACGGTACTTGTACAGAGCCCATCCACCAAAAGACTTCCACGTGGCCAGGTAGTAACGACTTTCCCTATCTGCGAACACATATTTAAGGAATATTTTCATTGTATAACACAATATAAATTTTACAAGGGCAAATGTTGAATCTTGAAGTGAGAAAAGGGCAGGCAAGTAAAGAGAAAAGTATCACATAGAAGGTGTGACAGGCTAAAGAAACACAGCTGAGCTATAGAGTCCATCCAACACATTAAGGTTCTTTTGAAATGAATGTAGGGATCTTTAAATATTGGCCTACCCTAATGCAAATGCAGCTAAAGCAATAAGAAAAATTCTTAAATAATCATTTCCTGGCAAAATATCATGCTTACGTGTCCTCTAAACTATCTGCATGTGTGAAATCTACTGCCTCTGAAAACCTACTGCAGCTTACATTGGCCAAAGCATTGAAAAACTAGGACAAAAATTACAACGTAGGTAATTATAAAAATAAACACACAAAAAGTTTTCCACAAATTTCATGCTTTTTGAACTCATTATCCTATGCTGTTTTAAACTACATACATTTGCAAAAATAATTTGTAACATACATCAAAGTCTGACTTGATGCTGAAAATAAAATTTCAAGTGAGCTCAGACACTGACTTACAAAGTAACTGTCATCACGATCACGATTATTAAGACTTCTGTTACTAAACTTTTGCTAAGAAGATACATCTGTTTGTGCTGCTTATAACCTGTATAGATTAAGAAAGCTCTAGTACTTAAAATAGATCACAAAAATGTTTATTGCACCTGTACAATACTATTCTCATACGTTTGCATGAGTGACCAGCTGTTCATGCAATGACAATATGGTTAAAATAGAACCAATGCTCTTCCCCTGCAACTTCTTTTTGATCACATTCCTATCCTTCAGGTCTATAGCCTGGAAGTTGAGGTATAACCAAGTACAGAAGTTAAATTTCCAAGATTTCAGGCCATATGGTGAGATTGTCCCTAATTATTTCCATTTTTCCTATACCATACCAGCAAGACCTCTTTTTTAACTACGTACCTGAAAAGTTTATTTCTCCTGCACCACTTTGTATCTTCAGTAACGCAACTGCATTCTCTTTTTTTGGCTTTCCTAAGTATACAACCCCGTCATCTTTTAAATTCATTTGAAAGCTGATACCACAAAAATATTTTCCTCGTTCATTGCTTTGGCTGTAGTTCTTTCGTGTTTTTCCTTCTTCCTGATGAACCATGTCACGAACAACCTACTTGCTCTCAATTTCAAGGCTCTGCATGGCCTAGTCTAGTACTACCTCTTGAATTTGAACCACTGCTCTATGCAGATACCCAGCTGTCAAAACGTACGGAAGTACAATACGACCGGTTTTGTAGCATTTTAGGCAGGAAACACACTATCTGTGAAAATCCTCAGGGTGACAATGCCACCCTCCTTTAAATATACCCTCTAAGTCTGATGCCTATGAATCATTCACCAATGCTGAAATAGCTGGGGTACTTGAACTTCTGCATGTTCTTTCGCTCGTAGCATTCTCACAGCTCCCTTGTGTTTTCCCAGTACGTTTCTTACATTTACATGCTGTCTTATCTGTACATTTAAATTAAGAAATTGTTTGTGCAGAAGCAATCTTTGCTTATGCATTTGTACTGTATGTAGCACAATGATGCCCTGGCCTCTAGGCACAATTACAATATAAATAATAAAAATGAACTGTTCACCTAAGATTAAGTCTCCTGACGATGCTATTCACGAAGTTTTATCCTTCAAACAAGAACAAAAAGCTGTTCTAGCACCATACCCTACTGTCAGTAAGTCTCCAGGTACTGACACCACCGATCCGTGGCTCATTGCCTACAGAAGATGTCAACTGTTCCCTATACACACCTGTGCCCACAGCACCACTGCCATTTTTTACTGACAACCAGGTAAAAGGCAGGACAGAGACTTGCACAGAGCTGTCCTACTGAAGAACCCTGTGCTCCCTCAGCGTAAGCCTACTTCTGGGAAGAGCTGAGAATCTTTGGCATCTCGCAGAGGCAGATTCAAGGCAGTTTTCCATCTGTCTGCTTAAAGTCGTCAAATTCGCGTAAAAACATGGCCTTCGAGAAGGTAAAATACCAACCTACAGCATTCTCCAATATGGTATTGTTCTTTAATGGAGGCTTCCGTAGCCAAGGAATTATTCTATTTTGGCTTTGCTGGTTTAATGCAGGGCTCTTCGCTTTATCATTACTTAGACTGCACTTAGACCGAACATTCAGTGGAACATTTCCTATAATGGGATAAAGCGGTTGAACAATTTGACTGGCTAATAGTGACTTAGACATGTGATTACAGTACAGAAAATGGTCTGACATATGCTCTTTTATCTGGTTTACACGAGGCACGTTAATCCAACTGGAAAGCACAGAAGTGAAAAGGAAGACAGGTCCAAGTAGTTGTATAAAAAAAAATAAATATATCTTTACTTCCTTTATTCCTATGTTTGCTTAGCTAATTGTAATCAAGCTCGTAAAAGCTAATTTACAAAAAAGTATTTTGTAAATATCAAAACTTAAGAAATAAAACCATTTTCTCCCCAAAATGAATGCAACTAAAAAAGACCGGTCTATATCTACTATGTGAAAGCTAGAAAAATCACAAATTTTTTATGAAGTCTTAATTTTAAAAGCATTTATGACTTATGTCATAAGGCCTTTACTAACATTACAGGTTTTCCATGAAGACAGAGAAGGACACCAGCCATGCTTAGCCCCACAACCACACTGGGAAGAAAAAAAAAGTATTGATTAATTTTAATTTTTGTCTCTGCTAATTTCATTTCTGGCTCTTGAACAAACGCTTATAGGCACGTCAGAATGAGTACGTATTTTTACAGGAAAATTTAATTTCCTCCTAAAACTAGTCAACAATATTCCTGTGACACCAAAAACCTAACTGATTAAAAGGAATCGCCTCTTTAGCACTCGCTTTTCACCAAGAGAATGTACACAGCCTCAGGATGGCCTATAGAATATGCCGATTTTCACAAATAACACTATTTTGCCTTTTGTACAGACCAATACATTCCAGTTCTATTTGCATTTTTCTTCTTAAAACTTCTTCTAAAATAAAATATTCAAAGGTTCCCTATATAAGGTTTGGATTCTATATGTAGAAATGAAACCAAAGTATCTAAAGAGAAGAGTAAAGCAGAGGAACCCAAGAACTTCACTGGGTGTATATGTTTGCCAACTACTTTCAACTATCGCTACATGAAAATTTATATCAAGTGAATACGTAAGATAATTAAAAGAGCTGCAAACAATGAATCTCCACCAAAACCAGAGGGGCGAACGTTAAAATCTTTGAAGGGAAACTTTCACCAACGACAACAACAACAACAAAAAATTCATACATCCTAAACTAATGATAGCTCTGTCCTGGGATATTTACGCAACTCCTATTTGTAAAAACAAACTATAATAGAGGCGAGCACAGCCTTTGCGTCCAGCCCGACGGAGTCCCTTGCTGGTGTTTTTGGACAACCCGCCGTGACGTTACGGTTGGACTCGATGACCTGAAAGGTCTTTTCCAACCCAAGTGATTCTGAGGGGGAGGCCTGGGGTGGGCGTTCAGGGTGAGCGGTTGAACCGAGGCGGTGAGAGAGACTCCGGGGGTGTCAAACCCACCCCGTCCCTTCAAAACAAAGGGGAACAAACTCCGAACCCCTCCGGGCTCCGGCAGACTCTAACAAATATTACGTTTCATCCCAAAATGCGCTCGCCCAGCTTTGCCCTATTACTGCTGCCACCTGGTATGCGGTGGCAGGGGCCACCCTGCTCAAAAATAACCCGCGGGGACCGCCGCCAGCAGCGCAGCGGCCGCCAGGCCTCTACCAGCCCAGCCCTCCCGGGCGCCTCAGGCCGCCCGGCGGCAGCGCGGCCATGCCCGCCCGGCTCCCTCAGCGGGGAAAGGCTGGTTGGCACGACGGGCCGCCCCGCACCCTCCCTGCGGGAACTCCTGGGAGCCCGCCCGGGGCTGAGGGGAGCGGCGCGGCCCCCTCAGGAGCGGCTCCCCCGGGGAAGGGGGT
>NW_015090864.1:6481209-6482610 GCF_001431845.1 Calidris pugnax
GGCGCTCGGCGGGGGAAGCTCCTGCCTCAACTTTGCCTGTCCGCACCCGCCTCTGTGGGTGTAGGTGTGAGGAGAGGGGGTGTTCTCCTCGCCACCCGCCAAGAACTGCCTTTTTTTTCCTCTCCCCCCCCTCCAAAAAGAAAAAAAAAAAAAACAATTTTAGTGAAGTTTTAGAAAATACAGTAGCATTCTTGGCAATATAAACATAGCAAAAGAGACTAGTAGTCCTCAACAGCCTGTGAAAAGAAAACCTACGCTATCAAATTCAATGGATGCTTTATTGTACAGATCATATGTTACCTGAAATACACTGTCAGATCAATTCAGATGGTTTTGTAAGTGAGGTTAATTCCATCAATTCCTTCAAAGACAGAGAAAAAGCTTCAGTGCCCTCCAAAAAGAAAAAAAAAAAACCAACAAAAAAACCCACAAAACACAAGAGGAGGTGGGAGATAAAAAGGGAAAGCCAGGAGGAACTACCGCTCAAGCACAGGGAGCAGCGCTGAAGGCAGTGGAGCGTCCTGGAGGAGGAGAGAGCCAAAAAGGAGAAGGGGGAAGGAAAAAAAAAAAAAAAAAACAAGAGGAAGAGGGGGAAGGGGGAAGAGCTAAAGAGAAACTCCGAAGAAGGAGGAGAAGAAAAGGGACAGGGACGGTGAAAGAAAAGTGGGAAAGGGAGAGCAGGCGGAGGAAGACAAAGGTGAAGAAGGAGGAGGAGGAGGAGGGGAAAGTGCAAAGGGGAGAGGAGGAGAAGAAAGAAGGGCCCTTCTCAAAATGGCATTAGGCAGGAGGGAGGGAGGGGGCGAGGAGCAGCGGGTCTCCGCTGACAGCTCTGCCCGCGCCCGGCCGCCGGCCCCCTGCCCCTCTCTGCCTCGCACCACACAAACGCTGAACTTACTTCTTTCTGGCTCTCTGGAAAGGGGAAGCGCCATCTTTGCGAGGCCGGCCCCTAGGTCTTTTGTCTGTGGCTGCTGCTGCTGCTGCTGGGGGGGGAGCTCCGGGCTCGGGGGGCTGCTGCTGCTGCTGAGGCGGCTCCACCACCGCCACCACCAGACTCTTGTCCTCCGTTGACATCCTAGTCAGCAGGACGAGAGAGACACATGGATGATGATGATGAGGATGAAGATGAGGATGGTGATGGGGATCCCGATGCTCCTCCTGCTCCCGCGGCTCCTCTCCTCCTCACCTCCGCCTCCTCCACCTCCGCCTCGCATTGCTGGCCTCAGCCGCCGCCGACCAGCACAGGTAGCAGGGGGAGCAGCATGGGGGGAAAGCAGGGGGAGGCGGGGGGGCGAAGAGAAGAAGAGAGCGAGCGCAGAGGCAGGAAGGGTCTCACACACAATAACACCCCCCTCCCCGGCTCGGCGGGGTCTGCCGGGGCTGGGGGAGGTGAAGGAGAAGCGA
>NW_015090864.1:6483775-6539075 GCF_001431845.1 Calidris pugnax
CTTTCCTCCCGGGGCGGCCGCGGAGCGGAGCGGGGAGCAGGCCGCGCCGCCGCCCGCCCGCACCAGGGGCCTCCCCCCTCACCCACCCCACCGCCGCAGCGGGCGCCGCCCTGAGGGCAAGCCCCTGAGGCGGCCTCCCCCCGCCCGGCCTCCCGCCTCCCTGCCTGCCGCGCCGGGCAGCGCCGCGGGGCCCCTCGCCCCGGCCTCCCTCCCTCCTTCCCTCCCTTCCTCCCTCCCTCCGCCCCGGGGCTGGAGCAGCCTGCGCCAAGGGAGGAAGGCGGTGCGCGGATGCTGTGTCATGAAATGGGCCGCCGTGGGTACTGGGTGTTCGACAACTTCGCCGGACTTTTAAGAAATGGGGTAGGGAGGGCTTCCCCCCAGAGTCCGAGTGTGTCCGGATACAGCTGGGGGGGTCTCCCTTGTCACTGAGGTTCCTCTTCCCTGAGTCTCGGTTGGTGAAATAGCTTAGGGTGGCACACAGGTACAACGAGGAAGGGAGGGAAGGAGGAGCTGACGTTAGTCACCTTTTTTTAATTTTTTTTTTTTTTTCTGACTTAAACACAGCGATCCGGAGCTTTACGCTGTGTTTCCTGCCCAAAATTTTCACTCGTGGGCTTCAGAGACACCAGATGTAAACGGCCCACTGTGGCAAAGGAGGCTTTTGCTGGTTCCTGGGAACCATTTAATAAGAAAAAAGAAGCCTTCATTGGTTCGTTTCCTAGATTTGTGGGTAATTAAATTAGAGCTTTGTGACATCTTTATATTGTTTGCGAAGAGAGAGGTAATACATTTATCTCCATCTATACACATATGTATACAAACATATATCCATAATTCTATGAAGCCATCCCTTTCACTCAGCCATACAAGGACAACAGCTGGATTGTTGGTGTGACTTTCTTGGTCCTGTGACTGAAAATGTACTCGTTTGTGCCGAATTAAAACGTATATCCTGAGCTACATGTTTGTATTACGAAGCCTGCGAATGACAACACGGGTGTAATGTTCATATGGCTTCAGATCCGGGACTTAATCTGTTTGTATGTCGTCTAACACAGCAGAAAGTGCCTTTGAATTTTGTTAACTCGGGCAAGTTAGCGTAATGTGACTGAAAACGTTTAATGCTATAGAGGCCTGGGTTTGGTGGAGGAGAGGGGGGAAAAAAAAGCAGGGAAGGGGAGGGAGAGGGAAGCAAAAGGCCACAGCCCCTGCGCGGTGGGATCACTGGTGTGGCATTCGCTGGAGTTGCCAGGTTGCCATCTGGCCTGCTAAAAAAAAAAATAATGGCCATCTCCTGAAGCCCTGACTGTGCATGTGCGGATCGACTGCGCCTGCGCCGTGGCTTGGGTGAGTCGAGGATGTGTCAGAGCTACTCTGCGTGTGCAGATTGATTTGAGCTGAGGCACGTGAGCGGGCTGTGGGCTCACATCTACTGCGAGGTGTGTGGGGAATAACCCTCCCACCCCGCTGCAGAAACACGCTCCCTGAAATCACTGGAACGTGCTTCTCCATGCGTGGCTCATCTGGTCCTCCCCGTACGTGTTGTTGGATACCTTTAGGTCACCTGTAAGTGGCTGAGCTTTGGGTTTTGTCTCTTACGCAAAAGTAAATGCGCGTTTTGAACTTTTTTTGGCATTGTTTTTTATATTAACTATATGTAGCTGTCACAATACAAAATCTGAGTGGAGGTGGGGTGAAGTTAGCTTTGGTGTAGTGTAGGACAGAGCGTGTTAAGGGACTTATTAGTTATCCCACTGTGCCCTATCTCCTTACGTGTCCAAACAAAGCGAGGCAGGTCTGTTCTGTGAACTGCCACAGCCATTGCTGTGGCAATCAAAGGTGTGAAGAGCTGTGTAGGACTGAGAGAGACTTGAGAGCAGGAACCTAAGGCGGAGATGGAATTGTAGGAAGCTGTATTTGCTGGCATTACTTATCACTCAGTGATGTCAGGGGGACAAGCTGGGAGAAATTGTGTCACCAAATGTAAATCCAGGGCAGGAGTGCTTTGTTGATTTGGGATGTTTGAACAGGAACATTTTTACATTTATACCTGGCCCACACTAGCCATCCATTATAAATAATCTCTGTCTGGAAAACACATGTTTATACAGCAAAGACATAATATTAAATGAACACATCCTCTGCTTTGCTGAATGCTAACGAGATCTTCCAGTTCATCATAAACTAACTCAGGTGAACTGACACACCTGATTTTTTTTTTAACTTTCAAGGGCCAGCAGCTTTGAAACTTTCAACTAGATTTTTACATTCTAACCTTCCTTAAAATGAATGTTTCTGCCTTTCTGGAGTTGTTTCTGAAATGTGAGACCCTTGCTGTGCTGATTAAACAAGGCATCCTAACGGTTTCAACTTCAAAAACCTCTTGAGTTGTCCCAATGTGCTTAATGACAGAGTGATACTTTCATAATAGAACAAGTTGAAGATGGGATGCTGTCTTAAATCAGCTAGTTAAGGAAAATGATCCTGTTATAGAAATAATTAAAGGAAAATGAAAGCTGGTATGTAAATACTGTTGTACCATTACACAACTGAAGTGGTGTATGTAACAGAAATAATGAGAAAAGTATTCAAGATTCTATCAGGAGTGGAATCCAGATACTTTCTCTTTTATGGCATTCACTCAGAACTCTGCCAGTTTCATGATTGTTCACTACATAAAACAAAAAGGTTAATTTTTGTTCTTTTCACACAGGTGTTTTCCATGGCAGAAAAGTTCACCAAGTTATCACAAAGGCTTCGTTTGAGATATGTCAGCAACATGCTAACATTTTAAATGTTCGGTATGTTGAACCACTTAGTCTTTAACCTGTGCTAAACTGATAATTGGCAGCCATGAACATCTGCTTACTTCAATATGCTGTTCTGAAAACTGGGGAGACGTTGGTGCCGGTGCACACCCCATTTGCCTGTCCTTGCTGTGAGGGTCGCAAACTGCGGGGAAAAAGGTGCAGTGGGCAGTTGAGAGTAGTAACCACATCAGCTGCCCAGGGTGGTTTTTTACATCTGCATTTGTATTCAGCCAGGTAGTTCAGAAATAGCTGAATAACTGTTTTGTTTAGCATTTAAAAAAAAAAACCCAAGATAATTTAAAAGAGTTCTAGACAGAGCCTAAATCAAGTGGCAGAATCACGATTACATCATACAAATACGTGACTCCGAGTTTATTTGTACTAAACTTGGCTGGACTAAAAAAAAAAGTTAGCATATGTTAATTGTCATATGCTACCGATCACATTGTAGGAGTCTAGTTTTAAACTTGAAATGTTTGTTTCTTCTTTTCATCGGTTTTGCTTACTTGTCATCTCGCAGATCTGTCTTACTTTAGGCAGCAGCACAGCCTGGGTAGTGGGTACCACGTACCCTTGAGCGGTGGTGACTTTCCCAGCAGGTTGGTGAGATGCTCGTTGCTGCAGATAGTGGGGGATAAGCCTCGCTTCTCATCCTGAGCAGCATTCCCAGACAGCAGGAGAATTCCAGTTACCAGGTGGACAGATAGCGTGGAGGTCCAGTTTCCCTAAAATCCATCTAACAGCCTTTTTTTGGAGGCAGCAGAGTTCAGAGTCGATGAAGAAAAACATTTCATTCTAGTTGTTTTCTCACCCCGCTCCCCACTGTGAAATATCCCAACTTACATTCTACAGCAGCTACTCTCCACACAAACTAATCAGTTATTTTTATGAACGTGGGCTAATAAAGCCGAGGCTCCCCATCCCCTGCCTGCTTTAACTTGATTAGTTTAGTGTGTGTTAAAGGCAGCCTTGCCCACGCTGTGATATATGTGCTAACCTCACACCTTTACACCTTCCTCTCGCCAAAGCCTAAGGCCTTTTCATCATATTAAGCTACTTTGACGGGGCTAATGTGACTGAGAAACACACCTTTTTTTATCCATTAAGACAGGGCCAAAAATGTTAAGTGCTCAAGATGCAAGCCCCTAGGGCTTGTCTATATATCGAGTTATTACACGTGGAGGCTTTTATCTTCATAAGAAAATGTTCTTTTTGTGCACGCCAAAGTGTGAATTTAAAACCAGTGGTTGTAGTGGAACCCTCATGCAGACTCATTCATTCTGGCATCTTCTGGTATTTGTTTGTTTTTTTTTTTTCAGATTAACTTCTTTAATTTGCTTCAATGAAATCAAAAAAGTACTCATATTGGAGTAAGTTTGTCCACGTGAGGAACTGCCTGGCTCTGGTAGTATTATTAAGAATTACTTCATATGTGAAGAAGCTTTGTCTATTAGGAATGTTAATTTTGCACGTTTGCACTTAATAAGAGCATCAGTTGTTTACATTTGAATCTTGCTATTTGGACAAGTGGTAGCTGATGCACGATACTGAAGTTCGTTAATTTTTTTCCATACCAAGGCCATGATCCTGGGGATGCTAAATTAGGCAGGTAACTAAATGCATAAATAGTTTCACTGAAGACAACTACCTCCAGGATAAAGTTTGTTCTGTGTTTAAGCATTTGCAGAAATGCTTAAATTCTTCCTAAACTTGCAGTTTATATAATTTTTCTTAGAGGGAACGACGGACTGTGCTATCCTGTGTTGTATTTTGTTAGCATCCATGTGAAGTCACGTAAAACATCCAGAAGTTACTTATGAACTTCAGTTCCATTCTTTGTGAAGTGCCTAATTCTTTGCAATTTGTGTCTTGTTTACAACTTTATGAAACTGTAATTTTATAAACTTTCATATTCTGAGTTTTAGTTTTGACATATATGTGGATGACCATGACTTACAGGATGACCATGAGCCAGCGATGTGCCCTTGTGGCCAAGAAGGCCAATGGCATCCTGGGGTGCATCAAGAGCGTGACCAGCAGGTCAAGGGAGGTCATCCTGCCCCTCTATGCTGCCCTGGTGAGGCCACATCTGGAGTTCTGGGCTCCCCAGTTTAAGAAGGACAGGGAGCTGCTAGAGAGGGTACAGCAGAGGGCTACAAAGATGATGAGGGGACTAGAATATCTCTCTTACGAGGAAAGACTGAAGGACTTGTGTCTTTTTAGCCTGGAGAAGAGAAGACTGAGGAGGCATCTAATCAATGCTTATAAATACTGAAAGGGAAGGTGTCAAGAGGATGGGGCCAGTCTTTTTTCAGTGGTGCCCAGGGACAGGACAAGAGGAAATGGGCACAAACTTGAACATAGAAAGTTCCATCTAGGCATGAGGAGGAACTTCTTTACTTTGAGGGTGGCAGAGCCCTGGAAGAGACTGCCCAGAGAGGTGGTGGAGTCTCCATCTCTGGAGGCATTCAAAACCCGTCTGGACACGTTCCTGTGCAACCTGCTCTTAAGTGGACCTGCTCTGGCAGGGTGGTTGGACTAGATGATCTCCAGAGGTCCCTTCCAACCCCATAGCATTCTGTGGTAGTGGGCAGCAGAGAAATAATTTTTAATGACATATTATTAGTTGTGTGATTATTTTTTTTTTATCCAAAAAGGTAGAAAAGCAATAGTTTGAGTAAAATGGAGGTAGTATCTGAAACAAGTACATGCTAATCGCTGGCTGCCCCGCAGATCCATGCAGGGCAGGAAAAGCCCCACAGCCAGTAGCAAGGCCAGCGGGGGAGAGACAAAAGACTGGTGTGAAGTTGGGACTTTATCATGCAGAAAGTTGAATAAATGTGTGAACAGTGTTTGCTGTTTGCAGGAGTGGTGCATTGAGCTCAGATTACTTAACAGAAATTATACAAACCTGGCCGTGAAACAGGGGAAAGGGTTTGTTTGTGTGCATTCAATCATACATTTTTTTGAGTGGGACTATGTTTTTATTCTGTGGTTTCTAAAGCATCTAGCGCACAGGCATCCTGGTTCCTTACATGAGATCTTGGGTGCTATGATAATAGCAATTTAGATACTATTAGTGGAAATAACTTTGTCATATACTGCCAGGAAATAGTCTCTGTCCCAGATGGGATGGCCTCGGTTTTAAAGGAGTTTAATGTGAGAAAGGCAGGTGCCTTGGGTTGCAGTCAGGTAAACACTAGGAGCCCGATCCTGTTTGCAGCTGTTTACTTCAATAAAAATACATGTCTGAGTAAGAAGGGCAGAATCTAGCCTTTGGTTTTTGAAGTTAATTGCAGACAATTAATGGGGACATGTCACCTACGTGAGGTCTGGCCAGAATTCAGTCCTCTACTTCTTTAATGTTTTAAACCAATTAGCTGCATACCCATATGGAAACAATAGTGGAGCCTCCACAGTCAAGACTATACTGAGATTCTAAATTACATGTGTAAGAAAGGCTGTGCGTGCGTCTTCTGGCTGAGAACAATGTTATAGTTCAGCCTCAAGCAAAAATTTTCCCCAAGCCATAGCCCCTCAACAAAAACGTACTTTTTAATGAAAGTCCTGACACCACCTTAATTACAGTGCAGCATTACCATCATAATCCCATTTCATCCTTAGGCGAGGAGAGCATCCCTGGGGGCCTGGCTGCCTGCCTTTGCTGGTGACCAGTTTTGCAGAAACGGCCTTTTCCTCAGTGCTGTTTTTTATTTAACCTCTCCTGCGCTGCCCTGAGGGGAAGATGCATGGGATCTGCAGGTGCTCATCTCCCCAGGCTCCTTCCAGCCCTCCTGGCGTTCCCTGCAGCCCTGAGCCTGGAGGATCAAACAGCAGCTGGGGATGCCCGGCTGTACTACAGGGGTTTCACCTTGACTCTTTCCAGCATCCCCCAAGCGGGCTGTTCCCAGGGCCAGTCCTCTTTTTTTTTTGCTGGCCCGTCACACCTCAGAAAAGTCCTTCCTTTGGCTCCAGTGGTGCAGGGGTGAGCGGCTCTCCCAGTGCCAGTCCTAATCCAGGTGGCGAGGACAGAGCTATTGGAAGAGAAGGGCTGTGGGCACTCTCGAGGAGCAGGCTGTGTGCCCAGCAGTAATGCCTTCCTTTGAAGCAGCCTTGCAGCCTATTCAGGCTTTCATAGTGTTTGGGTGGGTTTCTCACTACCGTATTGATCCAGTGAGTAGATCTTGTGTGGACTGCGATATCGACAGGACAAATTTGCAAGGCCATTTGAAGCTGGGATCTTTTCCTACCAGAAATACAGGGAGATAGATATGTACATATATAAAAACAAGGGTATACTTGTGGTTCTTAATTTTTTTTCTCTTGCCTTCTTAAATCAAAGTAATAAATCTGTATGATCAAAAGAGCTAGATTAATCAATCTCTCTTTACATAATTGATGTGAAAATCCTAATTAAGGTTAGAGAGAAATTAAACATAAGGTTTCTTGTTCTCTCTACAACATTGTCAAGTACAGTACAGTCTTTTCTTATGGAACTCCTACAATTCTTATGTACAGAGTTAAATCATGCAGCTGAGATACTCTCCCTAAAAACAAGTAAAAGCCCTGTATCTGCTGAGAGGACATTTCTGTTATCCTGTTCCCTTCTATTTAGGTTCTCATATGGTGTTAATCACCATGGTATCTTACAGCTTTATAAAAATATAGTGCACCATATGTGATAAATCATTAATATTAAGAATGAAGATGCTGGATAAAAATATTCTTCACCAACATAAAGCAGAAGACGTGCAGTAATGGACATATCCAGACAAGCAGCCTGAGTGAAAGGAGCACGTGTATGAATACAAGAGATGGGGTCAAAATCATTCCTTAGGTGATAATATTGCACCTGGTCACTGTATGTGAGTGTGAATGGGATGCTCCCTTCTCTCTTCATTGACCTGTGCTGCTGCACGCTCCATCAGAGGGACCACGTGCGAGCCACAGCCTGTCCCCTACTTTGCTCTGCAGAAGAGTGCCCACCTTGCAGTGCTCAAGGTCGTCAGCCAGAAGAAGATGATTTGCTGTTAAATGCACTTGTTAAATCAGGGCACGCATAATTACTATCCAAACATAAAGCAAAATGAGGGACTGTACTTCCATTGGAAAGAATGCATGAGAGTTGTCCTAAATTGTCTCCCCCAGTTGGTAATCGCCGTTACATATTTTCTCGTGTTTTTCTTCTCCCACTTGGTTTCAGCCAGATCTCTTTTCTATTGATATTGTTAAGTGTCAACACATAAATAATTTTCTCTGTCGTATCCCTCACTACTAAATTATTTTCCTTGATGGAATAGCAAAAGTAATTATATTTATAAATGGAATGCCTGTTTTGCCTAAGTACCACATATAATTCCCTTCTCTAAGAGGGATTTTTATAATTCCTCCAAAAATGTCTTGGCAAGGATCAACCCACCAGTTGGTCGTGTGGATCCAGCCTTTAGGGACAGAGCTCAGGATTCTGATCCCTTCGGCCAACAGGAGGGCACCACAGAAAAAATGCTTTAGTTTGTTTGAGAGAATAATGTTAAATATGTGCGGATATTAAGCCCCCCAGAAAGCGAATTCACTTGAGAGTTGCTTCCCACCTGTGGATTCTGCTATTCAGCACAGAATTATTTTGGCAACTGGAGCATTCTTCATTGTAGATGGCTGTGGGAAGATATTAATCCTGCTCTTCAAGGAAGAGATACTCACTGATCTAATAGACCTGCTCCACCTCGACTGTATCTCATTGTGAAAGGAAATCAAGCAAATCCCAAGTGAAAGGGTAATCTCGAGTCCTTCTTATCCCCTTTCTACCTTCTTTTTCAGCTGCTTTCCACAGACAAGTTCAGATGTCCCTTACTCAATAGGAGTAGAGCAGAGGGAGATCTGCTGTGAGTTCTGCATTAGTTTTTCGTCTCTGGGCACTCCTTGAGAAAACCTCAATCAAAATCTTTGTATGGGGATGGTGGATCCTGGCCACCAACAGTTCACAGCTTGCTCGCTAAATGAAACAGCACCAGGCCTCCTGGAGCTGCTCTGCATTCCAGGAGGAGGAAACCATGCTTTTCTTACTGGGTTGCACTGACTATATGTGTGTGTGTATTCTTCTGGTATAGTTTCTCTAATATTTGACTTGATTAAAGGTTATTTCAGGGTACCTACAAAGCAGTGAGACGTTCTGTTCCTGCAGATGTGGCAAGCTTGAGGAAGGTTGCATTGGAGCATTTGAAACACCGTGTCCCGTGTGGTTTGGGAGCTGTGTTCTGTTCCTACAGGTGTGGGAGCTTGAGGAAGGTTGCATTCGAGCATTCAAAACACCGTGTCCCGTGTGGTTTGGGAGCTGCAAGTGTAGGGGTCTATGTGGAAGAGACATGGCTGATGTAAGACAAGAGGTTCTTGGCCTTGGTGAAAGGGTGCCTAAACCTCTAGAGTCCCACGGGGTCTGCTGTGGGACCCTGCAGTGTGGGGAGCATTTCCATGGGTCCCAGTTCCTCAGCTGTGGGATCTTCCATTCCCTGGCTTTCACTGAAACTGGAGTATAATCGTCAGAAGCTCAGCAGCTCCCAGGCTTTTGCAAGTGTAGGGGTCTATGTGGAAGAGACATGGCTGATGTAAGACAAGAGGTTCTTGGCCTTGGTGAAAGGGTGCCTAAACCTCTAGAGTCCCACGGGGTCTGCTGTGGGACCCTGCAGTGTGGGGAGCATTTCCATGGGTCCCAGTTCCTCAGCTGTGGGAGCTTCCATTCCCTGGCTTTCACTGAAACTGGAGTATAATCGTCAGAAGCTCGTAAAATTCTGAGATTTTATCTTTAACATAAATCAGTTTAAACTAAGAAGGGAGTTTAATTGCCACATCCGTGACTCAGCAGCTGGCACACATTTGTGTTTGCTGTCTCTGCAGGAAGGGGTGTCCCTTCTTCAGCCGCTGCGGTGAAATCCATGGGGGCAGCGAGCAGGAGCCCCGGCAGTGCCTACGCTGCAGTGGCCTGGTTTGTGCAGATGCTTTGGAGAAGTGAGCTCCTGTGCCTCTAACGGGGTCATTCCAGCAGCGTCAGCTACGGGATCAATCAACCTGGGTGTGCTCCTGGGTGGTTAGCCCTGGTTCTCTGTGGCTGTCCTCTTAGTCAGCCTGACTTCACTCCGTTAAAGCTCTGGCTACCTGAGCTGCAGCCCCTCAAGCACAGAGAAACCCAAGTCCATTTCCCATTTCGCTGTACGTTTAATCAGAGGCCTCTCAGAAGTTTTAGACTGTAGTCTTTTCCCTGTGTATTCTTACTATGTTTATTTAAGATTTAACTTTATGAGCAGTTTTCCTTTATCTCCGTATACACAGCACTTTCCCCGTGTACTCTTACTATGTTTATTTAAGATTTAACTTTATGAGCAGTTTTCCTTTATCTCCGTATACACAGCACAAATTCGGTCTGTTCCCTCAGCTTTTGCATGCAGCTGGTTTGACTGATCTAACGTTGCTGATTTACCAGTATAATACAGCTTGTCTGAAAAGAAGGAAGAATGATGTTGGCTGAAGTAAAATTCTGAGATGCCTGTGGAGTTTTATTGCCCTTGATTCTTGGGTTGCCATTTATTTAAAAAAGTATGCAGAACTCTGACTTTAGATTTTTCAGGAATGCCTACATTATGTCAGTGTTGCAAATTCTTTGAGTCAAGTCATTGTGGTTACCCAATCTTGTTTTTTTGTCTCTGTGGTAAGATTTTAAATCCAGAAGGCTAACCTCAGTGCTCCCCCAAGAAAGCAGGCAGAGATGACGATGCATTTCCTTTTTTGACCTCTGCAGTCGAGTTTTATAGAAAGATGGAATCTATAGAAATTAGACCAAACGCCAAATCACCTGCATGAGGACGAAAGGGTCAAACCTGTTTCTGTAGAAATCCGTGGGGAAAAAATGTACTGAAACATATTTTTTAAACTAATTCATATTTAAAAATTGGTTTTTTTTACTAAATTCAGACTAAGAACTGTAAAATTTTCTCATGCTTTTGAGTTACACATGGTAATGTATCACATCAGAGCGAACTTGAGGTTATTTGGATTTCTGAATTTGCATTTCAGTACCACAAGATTGTGCCTGTGTACTTGTATTGAATTTCCCGAGTTTGTAACTTTGGGGAGGGGGCTAATTATAGTATTCTCATTTCTTCACATAACTCCAGCTTAATATAATTTCTTTGGGGAAAATTCCTCATTTGGTACACACTTTGGATACAGGGAGGGGAGGAGGAAGGTTGAAGGGAGATCCTCCCCTGCGTCAATTTCTGCCTTCATCTCCTGTCCTAGAGCTGATCCCAGTTTGGGGTGCAGTTACAGCTTCACGTGTGGCTGAAAGGGGGGACAAAAATCATCCTGGCCAGCCCTGCTGCCTTCTCACTGAGCGTGGAGCCCAGGCTCGGTGATGCAGCGTGAGAAGCAGCTCTGCTCCTGCGGGGACGCGCTGGGCTGAACCGCTTCTGCTGTGACAAGGGCCATGGTTCAGACCCTCAGACACCTCCTCTGCATTCACACAGGGGTTGTGTCTCTCCCTCCAATTAGCAACGTAATCATCCGTGAACATGAACTAAAGAACTCGGTCCCACCCAGATGGGCCTGGAGCCTGGTTAATGAGTCGAAGATATATAGTATCAGCATGACGTCATGTAAAAAACTTTGGCTTGTCACCACGAAATGTACTTGCACGCTCTGCTTGTACCAGCGGAGCTCTGCAAAGCAGCTGAAGTGAACTGGACGTTTGGACTGGGTTTAGCTCCTACTGGAAATCACAGGATTATCACGATAGAGCAGGAGTTTTCATTGGGCTGGGGATGCCCCCTGACTGGCCACTGTGCAGCCCCAGCGTTTCTCACATCCGTGACAGATGAGACCAGTGACAGCAGGAGGGTGACCAAGAGACCTACCAACGACAGCCCTTTGCACCTGATGGAATGGACTGGTGAGTACACAGCTCCCTCTGACTGGAGGGTTTCAAACAATAAAGCACGGTTTGGAAACTACCTCTAATGGTGGAGGCACAGCTGGCCACTGTCACTGCTGCCTGAATTCTTCATCTGGACAGTCTGTTGATCTATAATCATAGTGATCTGTTAATCACTTGGCTTAATTACAGCTAATTTATGCTAGTGAAAGGTTTAACTATATGTAGATTTTTAAGTTTCCACAGTATTCTTCACGGAGATCATTTTGAGGCCTAAAAGATAGAGCAAGCAAGGCCTTATAGCCACCCCTTTCCCAAAGAATGCGGAGTTACCTTTACTGGTAACTTCTCAATACAATATTCTTCACTCAGGCAGTAAATATCATAGCTGTGAGAAGCATCCTGTGTTCTTCACACACACAGCTGGGGACTGGAATCCCTCTCAGTACCATTTCAGCCCTGCACTTGTGACCTGTGCTGCCATGATACCTCTTTGCTGTGGTATCAACAGCAGGCGGACCATGGGTACACCTACCTTCTCCTGTGATCTCTGGTAGGGAGATGCAGTTAGCAAATGGCATCAGGTATTAATGCAGAAGTGACCTTTTAATGTCATGCACAGATACCCGAAGAAAGAACTGCCACTGAAAACGTCTGATGAAAGATAATAGTAGGCAGCTTGTAGAAACATTAAGATAAAAAGTAAATCCATTTGCCCTGAGTTTCCCCTGCTATCCCACCTCCTACTCTAAACTGATGTTGTCAGCACTCATGATTTTATCACAAGTCTTGTGATGTTTGATGTTTCACTTACACTCCAGCTACTAGAGTTGTGTAATGAGGTTAGAAACTCAGCTATCCTCTTTCTTTAATTTAAAGTAAGTTCTAGTCCTAATGGTTAGAGTATAAAGCTTGCAAATGTGACCCGGGTCACAAAAACAGAAAGCAAAGAGCTCCACATTTATCATTTTACAGACAGGCTTATGATTTTGAGGGTCAAACTGTAGTTCTTGAGCATTTGGAACTGGCAATAGTACCTTGAAAAAAAAGTGCCTGAACAAAGCACCACAATATGTTGCATTTTCCAGGGAAGCATCGTAGCCGTTGTAGCAGCAGCAAGAATTCTCTTTTCAGATATGCACATTTTGCTATTGAGTTTTTGTTACGCAGCATCTCAGGGTTCAGCCCCCACCTGGCTGGGCTGGAGGGGATCATGCTGATGCATAACCATATTGCTTGGTGCTGGAGGGCTCGTACTGCTTGCTTGTGCTATCATAGAGGAAAAGGTCTGCAGCACCTGTAAAACCAAGGAGGTTCTGTCCTTCAGTCTCAGAAGGTGATCTGCCTTTTCGTAAAAGTTAGCAAGAAACAGGGAATACCCCACACCTGCCACTCCAGCAGTGAAGGAGCAAACCAACTAAGGAAATGCAAATATCTAAATGCAATAACATTGAAAATGGTTGAGTTGACTTAGAAGCCCAAAGTGTACCCAGTGCGGGTTTTGATGTGCAGGTCAAAAATACTCAGCTGTTGGTTTTGGAAAACCAAGCTCCCAAGAGCAACAACTCAGATTTGAAGGACACACAGTACTGTGTGTACCAAATTCTCAGAGCCTGAACAGTGTATCACTGAAGATGTACTGAGAACTGAAGAGGTATCCAAAGCAGTGAGCAGACCCTGAGTGTTGTGTGGAGCACATTGGTGAACACTTCTCTGCAGTTCACAGGTTGGTGATCCCAAAGGTCACTCTCAGGTTGCCCTAAATTATTGTGTAATCCATTCTGGAGCTGACAATTTTACAGACAATTGTGGCAAAGTCTAATTGCAAAGAGGAGGTGAAATTCTGTGAGACCCAGCTTGTACATGAGTAAACATAGCGATGGTACATTTCACAAATATAAACATGTGACAAACTAAAATTTGACAGTATTTTTAAATAACTAGTATTTGAAACTGAGCGAAAGAAGCTCAATTGATCCTATGCTGACTCTGTTATTAATTTTGACCTTGAATCTAGCAGTAATTTCCATGAGACTGCCATGTTGCTTCTAAGCTGCTTCCTCTGTAGGAAGCCGAAGAAACTAGTACTGAATCTTGATCACTTTGCTGAGTGTTCCAAAGGGCACTTCTGTGCATTGCACCAACTTTATTCAAGGCTATGGCATTAGAATCATAGAACAGTTTGGGTCTCTTCCCAAACTAGATGATGTCAATTGCTCTTCGGTTACCCACCAACGCCGTAGCATCATCGTAGAAGGCAACCAAATTGGTCAGAACAGGATTTGCCTTTAGTGTCAGAAATCACATCCTTATTTTCCATGTGCCTTAGCATAGTTTCCAGGAGGATTTACTCCATGATCTTGCAGGGCACACAGTGAGAGTGACTGTAGTTCCTTGGGTCTTCCTTTTTTCCCTTTTTAAACATGGAAGTTATATTTCCTCTCTTCCAGTCAGTGGGAACTTCAGACTGCCACAGCTTCTCAAATATGATGGCTAGACTTATATTTTTTATCTCTGTATTTAAGCACTGTAGAAAATCTGTGTCTTGCAAGAGGTATATTCTTTAGCCTTAGGAACTTCTAAATAACTTGGGAAATTACATTGAAAATTCGTCTCCAGGATATGCAAAACATTGGAAGGGTCTACATCTTTCTTATGTTATTTTCTGTGAAGAGGATCTGCACTTTCTTTTCATGCTCCCTCTCTTTCTTTGTACTCCTTTCCAGCTTCTTTCTAGCTCTATTATCTCTAATTACTTTCAAATATACCCAAATCATCATCCCTGTATTGAAATGAACTGTCTCTTATTCTCATCTTTACAGGCCTCTTCTGCTTGTGATATCCAAGTCAGGTGTATTTCTAAAATCTAAAATGAGTAAGGTTTAAAAGATTGTCCCACCTGTATTGTTCCTCCTTCCACTGCAGTTTGTGGCAGGACAATATAATGCTAGTTGTGATTGTTTTTTAAATAATAGAAAGAGTATAAGCTCCTTGTGATACAGCTCTGTGTAGATAAAGCTGCATCCAAGCCATTGATTTGACTTTGAATGTCTACCACATATGAATTAAAATGCTAGAATTGCCATCCTGTGAGTCTCTCTCCTTTTCTGCCTCACTAAGCATTAATTATTGTGGTCTCAAAACTCTGTTCTGCCCTTTTCTTCTCTTTGCTCCTCCCCACTGTCACTCCCAATGGCTGGGGACTCTTCCCAGTAAAGCAATCCAGTTCATCTCCCAATAAAGGGCCATCAGCCAACACATTCTGGGCCTAAATTCATCTCATAAATATTGGTACAGGCTTAAATAAATGCAGTCTCTCAGTTACTGTACTATATTTCAATGGAGCTACATGGGGAATTAATTTTCCTCTGTCTGTAGTCTGAAAAACAATAAAATAGGGAAATGCTTAGAATCTATGGCTCAGCTTTCCAAACTGGTTGAAAGACTGGTTCTTGCATGTTGCCCATGGATGTGGGCTGTAGGAAGATGCTCCTGATGTGCGTGTCTTTTCTGTACAAACACACGACATATTAGGCCTTATATGAGCAGTTTTCCTTTATCTCCGTATACACAGCACAAATTCGGTCTGTTCCCTCAGCTTTTGCATGCAGCTGGTTTGACTGATCTAACGTTGCTGATTTACCAGTATAATACAGCTTGTCTGAAAAGAAGGAAGAATGATGTTGGCTGAAGTAAAATTCTGAGATGCCTGTGGAGTTTTATTGCCCTTGATTCTTGGGTTGCCATTTATTTAAAAAAGTATGCAGAACTCTGACTTTAGATTTTTCAGGAATGCCTACATTATGTCAGTGTTGCAAATTCTTTGAGTCAAGTCATTGTGGTTACCCAATCTTGTTTTTTTGTCTCTGTGGTAAGATTTTAAATCCAGAAGGCTAACCTCAGTGCTCCCCCAAGAAAGCAGGCAGAGATGACGATGCATTTCCTTTTTTGACCTCTGCAGTCAAGTTTTATAGAAAGATGGAATCTATAGAAATCAGACCAAACGCCAAATCACCTGCATGAGGACGAAAGGGTCAAACCTGTTTCTGTAGAAATCCGTGGGGAAAAAATGTACTGAAACATATTTTTTAAACTAATTCATATTTAAAAATTGGTTTTTTTTACTAAATTCAGACTAAGAACTGTAAAATTCTCTCATGCTTGTGAGCTACATGTGGTAGTGTATCACATCAGAGCGAACTTGAGGTTATTTGGATTTCTGAATTTCTGCATTTCAGTACCGCAAGATTGTGCCTGTGTACTTGTATTGAATTTCCCGAGTTTGTAACTTTGGGGAGGGGGCTAATTATAATATTCTCATTTCTTCACATAACTCCAGCTTCATATCATTTCTTTGGGGAAAATTCCTCGTTCGGTACACACTTTGGATACAGGGAGGGGAGGAGGAAGGTTGAAGGGAGATCCTCCCCTGCGTCAATTTCTGCCTTCATCTCCTGTCCTAGAGCTGATCCCAGTTTGGGGTGCAGTTACAGCTTCACGTGTGGCTGAAAGGGGGGACAAAAATCATCCTGGCCAGCCCTGCTGCCTTCTCATGGAGCGTGGAGCCCAGGCTCAGTGATGCAGCGTGAGAAGCAGCTCTGCTCCTGCGGGGACGCGCTGGGCTGAACCGCTTCTGCTGTGACAAGGGCCATGCTTCAGACCCTCAGACACCTCCTCTGCATTCACACAGGGGTTGTGTCTCTCCCTCCAATTAGCAACGTAATCATCCGTGAACATGAACTAAAGAACTCGGTCCCACCCAGATGGGCCTGGAGCCTGGTTAATGAGTCGAAGATATATAGTATCAGCATGACGTCATGTAAAAAACTTTGGCTTGTCACCACGAAATGTACTTGCACGCTCTGCTTGTACCAGCGGAGCTCTGCAAAGCAGCTGAAGTGAACTGGACGTTTGGACTGGGTTTAGCTCCTACTGGAAATCACAGGATTATCACGATAGAGCAGGAGTTTTCATTGGGCTGGGGATGCCCCCTGACTGGCCACTGTGCAGCCCCAGCGTTTCTCACATCCGTGACAGATGAGACCAGTGACAGCAGGAGGGTGACCAAGAGACCTACCAACGACAGCCCTTTGCACCTGATGGAATGGACTGGTGAGTACACAGCTCCCTCTGACTGGAGGGTTTCAAACAATAAAGCACGGTTTGGAAACTACCTCTAATGGTGGAGGCACAGCTGGCCACTGTCACTGCTGCCTGAATTCTTCATCTGGACAGTCTGTTGATCTATAATCATAGTGATCTGTTAATCACTTGGCTTAATTACAGCTAATTTATGCTAGTGAAAGGTTTAACTATATGTAGATTTTTAAGTTTCCACAGTATTCTTCACGGAGATCATTTTGAGGCCTAAAAGATAGAGCAAGCAAGGCCTTATAGCCACCCCTTTCCCAAAGAATGCGGAGTTACCTTTACTGGTAACTTCTCAATACAATATTCTTCACTCAGGCAGTAAATATCATAGCTGTGAGAAGCATCCTGTGTTCTTCACACACACAGCTGGGGACTGGAATCCCTCTCAGTACCATTTCAGCCCTGCACTTGTGACCTGTGCTGCCATGATACCTCTTTGCTGTGGTATCAGCAGCAGGCGGACCATGGGTACACCTACCTTCTCCTGTGATCTCTGGTAGGGAGATGCAGTTAGCAAATGGCATCAGGTATTAATGCAGAAGTGACCTTTTAATGTCATGCACAGATACCCGAAGAAAGAACTGCCACTGAAAACGTCTGATGAAAGATAATAGTAGGCAGCTTGTAGAAACATTAAGATAAAAAGTAAATCCATTTGCCCTGAGTTTCCCCTGCTATCCCACCTCCTACTCTAAACTGATGTTGTCAGCACTCATGATTTTATCACAAGTCTTGTGATGTTTGATGTTTCACTTACACTCCAGCTACTAGAGTTGTGTAATGAGGTTAGAAACTCAGCTATCCTCTTTCTTTAATTTAAAGTAAGTTCTAGTCCTAATGGTTAGAGTATAAAGCTTGCAAATGTGACCCGGGTCACAAAAACAGAAAGCAAAGAGCTCCACATTTATCATTTTACAGACAGGCTTATGATTTTGAGGGTCAAACTGTAGTTCTTGAGCATTTGGAACTGGCAATAGTACCTTGAAAAAAAAGTGCCTGAACAAAGCACCACAATATGTTGCATTTTCCAGGGAAGCATCGTAGCCGTTGTAGCAGCAGCAAGAATTCTCTTTTCAGATATGCACATTTTGCTATTGAGTTTTTGTTACGCAGCATCTCAGGGTTCAGCCCCCACCTGGCTGGGCTGGAGGGGATCATGCTGATGCATAACCATATTGCTTGGTGCTGGAGGGCTCGTACTGCTTGCTTGTGCTATCATAGAGGAAAAGGTCTGCAGCACCTGTAAAACCAAGGAGGTTCTGTCCTTCAGTCTCAGAAGGTGATCTGCCTTTTCGTAAAAGTTAGCAAGAAACAGGGAATACCCCACACCTGCCACTCCAGCAGTGAAGGAGCAAACCAACTAAGGAAATGCAAATATCTAAATGCAATAACATTGAAAATGGTTGAGTTGACTTAGAAGCCCAAAGTGTACCCAGTGCGGGTTTTGATGTGCAGGTCAAAAATACTCAGCTGTTGGTTTTGGAAAACCAAGCTCCCAAGAGCAACAACTCAGATTTGAAGGACACACAGTACTGTGTGTACCAAATTCTCAGAGCCTGAACAGTGTATCACTGAAGATGTACTGAGAACTGAAGAGGTATCCAAAGCAGTGAGCAGACCCTGAGTGTTGTGTGGAGCACATTGGTGAACACTTCTCTGCAGTTCACAGGTTGGTGATCCCAAAGGTCACTCTCAGGTTGCCCTAAATTATTGTGTAATCCATTCTGGAGCTGACAATTTTACAGACAATTGTGGCAAAGTCTAATTGCAAAGAGGAGGTGAAATTCTGTGAGACCCAGCTTGTACATGAGTAAACATAGCGATGGTACATTTCACAAATATAAACATGTGACAAACTAAAATTTGACAGTATTTTTAAATAACTAGTATTTGAAACTGAGCGAAAGAAGCTCAATTGATCCTATGCTGACTCTGTTATTAATTTTGACCTTGAATCTAGCAGTAATTTCCATGAGACTGCCATGTTGCTTCTAAGCTGCTTCCTCTGTAGGAAGCCGAAGAAACTAGTACTGAATCTTGATCACTTTGCTGAGTGTTCCAAAGGGCACTTCTGTGCATTGCACCAACTTTATTCAAGGCTATGGCATTAGAATCATAGAACAGTTTGGGTCTCTTCCCAAACTAGATGATGTCAATTGCTCTTCGGTTACCCACCAACGCCGTAGCATCATCGTAGAAGGCAACCAAATTGGTCAGAACAGGATTTGCCTTTAGTGTCAGAAATCACATCCTTATTTTCCATGTGCCTTAGCATAGTTTCCAGGAGGATTTACTCCATGATCTTGCAGGGCACACAGTGAGAGTGACTGTAGTTCCTTGGGTCTTCCTTTTTTCCCTTTTTAAACATGGAAGTTATATTTCCTCTCTTCCAGTCAGTGGGAACTTCAGACTGCCACAGCTTCTCAAATATGATGGCTAGACTTATATTTTTTATCTCTGTATTTAAGCACTGTAGAAAATCTGTGTCTTGCAAGAGGTATATTCTTTAGCCTTAGGAACTTCTAAATAACTTGGGAAATTACATTGAAAATTCGTCTCCAGGATATGCAAAACATTGGAAGGGTCTACATCTTTCTTATGTTATTTTCTGTGAAGAGGATCTGCACTTTCTTTTCATGCTCCCTCTCTTTCTTTGTACTCCTTTCCAGCTTCTTTCTAGCTCTATTATCTCTAATTACTTTCAAATATACCCAAATCATCATCCCTGTATTGAAATGAACTGTCTCTTATTCTCATCTTTACAGGCCTCTTCTGCTTGTGATATCCAAGTCAGGTGTATTTCTAAAATCTAAAATGAGTAAGGTTTAAAAGATTGTCCCACCTGTATTGTTCCTCCTTCCACTGCAGTTTGTGGCAGGACAATATAATGCTAGTTGTGATTGTTTTTTAAATAATAGAAAGAGTATAAGCTCCTTGTGATACAGCTCTGTGTAGATAAAGCTGCATCCAAGCCATTGATTTGACTTTGAATGTCTACCACATATGAATTAAAATGCTAGAATTGCCATCCTGTGAGTCTCTCTCCTTTTCTGCCTCACTAAGCATTAATTATTGTGGTCTCAAAACTCTGTTCTGCCCTTTTCTTCTCTTTGCTCCTCCCCACTGTCACTCCCAATGGCTGGGGACTCTTCCCAGTAAAGCAATCCAGTTCATCTCCCAATAAAGGGCCATCAGCCAACACATTCTGGGCCTAAATTCATCTCATAAATATTGGTACAGGCTTAAATAAATGCAGTCTCTCAGTTACTGTACTATATTTCAATGGAGCTACATGGGGAATTAATTTTCCTCTGTCTGTAGTCTGAAAAACAATAAAATAGGGAAATGCTTAGAATCTATGGCTCAGCTTTCCAAACTGGTTGAAAGACTGGTTCTTGCATGTTGCCCATGGATGTGGGCTGTAGGAAGATGCTCCTGATGTGCGTGTCTTTTCTGTACAAACACACGACATATTAGGCCTTACTGATAAAGACAAAAACACCTCTAGTTGGCAACTCCACTGAAGGCAGCCTGTAGAGCTGTGTGGTTATTTCTTACGTGTGATGGCATGTGTTTTAGTGTGTGTGTGTAATTTCTGCTGCGTGTGACAACACCGATTTTTGCATGTTTATCTCTTTGGATAATAGCAAGAGTTATGATTTATGTAGCACTCTAGAAGTGTACCAACAGCAGTTGCAGGAATTAATCTGAGGAGGTCCAGCAGAGTGTATGCAGTTGGTCTGGCATGTGGTGGCGTATGTAGTACTTCATTAACTCTGTGTGCCTTGTGACTTGCTCTAGTACCTCAGCAAAAAGCCGAGTATCAGGATATTCTAGTACAACTGGATGGGAAGACACACAAATAAAGAACTCGTGATGAACTTTTCAGCTAAAACTTAATTTCCTTTTCTTTTTTTTTGATTCCACTCATTCATCTCCCATCCTTCTGTCTGCATATTATACACTGCTCTCTTTCTTTACCATCTTTTTCCCCATTGCCCTGTGCCTTTTCCTTCCCAGATGAACCATCCCTCTTTTTCCCATTCATTGCACTTAGTAGGTTCTCTCCATAGAGTTCGTAATTTCTTTCCCCACCTCCCCCACTCATCCCCACATCTTGGGCAGGAGTGATGGAAGCAATGGTTTCTGAAAGAGCAAACCATTCTCTAGAGTACTGTTTCTCTCTCTAGAGAAACACTGCAGATCATTATCTTTCTCTTCCTGTTAATGGAGAAACAGAAAATATATGAAGTGAGTTGATAAAATGGTCAATGTATAGATGAAAGTCCTTTTGCTGCAAGAGGTATCATAAATATAATGTACCTACAGGTATTTGATTTGAGCAACGTCTTCATTGACTCTCTGTGTTCTCGTTCAATAACTATGTATAGCTGATGTCTGTAGGAACACACTAAAAGTCCAGATCTGTGCATTAATGAAACAAATGGGGTTTTAATGTGGGAGAGGCAGGAAAATATTCTTTTGTCTCTTCCAGAATGGGCAGCGCACAAATTGTCATATTTTTCATGCTGATTGTTATCATGATAAATCTGAATCTGTCCAAGAGCCTTTTGCTGACTCTTCATGGATTGGTTAGTTCTGTTCTCACAGTGAAAAGCGTTTGAACTGTAGCATTACCATTTCAAATTATTTTCTAACCACTCTCTGAAAATAGAAGAAAAATAAGAATACAATAGTCGGGACCCCTTATAAAATCTTCCTAGAGGAGTCCGAGGATACTCACCATTGGCCTCAACAGAGCTTTCACACATCCTTGAAAGGAATTTATTAAGCTGGAAAAGCTGGCTAGAAACCAGTCTTCCTATAATGTCTTCCATAATTTGCTTCAAGGGACACATTTATAGTCACTCAGCCTTTTTTATAGATCTTGTGCAAGATGAAGGGCTGGGTCACAATTGCAAGACTTTAATGAATAGATGTTTGTTGCATGCCACAACCCAAATAATTTTTCAAGCATCTCAGCACAGTGCAGTCTTTTCAAGATGGACTTTCCCAAGGATGTGCAACAGGATGATAGCTGCAACCTCTGGAATCACAACAACAGAGTGACCGTTTTTGTTCCAGGTGCTCCTTCTTCCACGCTGACCCATTCAGATGCAGAAAGAAAATATCCAGCAACTGCAATTTCTACTCTTGATTTTTTTCCAGGACTTGAAGGTTTCAGCTATTTCTTTTTATTCATATTAACTTCTCTACAGGCTTGTATGGAGACAGATTACAAGAGAAAGGCTCCTCCGGTTAACAAAACTGAAACTTTGAGTATCTATCAGACATGGCCAGATCTCAGGATAACATACTGCTTTTCAAAGCAGTCCTAAGATCTTCTTCATGAAGTCTATTTAATTTATGAGAATGGTCTGTCATTCCCATTCTACCAAACACTGCTATTGGATTATAATGGTTAGAGAGAAAGGGAACAACAACAAAAAATTAAAATACGGGTTTTGGGTGTGAAGCTCATGGGAGTTTTAGAATAGGGAAGTGGATTTGGCTGCTGACCTTTGATTGCCAAATACAAATTCAGTCAGAAACTTTTTATCTGAAGGTGGTCCAATTTAAGAACTAGTTCCCTTTCCTAATGCTCCTTATCTTTCTGAGAAATCTGGGCACATTGGCACTGGGGTTTTTTGCTGGACCTTTTCCACCTGGTCACAAACATTGGAAGTTACCTCTTAGCAGGGTAAGCCAAGTAGCTATTGCACAAAGAAACACCAAATGCATTTATACATTGCAACAGAAACAGCCTTGAGTCACCATATTGATATACAAAGGATCAGATAGTAAACCTTGTATTAGCAGCCAGGAATTTCTTTTGAAAATGAATCTTTTTCTTTGACATCCCTACATATGTGCTGAGGGATGCTGGTACGGTTCGCTTTCTATCAAAATAGGATATAATGTGTGACTGTGTTCTAGAAAAGTGTTACCTTTTTGAACAGATTTATAATTTTTTAATGCCAGACCGCCACAAAGCTTTCAAGCAATAGCTGCTGGCCAAAATTACATTAGGGAAGTGCACGTTATGCTCCATTTCCCTTAAGGAAGGGGAGGTGAACATAGGCAATCTGGGCTGGGAGGGCCAGAGCAGGGGTAAGGAGGCAGCCAGCTCCCCAGCATCTTGGCTTTTCCTGGGCTTTTCCTTGTGGCTCTGCTGGATTCATCCGTGGCAGTTTCAAAGAAAGAGTGTTCCCGAAATGATCAGAGCCCTCTGCTTTCATGCCTGTACCCATATTTAAGTAAAAATTATCTCCAGGCTGGATATTAGGAAAAATTTTTTCACTGAAAGGGTCATCAGCCATTGGAATGGGCTGCCCAGGGAGGTGGTTGAGGCACCATCCCTGGAGGTGTTCAAAAGACGGGTTGATGTAGTGCTGGGAGGTATGGTTTAGTGATGGTGATGCTTCTTGTTTGTTGTGTGGGTGTCTATTTTTGTCAGTGAGGTTGGACGGTTGGACAAGATGACCTTTGAGGTCCCTTCCAACCTAGAAGATTCTGTGATTCTTATTCAAGAGAGGTAGCTGGCCCTCAGCTTTCCTGGGCAGGCCTGCGAGGCTCTGTGCAGACAGACACCAGCTCCTTCTGCCCGTGCCTTCTCAGCAGGCGTATGAGCTTGGGCACTGAGCCATGCTAGAATCGAGCACCATGGCTCCGAGACGGGGGCTGGCACAGGCCCGGTTGGCTTGGCACGGCGTGCGGGCAGGGTGAGCTCACATCTGTCTGCACCTGCCCGTGCCGACAGAGTTAAAAACCAGGGCTGGAAAAAGGGAGAAAAGCTAAATGAGCCCCTCAGAATCCACCTGGCGTCGGCGGGCGGGGGTGGTGGGAGTCGGGGGGATGCTGGGGGGCAGCCTCAGGCGTGGTGGGAGCTGCTGGGCTGGATCCTGCCTCTGCAGAGAGAGAGAGGGAGGCTGCGGAGCCGGCTGGGTCCACGTCGCCCGCAGGAACCCAGCAGGAACAGCAGCTCTGGCTGAGTTTCCGCAGGCGGCCCGTCTGCCCCTTTTCTTCCCAAAATGGCAATACAAAAGTAGCAATACGAAATACCAAAGAAGGGATATTGTATTCTGCTGAATACCAGCCCCTCGGAGGGATGGGCGACACGGTGTGATTATTGCATCCTGAGGGGGAGAGGGAGACGGTATCCACCACGGGGGGAAACAATATTTATGGTGAATTAACAGGGCTGACAGACATACCCGGGACGCGGGGCTGGGGGATGCTGTTCCTTCTCTCTGCAGGGAAAAGCAATGCACTGCAAAGCTCAGTGGCATTTTGAAATACCTGCAAAATCTGTGCAGCACAACCTGAAACTATTACCCAGGTAATCACCGTGCTGCTAATTGCAACAGTCACCTTATGCCGGGGAAGTTGGGTTAAGGAACGGCTCAGGAAGAAAGACCACCTTATTTAGGTCCCCATTAGTCATTGCAAAAACTGAAATGATGGGACTGACTCCAGCAGGAGAAGCCAGGTCACCTAGATTAGACATTTAGGCTTCATATGCAGAGAGTGAGTCAAAAAGCCAATCTGCTTGCCCGGGTGAAGGCAGAGTTGGTGGGATGGAGCTGGTGTAAATGCTGCATTTGCATTCCCTCCCCCAGCCTCCAGCCCCGGCCCCAGGGCTGCCCTCTGGGCTCTTGGTCCGGGAGGAACCTCTTCCATTGGGTGCCAAACTGAGCCGGGTTTGCTCTTTTTTAAGAACACCCGGTGGCACAAGGCTGAGCAGAGCCCACAGTGTGCTTTCCTTGCTTCCTGAGCACGTCTCCAAATTGCTCTGGGAAAGACGGGGAGAGATTTCACCTCCATCACTGTGTTTCTGTTTGCATTTGTCGGCTTCTTCTGACTATGCCTTTCCAGTGATCTTTCAAGTAATTCCTAAGATTTGGCCTAAATCTAGGTTGCAGAAGAGCTTAAGTGGGAGACTGACCGGGCTTTCAAGCTGAGGAGAAGGGCTCCTCGGGGATCATGCAGTGATGGTGGTGAGGCAGTGCTCCCTTTGGCATCTCCAGAACTAAGGTGCCGAAATTCTGCCTAAATCCAGAGGTTAAGGAGCACGGCTAACACTCCGAATACCTTTCTTAAAAAGCTGTCGATACATAAATTGCTTCTCCTGCCCTTAGACAGCCTGCATTGTTTGGTTCGGAGGCAGAAGGAAGCGGGGTCAGGTGTTTCTTTTGTGCTCAGTGAAATGATATCTGTGCGCCCAAGAAGCTGGAAGGGATATCTGAGGTCACCGAGTTCAGCCCTTCACTACTGCAGACAAACATGATGTAATCCCTTTCATTACATGAGCAAACTCCCCTTCTAAAAGTAGTTAGTTCTGCTTGTTTTCCTTATTTCCCCCCCTCCACTTGCTTTGCTCTCCTCTCCTCCTGCAGGAAAGTTATGCCCAACCTTTCTTTTGATTTTTGAGTCTGTGTTTGCTCCAGGACAGTTTTACCTACTATACTCTTACATCTAGCCCTTGTCCCCACGTTTTTTGTATTTCTGGTGAGTGAGAGATTTTCTGGAGATTAAATCCACAAAAAAAGAGTTCAATATCACTGTATTTGTGCATATGAAATACTCAGCCCACTCTAGTCCTTGATTAGACGATTTTGAGATACAGGGAAATCATAATTGCATTGGTCACAATACATTTAACTGAACATCTGAAGTAGCCATTAAAAAGAAAACCCTTCTAGAACAAGAAGAACTTTTATTTTATTAAACAATTTGTAATTCGGTCATATGGTTCTCGAAGATACTTATAGCAGAATTATAAAGTAGTTTGTTTCACTTAGTGTCACTTTACGTTTTACCAGTTGGAAGATCTGCAAAGTGTTTCACAAGACAGAGGTAAGTCCCCTGGAACCTTCCACTTGCATCTGAAAAACTTGGGCTCCTTTGCTCTCCCTCAGTCTCCGCTTATTCCAGCCACCAGCGATGTCCCAGGCAGCCAGAGCCCCCACCAGCAATCTGGCATCTTTTTGCTCTTCGTCTCTGTCACATCAGACTCGAGACGTGGTTCGGAGCCAGTTTTGTACATGGAGGGAGGACAGAAAAGCACAGGCTTGGGAGCAAAATGATGAGGGTAGAAAAATGTTCTCTAACTGCGTGCAGGTGCCTGTGGTTACGGGGAGGTGTGAACATTTGCTGGCTTGCCCACCACAACACGGCGCTCGGAGCAGCCGTCCCTCCTGATACATTCAAGGCGATTTTAGTTTGCATTTCTGTCCAAGTAAAATCTTGAGCTTGTTTTTTGAACAGTTTAACACATCGGTCCCTGGGACATTCTGCCTGGTGCCTCTAAAACTGCTGCTGCTTCCCCTCCAGCCCCAAAGCCTGGCTCTCTCCTGGTGGCTACAACGTGGGAAAACTTGGATAGGTGTCATCAGCAGAAGGTACACTGATTCACAATAACACCAAACCGGTCAGAAGTTGTCTGTGTGCATAATCAGTGCTGCACCTATTGATTAAAGATAACACAGAGCCAATCTGAATTTCGATATATGCACAATCAGCACTGCAGGTATCGATTCATAGATTCATAGAATTGCCTAGGTTGGAAGGGACCTTTCAGATCTTCAAGTCCAACCATCAACCCAACATTGACAAAAAAACTTCACTAAACCATGTCCCTCAGCACCACATCTACCCATCTGTTAAATACCTCCACTTCCCTGGGCAGCCCATTCCAATGCTTAACCCTTTCAGTGTAAAAATTCTTCCCAATATCCAATATAAACCTCCCCTGGTGCAACTTGAGGCTATTTCAATTCACGACGATACGAAGCCCGTTTGCAAACCTGTGTGTGCTCCTGAGGTGCACGTAGCCCTTCGGGTGCCCCGACCCCTGGTTTGTGTGGAGCAGTCACCTCTGGAGGCCAATTCTAGAAGGGGTTTCATAGGTTTGGCCAGAGCCTGGGGGCAGCCACAGCCTCTGCAGAACAGGCACGTGTTCCTCGCGGTGGGGATTAGCAGTACTGGGCCCTGTTCCTGAGCAGGCACCTGAGTGCTGCGGTCATGTATCTTTCTATAAATTATTGCTTCACTTCATCACTCGCAGCCTCTTTTCATCACCTCTTTTCCTTCAGACTGATGACCGTTTGGGGATGGAAGGCTTTTTTTTTTTCCTCTCTGGCTGGACCGAGGCCATTCAATGGAGTGAGCAGCAGGAGGGACTGAAAGAGAGATACTGTGAGCACTGTTTCCACGTACCCGAAGACTGATCTTTATGCAGCTGAGACTACAAGGGATATCCCTTAAAATAAAGGCCAGCTTATTACCCATCTTCTCCAACTCCTGTGGAACTAAATATCCTGAAGTTGAGAGAAGCTGCTGCACAAAGCTTCTTTATAGCTCTCAGTGTGCCTTCTTTGCTGGCTCCAGCTGCCCCTACGCTCTGTTTTTCCTCACTCTTTTCTTCAATATTTTTTCCAGTTGACTTAGTTATTACAGTACATGGACCAGACTGAGGAAAATACACTGAAGGTTGGAGCTGGCAGAGCAGGGGGAGCTGCGAGGGAAGTGCTTTTGCCATCCAATGACATCACCCGCGCGTTAATTGGTGGCATTCCCGCGGATGGGAGGCACTGGCCGGCGTCCTTGGGCTTCCTTCCGCGATACAGAACAGAGACGGGGCCTGTCTCCTGCCAGCCTCTTTCATTGCCAGCCTTCTGGCAAGGCTTAGGACATTTATAAAAACAGTACAGTACTTTATTTAGCCTCTAGTGAGAAAAAGTCACTTCACAGCTCCAGTTTCGGCACAAGGCACTAACAAGCAGATTTAAAAAAAAAAAAAAAAAAGTAAAAATCCCTTACATAAAAACATTTCAAATGAATACACGACGGTTGATTTGTATTCCAGATGACCTCGCAAATCAGGAGATTGAGCTGCGCCTTTTATCTCCAGAGAAATGGGTTCAAATCCTGATTAGCCCATAGAGGAAATTGCATTTAATGCTCTAAGTTTGGTGGGCTGAAAAGCTGTTCCCTGCCTAGAACCACCACCTATTATGGCGTGATTGGCACTCTGTGTTCAAGACAGAACAAGAACTTCACCTCCTCTCTACTCCTATTACCTCAGCCTGCCATCAGCTTGCTCTACCTAACCCTCCACTTCCAAAGAGCCTGAGAAAAGAGACGGGGTTTGTGGCATGAACAGCATCATCCCAGCTGTGCCCGGGCAGAGCCGTGCCCCCCTGCCCTTAACGGGGGCTACGGTGGTGCCAGGAGAATGGCCAGGTGGCAGAGGGGAGCCTGAGAAAGCAAGGAGGACACTGTTGGGGAAAAGTTTCAGTGGAAGGAGATGGAGAGTAGGCAAGAAGGGGAAGAACAGAACATGAGGATGGACAGGGAGAGGATGCGTGGAGAAGCAGAGGGTGGGATGCAGGTTTACCCAGAGCTGAAGGCAATAAACCAAACCAGGTGTAACTCCATCTAAATGGCAGAAAGAAATCTCAGCTGTGGGAGGGAGTCTCTCAGCGTCGCTTCACTCAATGGTCTCACTGTGTCTGGTGGTCCTGGTTGGCACAGAAATGCCCTTAGTGTGACAAAAGTATCTTAGCATTGTTGTTTTCCCAAGTCTTCGTTCCTCAGAGCATGAAACGCTCTGTTCTGCAGAGGATTTGTGAGTCTAATCAGCAGTTCTCCATCATCTCTTTGCAGTTAAGGAGAAGAAATGCTCATCTCCAGCCTCATCAGTACCGTATTTCCTAGTTGCTCAGTTGTATTTCTCCTGCCAGCCCGAGAAGCTCACGTGGTGTCCAGCTAGGTCTTCTCTGTGGGCAGAGCAAGTGGAGGAACGCCATAGCACTCCGTCCTGTGGTGGTAGCAAGCCTTATGACCCCGTTCTCCTTGACCTTTTCGTGGCCACCTTGGGTGTGAGAACAGTGGATGCAGTGACAGAACACTGCTGTTCGGGGTGATCTTACTCGGGACAGCAAAACCTGAATTTAGGATGTTAGTGGGGAAAAACATCAGAAAATCAGCCTGATGATTAAGTGCGAACTACTGCACTTTGGGAGGAGAACTGCAAAAAGGGGACGTCCCAGCTGGGCAGCAGCATCGGGAGGGAGGGAGGGCACAGAGTGGATATAAGGATGATATTGGATGTCCTTTTCTGGCTGCAGTTGCCCCAGCAGCAAAAGCCACTGTCCGTAACCCCGTTGCTCATCATCTCCTCTCACCTGAGGTTTTGGGCTCCTTTCTACCTCCTTACACCTCAGCCGTCCCCGGGTCTGTTAAACTGGTGATTAGAGAAGACCTGTTAATTGAATTGTTGACTCTAACCCGGATCGTTTCCCCAGATTGTGTCGGGGAGCGATTACCCGGCGGTTACGCCGGCCGACCTGGGAGGGGGAGAGCCTGCAGCTGAGGGGTGGTGATAAGCAGCTGGAGGGGGTGAAAAGAAATAAACTTTTCACCCAGCTCAGCTGCAGGGAGAACAGGATGTGGGACTGCAACCTAAGACATAGGAGATAATTATTCTACTCCGCTTGGCACCGGTGAGGCCTCAGCTGGAATACAGTGTCCAGTTTTGGGCACTGCACTGTAAGAAAAATGTAGACAAACTGGAGAGAGTCCAGGAGGGAGACAGTAGGAATATCGGAGGCGGAGAGGGAATGACCTGGGAGGGAGCGTTGAAAGGATGGTTTGTTCCGTCTGGGAACGGCAGAGTCTAAAGAAGAGACATGATAAAAATCTTGCAATATGTTAAAGTCGATTGTAAGGAGGATAGTGATAAATCTTTCCCCGTGGCCCCTGGGGAACAGGGAGAGAAGGAACCAGCTTCATTTGCGGCTAATAAAATTTAGGTTTGACGTTAGGAAAAACTTTCTAGATAAGAGGGCGATGAAGTGCAGCACATGGGCCTTGATAAAATTCATAGTGGAGGTGGTTTATTTTAATAATGAGCACTGAAAGAATAAAGTTGTTTCTTGTTTAAATAACTATTTTGGGCTGGTGCCTGGGACTGGATTTCCACACGTCGACAGTACAGTGTGGATGCACTTGCAAGAAATAGCTCTTGGACTGCAAAGCTTCAGGGCACATACTCTATTTTCATGATCAGCAAAACCCAGCATCTCGTGACCGATCTTTTATTGCGGGATCTCTACATATCGCTGCAATACAAATAAGCCTCATGTAACACAAGGATTTGTATAAAATCTTACAAATACAGCAATAACCTCTCTCTTATGATTTCATTTCTGGCTCCGCTGTTATTTTTCCTTTTTCTGCAGGTTCATACCCTGTATCTCTAATACCTCCTTTGTAGATTTGCTGTCTGTGCACAGCTAGAGATACATCCACCCATTGCTGTTAATCCTTGGAGTGTTTGTACATCACACGGGGTATGTCCAGTGAAGGGTCTGCCGTGTGGTTTGAGCGGTGCTGGCTGATCCTCCAGGGACACTACTGGAAACAGAAGATCACACCACCATGTCTCCATCCCAGGAAGTTCTCAGGCTGTGAATTGGGTTTTCTTCCACAACAGAGAATCAAAAAGAAGCTCCTCATATTTTCATAAGTTCAGTCTAATGCATCTGCAAACTCAGAAGAGAAAAGAAAGGTTGGGCTAAGGCTGGCTGTGGAGGTAGGAAGCCAGCACACAGAGGTCCCACACTGGGGCTTTGGACTCACCTGTGACCTCTCAGAGGTTCAAAACAACGGCTGGAGCTGATCAAAAATTTTTCATGAGGCTCATGATGGAACATGGCTTTTTTCTTATGAAATAAAATCTACCAGGGAATATATTTGTTACAAAATGCACTTTCTAATCATAACCTGCTTGGTTTTTAAGTCTAACTTCAGGTATGAGCATTTGGGATTTTCTGCTGCTTGGTTTTAATTGAGTTGCAAAATCTGTTAGAGGTGTTTTACTTTAAATTTCAGATGTATGTGCTTAACGTTTATTCCACTTTGAGGTAACTTATCTGTAAATGAACACTAATCAAGAAACCTGAAGTCATGGCTACTGTGCAATACTTCTAATATTTTGAAGATGAGTAATACTGTGCCTAAATCCCATTTAAAGAGCATATTCATTGGGGTACTAGAGCAGTACAAATCAGCAAAACAAAATAGCCAGTTAAACTGGGTTTATAGCTGCTTTGCTTTCCACAAAAGTACAGAGCACCCACGGGGTATTAATTACCATATGAATTAATAATTTTTTTACAGTTCTTTGCAGAAGATAGGTACCTACAGCATCTGTTGCGAAGAACCAAGAAGTGGTCAGTCTTGTCTATTAAAATAAGCTGGGAATTGAAACTGTATCTCATTAACCTCCTCTGCTCACCCGCTGGGTGACAGGAGAAGTTCTGGAGATGGTTTGAGCCCACAGCTCCATGGTGAGCCCCTGACTCTTGGTTGTCCTGCAGGGGATTAGGATAATTGTGTGCTCCCAGGTCTTCCTCCTAGAGCTGCGGCAGCATGAGAAGTTTACTGAGATAGGAAGAGAAGACGGGAAAGGGGTGGAGGGAGGAGAGGGGGATCTCATCTGCCCTCATTTAGATATTGAACAACTGGACTTCAAAGAGTCTGTTAGTCACCCCAGGCTCCAGGTACAGTCAGTGAAGAGGAAAAGGAACTCAAGAGAGATATTCGTCTCCTTTCAGGACAGGAAATGCCTGTTTCTCTGCTGCCTGGAGGAGACATCTAGGTATCTAGCTACTTGACATGTGAAGTTAGCTGAGGTGACCTTGCTTGGCCTATTGGTTATAGAACTTTCATGGGAGGAGGAAGCCTGAGTTCTGGTCTCTGCTTTGGGAACTTCTAATAGAGTTTGTGCAAATTACAGGTCCTTCAGACATGACGAATGCACAGTCCCCCTCCCTCCTCCTGCCCAGGAGAGCGCATTTTAGGTGGTGAGGTATTGCCAAGGTGGGAGATGCGTGTTCCAGAGAGTGCTCTTAGCATTGGACAACTGCCTAAAAGTGGGAACCACCTCCTCTACAGTCCCTGCTTTGCCTGTGGGGCAGTAGCAACTTCCATTACCTCTTATAAGGAGGAGGACTGCCACCGAGGTCTTGCCATGACCCAGAAGCCCTGACAGACTGGTCACTTTAGCGATTTAGGCTGAAGACCAGTTTCAGAGCTCCAGATGGACTTGGAAATGAGCTGGGCACTGAACTTTTCATGCTTGTCAGGCCTGAGGCTCTACCTAGGCAGGAACACGAAATGTCAAAGTTAAAAAGATGCCTCTTCACTCATCCGTACCTGACGTGTCGGCAAAGCAAAGCTGACATCTCTCTCACAAGGGTATCACACTGAGACCTGGCTGGCCTTTCCCTGGGTGTCTGACAGCCCCTGGACAATCCATGGTGGATGAGGCACCAGCTGAAGGCACTGCTGGGTTTCCAAAGCCTTGCTGCACGCCACGGTGAAATCCTGGTGGGCAGAAAGCTGTGCTTTGGGAGGGAGAGCAGGAGGAGGGACAACACGACACATTACAGCCAGAGGAGAGAAAAGCGTTCTGCATCCAGGGTTGTGGAACTTTTGACGTGTCCTGTATCTCCTGACACAGCACGGGGGAGCTAACGCTGTGCCACACCATGTTAGCAGTGCTCTCTTTAGACAGTTATTGTTAAATGACGTTTCCCTCTGGTCAGAGGTTCTCCAGTGCCATGTCTGCTGGGTCCTTACGGGGCAGCCCCTTAGACAACGCCTGCTGCGTGGCACCACGCCGCAGCTGCACGGGTGGCCAGGGAAGCCACTCATCTCCTGCTTCAGGTCCTTGCAGGAGGAGGGAGGATTACGGACGAGCCCTTCGCCCCGCTGCAGGCCAGCACCCGGGTTTGCATTTAATTGCACCTCAGGGATAGGAATCCTCATCCTTCGGGAAGCAAAATCCCTTGGCACCGTAACCAGACCAAACCCCTCTTTGCTGGCGTGACGGCCCCTGATGGCTTTTCCACATTTCATGTGGGCTCTCAAATGCTTCTTACAAACTCGACCAACTCCCTGCAGGCTCTGGTGGGGTTTGTTTTCCCACTGATATTATTTTGCTTATTCCAAATGAACGCCACACCTTGATTATTGGTTTTTTTTCCTTACTTTTGTTTGTTTGTTTGTTTGTTTGTTTTTCCTTTCAGCAGAGAAGCGGGCAAGCGAGAGCACGTGGCGCGTGAGGTCTGGGAGCGGCGCGGCGGCAGCCGTGTCAGGGCTTTGGCACCTCGTGGTGCCCATTTGGACGGGCAGGTGGGATGTTATTGCTCTGCTCCCACTGAGCGCCCGGCAGCCCGCTCCTCCCCTCCATCCCCCAGCCCAGCCAGCAGCAGCTGGTTAAGGTGGAATTCGGAAATCAGTCAGAAGATAAACAGGTTGCAACGTTAAGCGCTCTCCCAGGGAACAGCAGCGTGCAGCATATGTTCTTACTTTGGAAGATATTTAAAAAAAAAAAAAAAACAACAACCAAAAAAAACCCACCCCCAACTTTAATGAACCCTTTACTGGCTTATGCTAGTGGAGCTGTTAATTAATTAAATAACTCTATGTGAATGGCATCCATTGGGAAAGAGCCTCACGGCTTCCAGATGCCAGTTATTGGCCCCATTACGGGCCTAAAACTATTACAGTAAATCATTACATGCTCCAAGACGAACTGGCAGAGGGTTGCTGTGAGGAAGGATGGAGCTATTCTCACTTGTGCCATTTTGTGCCAGTTTTTATCTAGTGAGATTAATTAGTACTTTTAGAAGTGCAAGTCAGAGCTATAAAATATTAAAGGCTGTTCCATCAATGGAGTGGAGACATGCTTAAGCAGGGCTTTTAAAACTTTTGGATGTTGACGGATAGATAGGAGTTGGAAGAGATAATGAGCAACATCTGATTTTGATATTATTTTTTTTTTTTTAAAATGGTCAGATTTATAGCTAGCGGGACTGCATGAAGTCTCCTTTGTGTGCTGTGGGAATACTCAGATGAGAACATTAAAGTTTATCACCGAAGTTCAGGTGCCAGGTAAGCAAACAGTTTCTCAGGCCAAAACCAATCATTTGAGGCAGTTATTCCAAATACAAAATCAACCAGAAAGTATTAAATAACCTTTTAGCCTGGATCTCCCGCTGGGAGGGGAACGTTTCCTGACATTGGATGGCAGCCTAGAATCTATGATCTGGCCTAGAAATGGGTTTTTTGTTTTTTTTTTTTCCTTTTTTAATTAATAAGCCATAAATTGTCACCCCAAATGACCACTATGGACTTTGCTGTCTTTTTAGGCTGTGAGGGATAAAACCACTGAGTCACCTACATCATCCCTTGCCCAGACAGACCAGCCTTTGAAAGTCTTCTTGCCTGCTTGGTCTGTTTTGAACCCAAAAGCCAAGTACTGAAGAGGCACTCCAGTGCCTCCAGTAAACTGTTTATACAGTTTACCCAATAATTAGTTCTTGGAGACATTAATTCATGGGTAGACACTTCCTCTGAGAAATTATTCCTCAGCTGAAAGTCCTCCCACAGCTGTAGGAGGCAGGCTGAGCACACGGGCCCAGAGATGTTGCAGTGGATCAGGCAGAGGTTGGGAGGAGCAGTGTTGAGGGAACCTCCACCACTGTCCTCTCCCTCCGAGCCCCGCTCCGGACCAGGCACAAACTCCCTCCCCTCAGCACGGTGCTTTGAGCAGGGCCGAGGGGCTGCAGGAGCCGCAGTGGTGCCTTTGCTGGTGCTGATAACCAGCCATCGCCCTCTCACGCAGCCCCGCTGAGATGCCATGGCTGATAGACCTCACCACAAGGACCTGTTTGCCCAGAGGGACAGATGAGATCTCCCATGGCTCAGTGGGAAAGCGTCCCGGAGTGCTCCGGCACTCCGTGTAGGCCCCGGGATGCAGGGGGTGGCAGAGGGGCTGTGAGGGAAATGCAGCTCTGCTCCTCGGCCACCCGCATCCAGCTCAGGCCACTCCTTGGAGGACAACAGCCCCTTCCTACACCATGGTGTAGGTGGGGTGGAGACCGTGTGTCCAACAGCTGTTCACCACCAGTAGAAAAATGAGGTCTTTACTGGTTGTGAGGAGAGACAAGAGAATTGGTATCTCAGGAAAACCAGCCTCATCTCCTAAAGCAGAGGTAGGGCCATGGTCACAAACCGCATCCTCACGGATGCTGCTGGGAAGTGTGACTTGCTGCATGAGAAACTCATGAGTAAGAGTTTGCTGACTAACCCCCTCGTTAAGGGAAATAAATTGATTTATTATACGAGCATGACAAATTGAGGCACCGGTCTTGCAGGTTGGGCTGCGTAAGCAGATCTCTGTCTCCACGTGGCTCTGACAGGGCCCAATAAGGCTGAGATCTGGGTGTTGCAGTTGCCAAACTGGCACCATCACTGGCGCGAGAGCACAAGGTTGGGGAGTTTGTGTTTATACTCTCCTGACGTGCCCGAGATCCAGGTGGGAGGGATGGGACCTGCAGCACCCAAGCTGAAGCTCAAGGAGAGAGGGCTGCTTTGTCAGCAGGGCCGCCCTCCCCAGTGGGTGTGCTGGTGAGAAAGCACTGCCTTTTGTGTCTTTAAACGAAAACAAATTGCTTTTAGTACCTTGGATCTCTGGAGGGGAGTGTCGCCATGTGTCCAACACAAACAAAAAACCCAGCTGAGCCAAGAGCAGCCCAGTGCTCCTCTCCCATTCCCCAGCTGCAGCCACAAGAGACTCCTCTTGGCTTGTGTGAGAGTGGGAGGGAAGGCAATCACGGAGCAAAAAAATGCTGTTTCTACTTGAGGGTTTTACGTCCCGTAGGCAGCAGTTACGCTTCTCTACTCAGCACACTTTCCTGCTCTGTGGAGCCTTAGACTGGCCCGTCCTTGCCGTAGAGAGAATGAAACTGAGACAAGAAAAATGCAGCTACTTTTTTCCCTGGCACAGATTATTATATTTTCTTAGGTTTTTTTTTTTTCCTGGATGTAACATTTATCCCAAGAAGAGTAGTGCAGTGCTAAGCCATCAACATGCTGACTGATGTCTTTGGTGGGAAAGGGCTACAAGTGACCAGGGCATAAGGAGTAGAGGGGACTGGCAAGAGAAGATGTTTAGATGATAGATTTTGACCCAGAACAAGGTGGAAGTGAGTGTGGGTCACCACAGCCTGGTGATGGGACACTGGCCTCTGCACAGTGACCCTGTGGGCACCGTGACAGGCCCCTGAATCACGATGTGAGACGACAGCAACTGCCAGCCCAGCCTGCCTTCTCCACTATCATCAACTGGCTCTGTGTCTCCAGGTGCTCTCCTCACCACCACAACAATTTTTTAATGCCCCATGTTCTGAGTATTTTGGGAAAGAAGTAGGAAAAAGGAAGACAGCTGTATGAGATGATTGTACAGCCAGTGGTGGATTTGGAGTTTCCAGCTGGAGGAATAACTGTCTGCTGTTAGAAATCTGGTTCAGGTATGTATGTTCTTCTGGCGGACACAGCTGGAGAAAAGCTTTAGGTACAGACGCAAAGTCCAGTCTGACTTTGTGAAGATGTATGCACACCCTTAACTTTAAAGATATAAATTTTCCCGTTGACTTCCCCAGAACCATTCATGCATTAAACATATGCATGAGCCTTTCTAGAAATAGGGAATATAAATGAGAGTACCAAAATAGTTAACCAGAAATACTTTCTGGACAAGGAAATGGGAAAATTTACAAGGGGTGTGCACATTGGAGCTCTTTGGAGTAGATAAAATCTAGGCCACATTGTTAAAGAACAAGGCATTGTTGCTTCTGTACAATAGGGTGTTTCTAGCTACCTGTAGTGCAGACTAGAGTACAGTTTGCATTCGCTACATTAATTAAGCAATTTACTGGAATTAACGTGGTGGATTGGCAGGAGGCAACTTTAACTTGGGTTGGGCAGCTGAGATCCTTTCACTGCATTGACAACCCCAAGTTCTGCCAACCGAGCAGCATATTCTACTGCATTTCTGTTGGGGCTTCTGTGCAAAGTCAAACTTAAACAACGTCATTAGGGCCAGACAATGAGAATTGATAAATACAGACAAGATCTACATTGCTTAGACAGTCTGTTGCAGCCAAGATATCCAGAGTCTGGTGATAAGTAACAAGTTACCATTTAAGGAGAAGCCTCTCTGGACAAGTAAGACTTCTTCTATTAGTTATTAGCCTCTAATTATTATTATTTTTTAATATTCATAGGGGAAATGTTTCCATTTTTACTGTCTGTATCTGCTTCTTCTCATTGTTTCATTCTGGGTTTTTTTTTTGATAGGTTTATTGTTTAGCTTATGCTGTACATATTGGCATTTAAATCTATAGGTTGCTCTGGGGTTACCATGGGCTCTGTGAATGTTAACTACACAAAATGCCAGAAAATAAACAATACTGTGACTTGACCTAGTGGCTGGAAATGAACATGGACCCAGCCTACAGCACTATGGAATCCATTTTGTGGCTGAAGGCCACTTGTTCTTGCAAAGCTGCACTATACTCAAGCCTTTTAGACTTGTGTTTGCTAAATCATCTTAAACCAGACCTTTAAGCTTCGCTGTTTGGTGCCAGAAGTTTTGGCAAGCTGCCTTCTCAACTGTCTTCTATGTTTCTTTTCATGCATTAAAAATGGATACTTGAACAAGGCCATCAGCTAGAAGTCTACAAAAAAGGCAGCTCCTTATTCAGGAGCACTTGAGGCTTTTATACAGTTGCACAGGATTGGGGCCAGTTTGGTTCTTTGTATCAAGACAACCCTCTGACCTCTCTTCTGCATTCAAAACCTGATGTCACCAGACCCAGGATTACCAGAGTATCAGAACCAATGGAATAGGGAGAAGACCTGTGGGGAAACAAGGCAAGTCCACAACGAGATGAGGCTCCAGTCTCTACTTGTATTTATTGTGGTTTACAGTGGGACCGCTCTGAGCTTTGGCACGCTGCTGCAGACAGGGAGGAAATCTGGGATGGGAGACATACTTTGCTTTCAGTTGTCATTAAACTTGATGGAGCTAAAGGTTTCTCCATCCCCTGTGCATGTTCTGTTCTGTATCACCATGGCTTTGCAAGCTGAAACGCCGCCTGTCCTGTCTGTGTGGTGGTGTTGGTCACAAGAATCCTAGAGGCAGCAAACCCTGTTTCAGTCAGGGGACTGAAATTAACATTTTAGTTTTAGTACGTTCTACCCCATAATTATGCTGAATGGTTTTTGGAAAGAGAGTCTGAAAACCTACCTGATTCCCAAGAACAATGGTTTTAGCTTCAAATAAATGGCAGGACAACAGTGACACTGGAATCCTCCAGAGCAGAGATTAGACAGCCACCAATTCTAAATACTGGGAACTCAGCACATTTTGGACTTTAACACTGGTATTTGGTGATTTCTTGTCCTAACAGAAAGCGCCTTCATTTGTGTTACCTTTATCTTCCTAGAAGCTAGACCTTGCTCCTGGAGAAAACAGGTTGTGGGACCAAAAGATCTAGAAAATCAGCCTCGGTGTTCCCTGTCTGCACATTTCCATCTTCAGGCTGTACCTTGGCCGTGCTGTGTATGTAAAAGTGCAAATTCAGAAGGAATAGTTCAAAGTTTCACTCTTGCCTTTCAGACGCTGCAGAATTCTGTTCTCTTTATATCCAGTGCGTTTATTTAAATACCTCTCTGACTGTAGCTCCGCTTGCACTGTCTTCTGGTACTGCCTCTTGCTTCTCCCATTTGCCCGAGATAGATAGCTTTGATCAACCCACCAGTGGAAGAACACTGCCGTGTAATGCGCAGCCCAAGCTGGAGGATGGCTTCAGTCCAGAAAATAAACCCAGAGACTCTGTCCCTTCCTTGCCTTTTGCCTCTCAATTCTCCTGTGGGTAGGATACCACACACATTATATGACTTCCCAGAAAAGGAAGTATTGGGAAATCTTGTTTCCTGGAAGAGATATTAGTAGCAGCAATAAAACCCCAAACAAATACAAAAAGAAAAGCCTGTTTTGAAATCTCAACCCTCTGTTGTGCTGCTGTGACTCGTTAACATTCAGTTCATGGCCAGTACTCCTAGGCCTGGGGAAAATGTCACCAAAGCTGGTAGATACAACCTCTGTCCTTCATTCAGAGCAGCAAAACCACTTGAGTTTCTTTACAAAACAAAAGTGAGTTCAACGCAAAACACAGGCCCGTGATCCCACCAGAGCAGAGCCATGTGTGGAGCTGAGGAATTTGATCAATATGAGAGAAAGGGGTTTACTCGGTGGTTTCTGTGCTGCGGGACTGTGGTTTGGAGTCCCTGCCACCACGTTGGAGCATTGCGATCTAGAGAGGAGACAAGCCAGGAGGAACATCTCTCTGTGCTGGACCTCCCAGCAGGCGCCTCTGGGTGAAACACTCCTTTGGGCTGTGCTGCTGGTGGTCGGTCACTGGGGTGGTTTGCTGACGTCCCTGTGAGTCAATCTGCAACCAGCAAAGACTCAAGAAATGTCAGAAATTCCTGTTTCCACTGCTGGGAGAAGCCAATTTGTTGCTGTGGCGAACGTGGAGAAAATGGAGTGCATTAGGATTTACCTTCTGAGTCCAGGGAGGTCCCACTTACTCCCTTGGTGGGAGATGAGGACATGGTGGGAGATGAAGCCTTTGCTGAGGGCCCCACACAGCTGAGACCCGCTGCCTCCGGCTAGAACCGGCTGCTGTTCCACTTAACCACACCTGTGGGAGCCAAGGAGAAAGTTCAGCCAGTTGTTAGGATGCTTATGGCGTCCCATGGGACACTTCCACGGAAAGGACAACTGCACTCGCAAATACTTCAGTGCATCTGCTCTGAGGGATGGGGATGCTGAAGTTTTCATCTTTAGCTGAGGACTTCAGGCTTAAAGTGCTCGGAGTGTGGGTGCTGGCCACATAAATCAAGGGGAAGGGCTGCGCAGCGTCAGCCTGCAAGGTTTGTCGTGACCGGGATTGCAGAATAACCCTATTTTGAATGCCCCCATGGTGCGTTCAAAGATGGTGAGTCCCTTCCTTTAACTGCATGGGCTATTCAGGTACCTGGCTCTACTGGCACAGTTGCCTGTGCAACTGCTCTAGATCATTTCCTGAGGCTATTCATAAATGGTATTAATAGCATCTTTTTCTTTTTTTCTGATAGATGAAAATACAAGGACCTTATAATTTCACAAAATGTGACGTTATTGTCAGAAAAGTGCTACTGATGCGTATGGTAATCCAAGTGCAGACAGTGGCAGTGCTCACTGCAGAACCACAAAGGTAAGGTGTTAAAATAAGGGACGAGGGAAAGTTCAGTCATGACCTCATAAGCGTAAGCTCCCCACCATGGGGCAGGACTGCTCAGCAGCCATGGGGACAGCGTGGCCTCCCACCAGCCTCCCACTTGCCAGAAGGAGGTTGAACTGTGTCCCGCCTCCAGCTGGAAGGAGCTCTGACAGGAGCAACGTGGGGAACCTGCTGAGGCTGGGAGACCATGGAGATGTTGGGCTGGAGACAGAACTGCCAGTGATGGCATCTGAGCAGAGCTTTTGAGATGCGCTTCAGAGACAGTACTGCCCACTGTAGCACACTCTTCTCTCAGCATTATGCTGAGAATACACATACATCCCAAGACAAAAATCCGATCCACATCGCCGTAACACGGACAGTTGCTGAGGGTGATGTAGAGTGTGTCCCTCCATCTTCACCCAGCCACCTTTGAGGCCTTGATGTTCCCTGCCACTGCCAGGAAACCTCACGGCCTCGCTTGGCCTCTTTTTGTCGCAATGGTCTAAAAATCTTGCCCTTATACTCAGAAATGGAGACTCCTTCTCTTTCATCTCTCCCCACAGGGCTGGGAGGTCCTCAGCGCAGGCCCAGCTAGATGTATGAGAAAGAATCCTGGCAAATGGTTTAAATTAAAAACCGTAGTGGTTGTGCCAACTCCTGCAGTATGAGAGTGCCAAGATCCAGAACGTGGCTGTTCACCAGCATTTGGCAAGGAGGTGACATCTTGTCACCGCTATCCCCGAGCGCCAGGGCCCACACAGGTACAGCGACAGGATGGAAAGCAAGTGTGGGAAAGCAGAGGGAAAGCTGCCAGACTTTCCCCAAGGGAAGTCACAGCCACATTTCTTCAAAATCATCTGCTCCAATGTGACATTACTCCCGAACTGCAGGCAGAATGAAGTCTCCAAAGCTATTTACCAGTCACACCGATGCATCACACGGCTTCAATCTTTTATATCTGGGTATCCCAGTCTGTGTTGGTAACAAAGAGTGTATGTGCATAAACTCTCAGCAAAGGAGAAAACTATCCACTTCCAGTAAAGCACAGTCCTGACACAGAAAGCTGTGAGTGCTTTTGGAGCTAAGTGCTGACTGCTGGGAAGATGCCTAGAGCTGCAGGGGAAAAAAAAAATCTTTAAAAAAAAAGAGGAGTCTGTTTTTACATTTAATTCCTCCTGGGTCCAGAGGAGCAGGGTTTTACATCTTCATTATAAATAAGCTATACGGCATCTATGGAGTGGAAACCATCACCAGCTTCGTCCCTTGGTGGGAAGAACCTGCAGGTCAATTATGGCCAGCTTTATATTTGAAAGCATTACCATGCTAGACATCTTCGTTAGCAGTTCAAGAATCCTTTTGTCGTACTGCACGTTATTCATAGCTCAGTGCTGTCCTGCCGTCTTCTTCCACGCAGAGGGATGGCAAGACCTCTAATTTCAGAGGCTGCTGCAGGGCATCCGAGTTCTCTATCCAGAAGATCGTGCAGATGCACTGTCTGCTCCTTCCCCTGCCTGAAAGTTTTTTCCACTGCCAAAAGCTTCCAAGCTCTTCCAGCATTTCCCCTTCTTTACAAAACGCACAACTCCTGTGCTATTCTGGGGTTGTTTGAACATTGAAAGTGTCTGCAGCCTTTAGGCAGGTGAGCATTCACTGCAGATTCCTACACAAGCTCTAGCTGGGTGGCCTGGCGTGGCTGGCTCCTGAGGTGGGCATTAAGTTTGGCATAAGGCTTGCTGATAGCAAAATGATGTTGCCCGTTGCCCCAGTATGATATTTGCATATCAAAAATGCATTTGAATAAAGAGGTTCCAGAGACAATTATTAGAGCAGCCACAGAAAATAACTGCAGTGTCACGTTCCCCACCAGGACACGGTCCAAAAGTCATGTCCAGTATCCACCAAAACAGTACTGCCTTCTGCCTGCGGCCAGTACTCTCCAGTAAAAACACAACTGCAGGTATGTTTCCACACGGGAACCTTTATCTTCTGCCACTTCCAAACTCTATGGAAAATGAACTGGCTGGCATCAGTTATGTAAGAAGAAGGAAACTTGAATTTTATGTGCAAGTAGAAATTTAAAGCAAGGAAAGTGTTATTTGTATTTTATTTGCTATATTAAAAAGTCTAGGAATACAAAAAACTTTTTGCAGAGTATAGAAATGACATTTTCTTTCCAGTTGTCCATAGAAATACCGGTTTATTTAAAAATAAATATAAAACCTGAAAAATACCTTCATTTGTTCTTGCTAAAAAGCTCTCTCATTATAAAAAGGATGGGGAAAAAAGGGTGAGCTGGTTCCTCTATTTCAAGCTTGCTGCTTTAATTCATTGTTGCACATGAAGCAACAAACAAAAATTGTGAAGAATGTAAAAAGTTCCTCTGCCTACAAAAGCCTTAATAATACGACACTGAGCTGAAGAACTGACATGAAAGGATTTTAATTTCTAAGAATGGATAAATTAGAGTTTAGGAATATATCTATCCCCGTATGTAATGATATGCAGTGGCACTTCTCTTTGCAGGGCTGATTTCCAGCAGCACAGAGCTATTAACCCCAGAGGGGCCTCCTCCCTGGGAGACGGAGCTGTGGCGGCACCGGTCGCTCCGGGTTAGAGAGTGGGCTGGAGACTGGGTGGTAACTTAGGTCTAGGTGAAAGAGGAGACTTCAAATTTAATATTATATACTAAATATAATGCTATGTTTCATCCACTGTTCCTGGCTCAGGAGGAGAACCTGCATTCTCCACTAACTACAACTTCTATGTAGTTTTAATGGAGAAAATACTCCACCGAAAAAATGGTAAAAGGCATTTTTAATACCAACAGGTAATTAAGGTACAAACAAAATTGCTGCTTCCCAGGTTCTTCATTGCCGCATCTTTCTTCGACTTGTATCCTCAAGGTTCGTTTTTCCAAACGGCATAATTTTGGCAGAGGATAAGGTCAGTGCTCTCCCAGAGTGCGTACGGCCTCTCCCTCCCGCAGACTCGCAGGGATACGCAGACGCTCAGCATCTCTGGAAGCCGGGCTCGCTGTACATCTCAAACAAATGTGCAGAGCAGGAATATTACAATTACCAGAGAATTAAAAAAAAAAAATCTGTCTGCATTCAAAGCAAAAATAAAACGGGGAAATTTCAAAATCTCCTGAGGTGCTCTTTTTGATCAATTAGAACTTTGGCTTCATTTCAATTTAGGCATTTATTTTATAGTAGAATGCAAAAGATAAAACTACATTGTGAATAATATAAAAGCTTTTTTTTTTTCCAGACGGGAATGCCAGACCATTTCCATTGTTTTTTCTCAAACAGACTTTTTAGCAAGTATGATTTTACAAAGCAGTTTATCTTCAGTGGAGCTGTATTCTCTGATAGAAAAAGGGACTGCTTTCTTTTTTTGTAGTAGAAATTATGTAATCCTATAATTTTCACATTTAAAAGTCCTGTAGTTCTACTTGAATCTTCCTAGTTGTTTTACCAAAAAATGCAAGTATGTCCTTTATCATAATTCCCAGTGGAAGCATCTATTCATGTTAAACCATCTAACTTGGGTCCAGTCTAGGCTGAATGGTTAAGTTGTCTGGTTTTCATCTATTTGGGTACTTATGCACATTCTGAAATAAAACAAATATTGGTGGTGATAAAAGAGAAAGCAGAAATGAAATGTCAGTCTGTACAATCATCACCTCTGCGGAGATGTTGAAAAGGCAAAGTTTGCTCATGAGCCACAGTAAAAGAACTGAAAGCACGAAGAAGCGATCAGACGGCAGGTTTAAAATGAGAGGGGAAAAAACCCCAAGTTTTCCCACAGAAAGACTAATTAAACTGAACTCATCGTGAAAAGACAGGGAGGGACCCAAGAGGGTAAGTTAAAAATGGATTGGATGAACCCACGGAGGATAGGTCTGACCAACGGCCATCAAAGACCAGTCTGCCCGCAGGCTCTGCTCAGGAGCTCCCCGAGCCCCGTGCTGCGGCGAAAGCTGATAATTCTCACTTTCCTCCCCAAACCACTGGTCCTGGCTGCTCTTAGAAGGAGGACACTCGGCATCTTTGCAAAAACCCAGCCTAATTCTGTAGACAACAGTACAGACGCGCTACTAGGACTATATAGAGAAATCTGGGTGCATGCACCAAACTATACACTGCTGGGGATCCAGATAGACATTCAGCTAAAAAAAGCTGGCTTCAGGAGGCAGGAAATTAAAAAGTAAATATCTCACAATAGAGTTTTTTAGGCATCTTCCTCAAAAAGATACTGTGCTAGATACTTCTTCTTAATATGCATTTTTGTTAATAATCTGTTCAATCTAAACTATAAAACATGCTGTGCAACATGACTGAACGAATATTGCTGTGAGAAATATTTTCCCCTTGTTTGAGTAATTTAAATTTGTAAGCTAATGTAAGTTTTTGTATTAAAGAATGTACTGTGTGCAATTTTCTTTCTTGTAAAGCACTTTGAAGCTTTCAAAGGGCACTCTAGGTTAATAAATAATATGGAATTCTTTGCCAGAACTGTAGGGCATTTCCCATAAGTTCTGAATCTTCTTTGCCAGAATTGCAACACATTGCATGCCAAATCCTGCACACAAATGTTCTACATGTGGCAAATACATATTGGTAAAGACCAGAGGCATGGCATTCCTGGATTTCTTAGAGAGAGTGGGGGAAGGGAAAGAAGTGGGAGGGAAGAATGAGGGAGGGAAGAGAAAAAATTATGTCTGTGCATACATCTTAAAAAAAAACAACAAAAAACAATCCCCCACACCCAAAACAATCCATTATTTTCAAAGACTAAACTGCTTGCTGCATGTGGCACAAACTCACGGGTACCCAGAGCTGGGGCTTTAGTTTTCCTTCAGTTATGGAAATCAGGCCTCTGTTCCTGCAACAGCTGTAGATTCTTCAAACTTAGTTGTTTCTAAGGGTCGAAACACCTGCACTTCTTCTTTCTCCAAGAGAGGCCACAAGCTTGGAGAAGTGTGGTCAGGATCACCACTACTTAACAGGCTGTGAAAATGAATCCTCTTCTTCAGGCAAAGTCGCAAATGCATTTCATGTGCCTTGGGCTACTGGGAATAAACCAAGACCAATATTCATAAAGAGCAAACACTCGCCTTTTTGCAGTCTCCCCCACGGACAAGCAGGTTCCTATTTCTGTAGCTTGGAAGAGGAGGAGTGGAAAGCAGTTAAGACCCAGAAATGAAATCAGTGCATTTGGCTGCCTATCACATAGGTTAGATGACTGAACGATATTAGGAGTTTAAATGTCTCGGGTTCTAATTTTCTTGATTTAATCTCTTTATGCATTAAGCAGAAACAAGTAATTTCAACATTCTTCGCTAGTTTGGACTGAACATCTCCAGTAGTTCAAAAATTTTACCATTTCCTGCCTTTCACTCAATTTTAATAAAATGGTGACAAAAATTCTGAATCACCCAGCAACAACCAACTTGTTTAAAAGGTACTAAAAACCACTTAGATCTAATCAGGCCTTAGGCACCAGGATTTGCTATACTTTTAAAAAAGGAACTGAAGTTAAAACTGAACTCCACATTCTGCAACACTAAATGAACGTTTTACTACATGGTTTCTTTTGAGGTGGCAAGAAACGACTGTAAAACCTTTGCTGTTGCCAGAACTGCATTGCTTAGAGAAAAATATCCTGTGGGTTACCATTTGTTGCCATGATTTACAAAGATAAGGTCTATAGTCTGTATCAGCTTCAGGCTGGAGTTTTGAAGGAAAAAAGCTTTCTGCAGAGTTTGTAGATTTCTGCATAAGTGTCTGTGTTGTTGCAAAGAGGACCAAGTGATGCTCCCTCACAAGCTTTTCAAGAAAGTTGGCGCATTTCTTCAGATTCATCTCCTGCAAGTTAAGACTCTCGCCTCCATTGCTTCTGTCTATCCAGTAAAAAGCTGACAGACTATCTAAAATCAAAAGGCAGAGAGAGGGGTGAGTACAAAACATGTTTTCTAAAGAGTAGAGAGTGAGAAGTAACTGGGTGCTACTATTGCAGTTCACAAGAAAAAGCCTTCCCAGGCATTGCTTTATCATTTCTTCTGTCCTTTGCACCAATCTGCTCTCGAGAATGGTAACGAGACGAAGCATATCAAAATGGTAGTCTGTATCAACAAACATGACTTCTACTTCCAGTCCTCCCCCTGATTTTGGGATGATGCAGCGGGCTATTAGGTGATAAAGCATTTCTGTTTTTCCTGTTCCTTCTGCACCGTGGAATTCAATGACATCTCCTGTTCAAAAACAAAGCAGCAAGCTGTCAGGTAAGGGAATTTACAGCACAGTTTTCAGTGTTTACTGAACCAATATTCACTATTCCAGTAACTGGAAAATGCATTTTTTAAAGCTTGATATTCATAAAATTGTTTAAATCCGGATTAGCACCTACCAAGAGAAATTTCAATTTTCAAGAAAGGCCTCTAAAGTGAAGAAAATCAACTGAAAACAAAGGTTGAAAAAAACCCCTGCCAATAGCATCTAGGACATCGATATCAGTAAAACATTGGCAACTGGATTTCATCTATCATTACAGGTAGATGAAGGCTGAAAAGGAAGCTGCTACACAAAAGTGGCTGAGAAACCATCTATTTACACTCTGCACAAAATTAATAATAAAAAAGTAGAGGACAAGCAAAAGAAACAAACAAAAAGTTGATATATTAGAGGTCCAAATCATGTTGGCACACCTGTTTTGATAGCACAGACTGTCCCTCAGCATTTCATGTCTGCTATATGCTTGTTCAATATCTGCACGTGTCACAAGACACCAACAGGAATCTGTGACCAGTAAAGAGCACACCAACGTATTTATTTAGCACTTATATTCTTCTGTGATGATCATTGCACAAAACTGCTTCTTTTGACAAGGGGGACTCACAGATGCCTTGAACTACAGGCAATGACGTGACTGGCTGAGGCAAAAGATCTAAGTTCATGAACAGACACAGCCCAACTGCCTGATCCACGTGGGTCAAGAAAATACGTATCACATAAATTTAAAATGTTAATTAAAAAAAGCATTAAGCTTTTCTAGGAAACCAGATCTTTTGTTGGATGTGAATGCAAGATACTCCAAAATCTTTTCCGAAGTCGTCCTATGTCTTGTATCAGAACAAGACTCTAAAAAAGGTTAATTTATTAATTGCTCTTTATAAATTTCTTATTTCAGAAACTGGATCATTTATTTATGACATTTTGGATTTTAGGCAGGAGGGTAAAGCCATGCAGTAAGGAGAATCATACAACTGTAACTGCAGGAAGGTGAGAGATTTCTATGGCCTTGCCAAGTGCAAATGGCATAACAGCTTTTCATAGGGGGGATGCGAGAGTAGAGAATTAATTGCAACTTTACTTAAACGTGTTTGTGCCTGCCTGAGTTAACAGGGTTTTTCAAGTCATTACTCAACTTCCAGAGGATGTCCTTGTTCATAAGTGCATATAATGTCAAGATGTGGCTTGGGATTGGGGGGGAGGGTGGTGGGGAAGAAACTAAGCTCTTACTTCACCCATTGCAAGCCTTGAAAGCAATTTACACCTGATGTGACAATTCTATCCATTTCAGCAACACTTGGACTGCCCGACTCTCCATAATGAAATTCCTGCTGCTCCACAACTACAATTCCATTTTCCCGAATTTTTGAATGTTTGAAATTTATTAAAATGCTTTATTGCCTGCCAAACCCTTAGCTCTCTGTTGTGAATGGCTCTTCCCACTTTTGAGACGAAAGACGACTGCGCTTCCTATGACATATATCTTCATTTTCTCTTCCTGTTCAGAGGTTGCAATGTCCAACTTTGCCACTTGCAGCCAGCAGCTGCTCTGCTGTCACATTTACGGTGCCAGGGACATAACCACACCCTGTTAGGATGAGATACCAGCTTGGAAAAACTCCCCCTAAACGTGCAGGGTAGGTCATTCCCTCATATTTCAAGTCTATTGGAATATTTTAGAACAGCTTTGGAGTCCTCAACACAGGAAGGACATGGACCTGTTGGAGTGCATCTAGCAGAGGGCCACAAAAATGATCAGAGGGCTGGAGGACCTCTCCTGTGAAGAAAGGCTGAGAGAGTTGGGATTGTTCAGCCTGGAGAAGGGAAGGCTCCAGGGAAACCTTCTAACGGCCTTCCAGTGTCTGAAGGAGGCTACAGGAGAGATGGGGAGGGACTCTTTATGAGGGAGTGAAGTGATGGGACAAGGTGTATTGGTTTTAAACTGAAAGAGGGGAGATTTACATTAGATACTAGAAAGAAATTCTTTCCTGTGAGGGTGGTGAGACACTGGATCAGGTTGCCCAGGGAAGCTGTGGAGGCCCCATCCCTGGAGGTGTTCAAGACCAGGCTGGATGGGGCTTTGAGTGACCTGGTCTGGTGGGAGGTGTCCCTGCCCATGGCAGGGGGTTGGAACTAGATGATCTTTAAAGTCCTTTCGAACTCTAACCATTCTATGATTCTGTGATAATTGCGTAAAGCAGCTCTTGATGAGGAACACAGCATATCTTCTCTGTGCCACTGGCTTTGGCACAAGAAGTCTGCCACCCTGACTGGCATTTCTGAATCCAGAATTGGGCCACTATGCAATACAGATTGCTTCACCAACCTTTACAGAAAAATATGACTTGTTTTAGAAAAAACAGCACTCTGCATGGCCACTCAGAAGCAGCAGTGGGCAGGTCTGAGTTACTGTTTGGTAATGATACAAATAAATTGAAATAAATGCTTGACTATCTGTTTGAAGATATTTTATCAGGATGTCTGCGTGTTACCTCCTATAAAACTTTACATAAGGGAGCTGTAATGCACAGAATAACATTGGATGAGCTTTTATTGGCAGAACTAACAAATTTATTTCAGTAACAATTCCATGTTGAATGAAGACTCATTCTTAGGAGTTTTTGTGGTGGTTCATACATTTCAACGGCAAGACACCCTTCAAGGTTTGTTCAAAATTGCTGAGCAAGATACACACCCGGGTTGTAGTTCGACCAAAATACTTGAGTTACTCTGAAAAGAGTAACAGCTTGGACTGTAAGAAAACCTCAAGGGAGCCGGGGATTTCTGTGCCTTCATGATTATCAAAGAGGCTGCCCACAAGAAGAACGGGTGCAAAACAGAACCCATTTATAGCAACATCTATAAATGTAGGGTTTTATTAAATTAGCCACCAGGCTGTTAGAGTAAGATAAGAGGGGAAATTCATCCTTCTGGATCAGAGAGGACAAACCATGACACAGCAGAGGAGGAAGTGTGGCCAGCAATGTTTTCAAGAAGCCTTTGATACCATCACAATAGGTCATGGAATAAACTTAGTGATCAGTACTAGCATCATCCATTAATGTCAAAATACTATAAAAGGAGGATTAGTAAAGAGATACTGTTACAGGATGGAAACAGTCTGAGAGGCAGATTAGGAACCGACACTTTAACATGGAAGAAAGTTAATGGGAAATTTTCCTATTAGAATTGGCATTGCCCAATGCTAAAAATAGCGGCAGATGAATATTCCATTAGTTTGGCAAAACGTGTAGAAGACAAACTAATTGGGTTAAAACTTGAAACTGTGAAGATTTAACAGATCAACATGGGTGAGCAGAATGATTTTATATGAAATTCAGCACTGACAAATTCAAGAAGTACACTTTAAGGAGTCATCTGAGACATTGCTTGGCTCACGGTAGCTTGAACTGGCCTCTACAGTCAGACTAAAGAATACAATAGTCCAATGCAATGGCAACACAGGAGAAACTAAATGATGTTCAATAAACTTAAATATTTATGTAACACTAATATATTTTTAACTGAAACATTGTGCTCAGTCCCGGCCCATCAGTTCCGTATTATCTTTTGAATGAGAAGAGCCTTAAGTTTTGTCTGTAATCATTACAGTAGCAAAAGTTGGTTAAACTATTTCCTGACACTGCAGTTACAAACAGGCTATTAGAACACTCGGCAACAGCTCTGCAGGTTTCACATCCTCAGATACCTTGAAGTTCCTGGACTAGTAATTTACAATACTGCGCAGAAGCTGTCACTAATATTTGTACCATGCATAAGTGAAGCAGAAAGGCCTAATATTTATTCCAAGTTAATGTTGGCTGTCATACCACTGCTGAACATCAGAGCTTTATACTGACACCCACACCTTCATACCAGTGGCACAGGAGAAATATGACTGGCAATAGTGGAAGATTATTTAAAGCTCATGTCACTTTTGCTCCATTCCAGAAGAGCTTAAATGGTATGTAATTAATATGCTTATGTATTCTTAAATATGCAAGTCCATCATAATTAGAAGCAGTGACTAGAATATCACAGCAGTACCTATATTACCTGTTCCTATTTTATAGTACCCTGACATACACGTTATGAACACTTAACTATGATGTAAAGTTTGGACAGTTTAATGAAACTTCATATATATGTTTGTTTGTTTCAAATACTGTCAGGAAGAAGAATAATTTAGGTCTTTGCATGGCTTTAATCATAGCATTTTAGATTAAGAGCTGTTCAGTACGGACTTCATGGGCAACATATTACAGTATTCCACAGTGACCTACTAAAAGTCAAGTTCATGACAAATAGAGAGGCAGGTCTTCAACAGGGATTTAAGACTGAATAATGAGAACACACATCCAAATAAGACATGGACCTATTGGAATGGTAACTTTGCATTTTTCCATTTCATCTGGTTTGCAAAAAACTAAATCAACAATTAAAATTCTGAATCCAGGGGGAAAAGATCTACTTGTATGCTTATCTCTGTCATACTGCTCTGAGAATTTAGATTAACGTTTTTCCATAAGTGGGATAAAGACAAATTTTTACCATGAACAGGAGATCCTTCCTCAGCAAACAGATAAGGTTCAAGATTCTTCAGAGAACTTCTGCCCTCAAGTCGAGCAAGTAGCTTTTAAAGAAAATACAGAAGAGGCATGCTGTTAACTCAAAAAAAAAATGGATCTTGGGAATCAAATTGAAAGGATTCTGAGAACTGGGAGCTTTCCGTGACAGCCCCATCAAAAGATTAGTTTGATTTTAAAAATGTTTTCATAAATACATATGGAAACCTATAGTCTGGACTACAGCAACAGAAGGTTCCATCCTTACAAGCAATTAGCACACAGATTCAATGGCAATAAGAAGAGAATATACAGTAGGGGAAATAAAGAAAGAGAAAAAGAAAAAGAGAAAGAGAAAAAGAGAAAAGAAAAAGAGAAAAAGCTGCACAGGCAGACTAGCAAGAGGGATCGCCTCTGGTATACAGCAGTGCTGCCATTTCACAGAACAAAGGGAAAGAAGATCATTTGTAATAACCATCACCTCCACAACAAACTACTGGCTCTGAGGTGAAACATTACCCATCATTAGTCTCCTGAGTCAGTCCCTCTGAGCATTTATAAGTAAAAACATGTACATTTCATCTGAAAAGTTATACAGGGCTCTTCCAGACTAAAATCCTATTATATCATAGTTACTTGTTCAAACATAGTATGGATTAAGAATGATCAAAAGTAATTAGCCAGCAGTGGCTCTGCAAGACTCAAAAGCAAGCTCAAATTTGTAAGGCAAGTTCCTCCAAAGCCCCTTGTAAAGTAAGTCCATTGTACAACAAATTAGTCCAAAGTTCATGGACAATTTTTTAAATTAAGAGGTATTTGCATAGCAAGTAGACAGGTATTCACATAATTTGTGTTATTTCTAGTTCTGGCATACATTTGCAAACGAAGAATTAACATTTCACCCAGTGCTAGAGCTGTTATTCCCTACGTGTATTAACGCACATAGGAAAGGACACTATCAGGATGCTCACTCAGAGCATTGGCAGAGCACGTACCCTGGTGCCAAATATTTCATTCTCTGAGATACCCAGCTGTCATTTAAAGATTTAAACAAAACAAATCCCATTCAGTTTTATCCTGTCCTCCTTAAAGCCAGTCACCAAATGAGCAGCAAGAATACACCTTTAAACACATGCTGCCTTATCTTGCTTTCCTCCTGCCACACCGATGAGCAGCATTTGCTCTGAATTGTTCAAAAAATTGTTTAAACAGTTGTGTGTGTGTGTGTTTGCCTTCAACAGTAGAATAAAACTCCATTAAATGGCCCTGAATTTACTTCAAGTGGTCACGATGGGAATCTAAGTGTGACATTTTCATTGACATTTTAACATTCCCTTCCATTAAGAAAATGTCAACGTGTTTGCCTTTGTTTGCCTGTTCACACGTATTCAGGAGAGTTTTCCGACACATCCACTGAAGGGCCATAAAAACACTTGAAGTGACCTTGCTCTGGATCTGCGGATCCTCCCGTTGAGTTTCACACATTTCTGCAGCGCAGAAAACACTCACATGGTGAACTCTTGAATATTCTGGGAATCAGTAGGGTTCTGCGACCTGGACATGGCAAAAGTCCAGATGGACTCGTGTATGCAAGAATACAGGAACACATTTGAGGGCACAGAAACCAGGAGCCTGCAACTATCATGAAGGCCATCATAGACCCTACACGTGCAGCCCTCCCATGAACCTGGCCACCTGCACCCAGCCCTGGCCCCAGCGAAGAGAGGCTGCATCGGCCGTAGAGAAAGGCCAAGAACCTCTCACCCCCTCGTCTGGCTGTGGGAGCTGAGAGAAACAGGAAAACCACCGCCTGCTGCTGCTTTCTGATGCTCTTCATTTCTTAGCAAAGGAAGCACCGCTCCGGCACTTGGTGATCATGGGGGCTTGATTATGGCACTGCTGGGGCTGAGAGCCACAACTATTGCTGGTCATCTCTGCAGCCTCCTGCTCCCAAATTTATTTCTACATTAATTAATCCATCCTCTGCAGTTTGTTTCTTCCAGAAAAGATGAGCCCCCATCTCCTCTTAGACTATCACTTCTTTAAGCTTACTTAGAGCTTTGGTGGATTGATCGCTATCGTTTAAATACAAATCTGTGGTTATTTAAATGATGAGTTTATATATTCATTTTAAATAACTACAGGTGCTTACTCTGAGCGCTGCTCATGTAGGTAATTTATGATAATTCGCTGATGATAGCACACCTGTGTTTTTATCAAACTCATATTTACTTCCGAGTTCTGAAGCAGAATCTCCAAAGGCACTTGCCTCATTAGTGTCACGCTGGGAGCAACGGGGTTCCTGGCAGAAACAGCTAACAATTTCCCTTCAAATCTAACAAAGCTCTGTCCACACTACAGCAAAAGTGGCAGAAGCAAAGCCGAGATGAGGCACTAGTCAGGCATCCCTCACCTCTGCCCATTATTAAAGACAGGGACAACACGGGTTTTCCCAAATTGGCACAAGCCACCTTGGCTCTGTTCCAGGGGAGGTGTCTCCATTTTGCCAGCTCACATTTTCTTCTGTAAAATGAGGAGCGTGTGGGGGATCTCCAGGCGATTAAAGGGTGACCCGGATGGTGCATGTCAGGTGTCCCAAGCTCTGTGGTGGACAGCGTGGAGAACACAGCACCAATGAAGAGAGCCTTTGAGTGGGAACAGCTTGGAAAAAAACCCCACCAAACCAATTTCAAATCACACACCAGAGACTCCAGATTGTATACTTTAGCTGTAGATCTTAGTTTATTCTTTCATAATGCTCTTTTATACAAAATGCTGTCTTTTAGCAACCTGCTGGTGGCAGGTCTTCACTCTTAGGTGTTTTTCAGAAGGGTAATTATACTAGTAAGAAACTGTGCATATGTGCAGCTACGTGCAGAAAACAAGCTACACTGCAAGAGGCAGGCAAGGGCTGGGTTAAATTTCATTAATGACAAGGCTGATGGGGCTCAAATATTTCAACTATGTCTTTTATAATTTATCGATTTCATCTTTTTAATAAAGAAATATGCATATGGACAGTCCCATTGAATAATACATTATATGCTTACGCTATATTGGTTTCAATGAAGCTATGCATAAATGTAAGCATACACATAGGTCTTGTCAGGAATGAGATATTACTTCATTAAAATGTTAAAGAAATTTAAATTAAATACTCGAGCTCTGTTAGAGGCTGTGAGCTAACCTACAGGCTATTTACAAATACAAACCTATCTTGAGTATGAGACAAAATTTAATTTTCAACCACTATAACCACTCTGACTGAGCTTTTGTAAACTTTGGGCACAAAGACATATGCAAGCAATTTATCATTTATTTCACTGTGATCCACCAAGGGTGTTTTGCGAGCAGTTCTAATTTGTTGTATTAATTACATTCAGTAATAAGAGTACAAGACTGCGGTCTCAGTCTACCTCTCACTAAAATCTCATCTTACGCATTGGAGAGGTGTTCTTCTAAGTTAAGTATTTTCTATTTCAGGGGCTTTTACCATCTTTTCTAGACCATGTACTTTAATGAACAGTGACCTTTCTTAACCCATTGGTTATCAGTTCCTCCCTCGTTCAGGTTTGGAGAATGTATTTACCCACTCGGACACAGCACAACTCCTGTCCTTAATTTGCATATATTTTTCCTGATAATGTGCAGCTGTTACCATTTTATTTTTTTTTAAGTGTCAAAAGGGCTAAAAAACTCAAGTCACAATGAAAAAACATGGAGCTTTAGAAAGAAATAAGTATTTATTATCACGTTTCTGTCCTTTCATGCGCACTACTCAGCATATTCTGATACACAAATCTCCAAGTAATTAACTTGCTGATTGCAAGAAGTCGCTAACAAATAAACCATCCAGCGGAGAAAAAGGAAAAAAATAAAACAAACCCAACAAAAACCACCAACAAAACCTCAACACCCTTTTCTCTGAAAAGCAGGAAAGCAATTCCACTTTCCATACTCTTTATTTCAACCAAACCTTCCTCACCCCATCCACTCCAACGCTTAGGGGGTGGGATGGCTGAGGCGGGGGGGGTGCGAAGAAAACATTCATAAAAGAATTACTGAATTACTGAAACACCTGGACAACCTGTGTTGTACGGAAGCGCCATCGCAGGCATTCAACCCCAGACACAAAAGCAGGACTCCTGCCCTCAGCCATCCTCCGGCCAACCCCAAAACGCTTCAGGGGGGACCAAAACACCCCCGGCTCCCCTCAGCCTCAGAGGGGGCCCCGCTCCCCGCCTCACACAGAGGGCGGGCGGGAGGAGGAGGAAGGGTGGCGGAGGCGGGAAGGCGCGGCTTCTCCCCCCCCCCGCACTTCCCTCACACACAGGCGCCGGGCCCACCCCTCCGCCGGCCCTGCGCTGCTCGG
>NW_015090864.1:6539559-6915953 GCF_001431845.1 Calidris pugnax
CCCCCTCGGGGCCGGCGGAGGGGTGCGCCCGGCAGTTCCTCGGTCTGCGGCCTACGCCTCACCCTCCCCGGCGCCCCGCGGCTGAGGGGGGAACCCGGGAAGGAAGGAAGGGTGGGGACCGCCATCGCCTCACCTGAGTGCCCGACTCCGCCCTCCGCGACGCGTCACCCATGGCCGGCGGGAGCCACTGCGCACGCGCGCTGCCCCTGAGCTCCCGCCGCGCGCTGCGCACGCGTGGCTCGCCCCCTCCCCGCGGGGGGGGGGGGGGGGGCCCGGGGCCCTCTGTCGCGCCCGCCGGCCCTGCGCTGCTCGGGATTCCCTAAGGATTGCTCACTGTAGGGAGGCGAGTGTTAGTTTACTTTCTTTCTAAAGCGGATCTGTCTTTGTATAGGTTTGTGGAGCTTTTTTCCCCCCGCTCCTGGTGAAGTGTTGGCAGGTGGTTGGGCTGATGAGACGCAAGGGAAGCTCACCTGTGACACTGGGGTTGATGTGACAAAAAGGGAAGCTCATCTTTGACATTGGGGTTGACGAGACTCAAGGGAAGCTCATCAGTGACACTGGGGTTGACGTGACAAAAAGGGATGCTCACCGGTGACACTGGAGTTGCTGTGACAAAAAGGGATGCTCACTGGTGACACTCGGTTCGAGTCCTGCCTCCGGCTTGTGTCGCGCCCGCCGGCCCTGCGCTGCTCGGGATTCCCTAAGGATTGCTCACTGTAGGGAGGCGAGTGTTAGTTTACTTTCTTTCTAAAGCGGATCTGTCTTTGTATAGGTTTGTGGAGCTTTTTTCCCCCCGCTCCTGGTGAAGTGTTGGCAGGTGGTTGGGCTGATGAGACGCAAGGGAAGCTCACCTGTGACACTGGGGTTGATGTGACAAAAAGGGAAGCTCATCTTTGACATTGGGGTTGACGAGACTCAAGGGAAGCTCATCAGTGACACTGGGGTTGACGTGACAAAAAGGGATGCTCACCGGTGACACTGGAGTTGCTGTGACAAAAAGGGATGCTCACTGGTGACACTGGTGTTGATGTGACTCAAGGGAAGCTCATCAGTGCAGCCGTGATTAAACCCTTGACGCCTTCCTAAATTGCCCTTTGCAAAAGTCAGCTATCAATTACGGGGTCTGGAATATTTTAAATAAGTGCATTGAATGAGCTGGGCTTGAGCGGTGCGTGATGCTCCAGGGTAGGGGCTGACAGGCCAGAGAGTGCCTCGTGCGGGTGACTGCATGTCCCTGGCCAGCAGCAGGACCTGCTCCTCCTCCTGAGGACCACAGCCCAACTGCTGAGGTTGTGCAACCTTGAGGGAGAGAAAGGGACGAGCACAGGGAGAACCTGTTTGTGTTTTCCACAGGCTAAATGCAAAAACAGTAGGGTAAGAATAGCAGCTCCCCGTATCTGCACATCAAAGGGCAGTAAGCACATCATCCCTTTGGGTTTAGCAAGGTTATCAGTGATACTGCATGTTCTTACAGTTAGGAGGAGAACCTGGTGGTGGAGTTCTTTGTTTCTTCAAAGAAATCACGTTTGTCTATACAAAGAAAGTTTCTACTAGCTTGGTCCTGAAAGCATCACAAATCAGAAAAATCTAACCTCAGATGCAAGGCAGTGGCTCTGTTTACTCTTTCAACCCCCTTTCAGCTCAAAATACACTTTTCCCTCTGTTCAAAACACCCTGTTGTTGCCACCTGACTCTAACTCAAGGTTTTTGATGGATGCCACCTGCCTCCACAAGGTCAGTCAGATTTAACCCAGCTCAAACCAGTGCTTTTAGTGTCAAACCCTAATACTGCTCATTAAAGCACAGAAAGGAGATGGTGTCTTTGGACAGCTGTCATTGCCTTTCTTCTTCTCTGTGTATGGACACGTATGCACAATTACCAAGAGCATGGAAGGCGGTTCTCTAGTGAGAAAGACTTGGATGGCTGTGCGCGGACACGTGGCACAAAAATGCAACCACAGTGCCATTAATTTAATTTTATTGAAGGCATTTTGGAAAAAGCCGACATAAGGGACAGACAACCTTAAGAGCTGCATGTCTGACTGTTGTTATAATACCTTAGAGGTCTGGACCATGTTCCCTGGAAGAGTTCAAAAGACTTGTTAATTAGAAGTGATTGCCCTTGAAGCTGACTTATGAGTGAACCTAACCCAAGAGCAGAGTGGACTCGCTGCGACTTATGACAAAGACACTACTCACTGCATCAACTACATAATTTATTATTTTTTTTTTTTAATTATAGGCTCTTTGTTGCTGTTCTCCTCTAATTAAAGCCATTGCACTAATATTTTAAAAGTGACTGCTACTTGAATTCAGAGACATAAAATATACAGCGCACATAAATGCCAGTTGACTGAAACCCACTCCTACCTCATCACTTACCACTGCCTGTATCCCAGAGGGGTCCTGTGGGAGCTCTTCTGCTGCATGGGTGAACACAGTTTGGGTATTAGAATCTAATGCAAGATGAAGTATCACAGTTCAATGGAGATCAAGCAATAAAGATTCAAGAGAGAGAGGGCAAAAACATTGAATTCACCTGAGCAGTAAAAAAACAATAAAATAAGGATATGCAATTGTTTAGCATATTTAGTACATAACAGTTAGAAACGTGTAAATCAAATACACTGGTCGCCTTGATAGGCGTGTTGTTGAAACCACCTCTCATATGTTACTTTTGCATTCATTTACTTCATACAGCGTGGCTGGCATTATGAAGTTAAAAAATTGATACTTACTTTGACAGCACTCTGCCTTAATAAAGACTCACATTGTGCTTTTTTCCTTTATTTGTCAGCACTATCATTTCTTTGCAGATCAAAAGCCAGATTTTTAGCAATGATGCACTCTTCAAACTTCAACCCCAAACCAGCCTTCTGTAGATCTTTGTCTATCTAAAACTCCTGTCCTCTGCACTTCAGCAGTCAGCACCGCTGGCACCTTACCCAATTCAATATTGCAGTATTTTCTCAGAACTGTCTATGCATTTCTCATTCGATCATCTTTTTTGTTGTTTCTCTATCTGCAGAGTAAATCTCTGCATTCACCTTGCTCCTTTGGAGAAAAACAGTAACATAGGTAAGTAGGAAAACTCTTTACCATTGGCTTCAGCAGAGGCAGGATTTTATTTTGGTTTTTAGGTTTGTGGTGTTTTGTTTTTAATTTTGTCTGCATTCTTTCATATTTCTCTGCAGCGTTTCTGAGTGACAGTGTGTGAAACAGGAGTACAGGATCCTACCCGCTTCTTACTCTTCCTTCTTAAATAGCAGAAACCTCCTTAATGCAGAGTCCTCCTTAATGCAGCATAGCTATAAGTAGCTCACGGTACCCAGGGACTCCATGCCCCAGCACTCCTGTTTCTACAGGCAGAAAATTAGTCTTCCTTTGTTTGGCATGTGGGGAGCCTGAGGGTGCCCCTCGAGCCGCAGGCACAGTTTATGTAGCAATTCAGCAGCAAGAGCAATGACTTTCCTAATAGCAGAAAGATCAGACTCTAGGGGTATGTTGCGTCTCCGTCTTTATGAAATGTGTCTTGTGGAGAAAATTCCTCTTTCCCAATCTTGATTTTCAGCATCTTCCACACCGAGATGCTGGGTTTTCCACTGCATATGTTTAAGACCTTCATCATAGGGAGAGAAAATGACAGTGCTAGAGAGGAAGGTATGTGGAGTTGCATCCCTGAGCAGAATTATTTTTTACTGTTATTTTTGGGGGATATTTTTTTATTCATACGTTCATTATTGCTAATTTCAGTCAACAGAAGGAAACTGGTCTGGGTTCTGGGGAAGGAAGGACTAGCGCAGGTGCCCTGGGGCTGTAGAGAACCGAGTCTACTGTTTATAGAAACATTTAATGTTTTTTTTTTAAGAAGCAAAGTCCTAACTTTAAATTGCCAGTTGGTCTGGCAATACAGAGACGGTCTAAAGAATTAACACCCTATCCTGGAACAAGGCCTGAGGTAAGAGCTTAAACAAAAGGGAAAAGCATGAAGAAAACCAATGTGGTGACAAGAAATTTGGACTGTGTGAAGATGTTTGCAAAAAATACACCAAACTTTTATATTTAATGAAGTAATAGCTAAATTAGAAACCGGAATGTAAATGTTTCCTCCTTTAAGCAATTTTTTTTCAGCTGCAGAGATTTTGTTCCAACATGAGCTTCATCATTTTGAGCGTATTGTCACTTAATGTTCCCTCACAAGATTTGTGTGGGTGACATTCCAGCACAAACCAGCTCCAAACAGATCTTCTCGGTTGAAAACAGTTTGTCTCTGTTCATATAGTTGAATTAAACTCTTTCAGTAAAGTCAGCTGTTGTTTTTCTAATTAACCTCTAGACTCTTAAATAACTTCACTCCAAACGTGACTAATTGGCTATCCGAAAAGTCATTAAACAGGAGAATCACTCCAAGAAACAAAATAGAAAGGTCTTGTTTTCTCAGTCTATCTTATCTACTCCTTTGCGTAGTGATGCCCAAAACCCAAAAGGTTAACCAACTAAAGATCATCTCAAAGTTGGTAAGTAGATGTCAGCAAGGAATATTATTATTATTAATAATAACAATAACAACAACAATAATAATAAAATTAAGGCTTTAGGTAGATGTTGAATGCATGCGGCAAAGCAAATGATGAACTAACTGCCCACTGGATAATGTGCAGACTCTTGTGTGACTCCTCCAGGTTCATGAGGCTGATTTTGGCCCCACTGTTCCAAGTTTCTCTCAATGAGTGAAGTGATCTGTCACTGGGTTTTATTAGATTTTTTTTGGAGCAGATGGCTGATTCTTTTACCTGGAGAGCTGCCACTTCCTTTAGATGCAGCTCTGTTTTATGGTAGTCTAATTTATCTGTTTACTTGAGAAATAAGTAACTTAAATTACAAGGGTGTTATAATTTCACTGACCTCAAAGAAAGCAATAGATTTCCTGTATAACCTGGAAAAAAAAAAAAACAAACCCAAAGAGAAAAGAATATAGGCCATTGGTAGATGGACTGCTGGTCATGAAGAAAACATCCCAGGTCATTACTAAGTCTGGCACCTGTGATAGAGTTTCATAGCTGGTTGCTGGATATTCTGCTTCACATTTCAGCTTGCAGAGTTACATCAGGAATAGACTTGCTCTTTGTTGCTATTCATCTGCATTTCTGTCTAGATTTCTTATTTTTGCATGTTGCCTTTTATCAGCTTGTATTCCTGAGTTGGATACTCCTTGTTTGTTTGTACCAGGTTGGTTTTTTTCCTGCTGCTTCTTCCATCCTGTCTGAATAATTTCTTCCAGATCCTCCTTACTGGGATCGGGGCTGGTTTTGTATTGGTGACCTGGCCAGGGTTATGTTCTTGGTTGTCCTTGGGGCACAGTTTAAGGTTAACAATAAATAAATAAATAAAGGCTTACAGAGAAGAGCACACAATTTGTAAGGACAACTTCACAGCCAGCAGTGACTGCAGATGAAGTTTCATTTTGAGTACTTGAGCTCCGACCTGCAGCCCGTGGAGGGAGAGGGCTTGTATTTGACCTTGTGAACCTCCATCGCTGCTCGTACCCCACTGATGGCAATAATGCAAATTTTGCCCCAGTCAAACATGCTTGTGAAAATGGTCTCCGCCTTCTACAGAGCTGTTCAATGAAGTATGAATGATCTTTCTAAATTCTACTTTTGCGAGTTCCCCTTTACTTGAATGTTGATGCCCTTAACAAGCCCCAGGTTCTACAAACACGACAACGAAGCCATGCAGGCAGTATGACCTTGCTGTAAAATTAACACAAATCCTAGTCCTGTCAATAGGACTGAATCAGTATTTTAATTAATTAGCTATGTATGCCGCCCTGGGTATGCTGATAAAAGATGCATCCAGGTAGCTGGCACCGAGTCCAAGCTGACTGCTACTCCTTGGTGACAGCAAACCAGAATTTGCCCCTTCGGTACAGAGAACTAACGGTACAGGTCAAGCGTGTGTTTCTAGCCCAGGAAGAATAACTGTCTAATCCAGGCCATTTCCTTTTTTTTCTTTCTTTTTTTTTTTCTTCTTCAACTGACTAGGGAATCCCCATTTTACCCTTTTTACACAAATTTAGCATTAAAGTTTCTGTTTTCTGTAATCCCCATGGACCTCCTGTCAGCGTGAAATATACATCTATTTCTTTTCTTCTTGATCTTAACACTTGTAAGTAATAAATAATTGATTGCCAAAGGAATGCTGGGAATATATTCAGCCTTAAATTGAGCACTAAACTATTTGCAAATGTGCTTAGGCACTAGCCCAAAAGATACATCAAAAGAATGTCAATTGGAAATTGGGAAGTGAAGTGCCATCATATGTTAGAATTAGGAAGCATAAAATATAAGTAGAGAGATAACAGCTGTCAGATCTGCTACCAGTGGTAATAGGAAAAGGTATGTTTTTATAGAAGGCTATAAACTTTTGCTCAAGCTAGACCACACTTTTACCTCAGTAATGACACTCCAGACCCTACTCATGGAATGACTCGGTTTTGACTGTTGCCTTGAAACTGGAGCTTGGCACACTGCATTCACCCTGGAGATGCCTACAGCGTAATGGTCTGTGGTCTGAATGGTCTGTGAAATAAATCTGTTAGAAAGACCTGGGGTATATTTACTGCAGTGACCAGCCATCGTTTGCACGGATGACAGATTTACTGCGGCAGTCTTATTTCACTGTGGCTACAAGCCCAAACATAAGTTTGGTCAGTAAAGCCATAGTCTGTGCTGCTGTGGCCAAACTGAAGGGTCTGAGCTAATCTGACTACACCTACACCAAGGCACTTACAACAGGGTCATACCCCGGTATCTGTGAATAAATTCAGATATTGTATCATGCTGGCCTTGCCACTGTACCTAAAGCTCAAGTATGCTCTTCCTGGGGCACATCCTCTTGTAATCCATCTCCAAACACACAAATGACAAGAAGGTAATGACAAGAAAGAATGAGGATGGATTTATTTACCAATGGTAAATCATGCTTGACCACCATTTTATGGTGAAATGGCTGGCTAAGAAGATAAAAGGAGAGTGATGGATACAATATATCTTGTCTTCAGTAAGCTTTTTGACACCATAGCATTCTTATCTGGGAGCTGAGGAAGTATAGCTTGGATGAATAGACTGCTAGATCAGTTGAAAATTACCTGGACCGTGAGGTCTGAAGAATAATTATCAATTGCCTAATGCCCAGTTGGTGGCTGGTTAGTAGTTGTGTAGTGTGGGGTTGATGCAAGGGCTAATATTGTTCAGCATGTTCATTGTGATCAGTGAAAACACACCCTTAGAAAACTTATGTGTGATGCTAAATTAGAGGAAATGATTAGCACACTGAACAATAGCTTCAGTCCAGAGGGATCTTGAAACATTCATGGATTGTACTGTAAGACAGAAGAATCACAAGTGAGTTCCAATCATAAGTGTGACCACCCTAGATCTTTTAGGTTTGTCTTGCTGAGAAGTTTCTTGCATCTGTGCAAACTGGACATCTGTGATGATAGGTGTAGATCAAATATGGCTTTGCATTGGCTTTGTCAGAAGCCGTTCTGTCTTCTGGTGCTATAGAAAGTGATATCATCCATGATGTATGTTACACCAGATTCAGGGATTCTTTTGTGTAAGGTAAATTGCAGTGACTCTTATGAAGCTGCACATGTGGAGTGTTGCAAAGAGACCATGCTCCACCCATGTTCATCTGGCTTATTCACGGTTCTTCTGTCATGATGATGGAAGGTGGTCATGGTAGTAACATAGAATAGAGTCAGTCAGGAGCATACTGATCTGCAGTTTTCCTATCAGACAATACAGACTGGTGGAAAACAAAAAGTTCTTGCAGACTCTCTGATTGAATGAAAATGGATTGGATGAATTTCTCATTTCCAAAACTTTAGGGAGAGGTTTTTTGGAAGTTGTTGAGACATTACCGGTTAGCAATTTCAATGTAAAAACTGTCTGTGAAACAATTTTTTTGATAGATCTTAAAGTTAATTATATGAAGATATTTGAATGAAAAAGGGCCATAGTTGAAATGAAACTTTAAAAAAAGTGTTCATGTTGTCTCACTGGTGGATTAGAGTACAAGATTTTGCTCTTTCGGTTTTGAAATCTTGAAACTCCCCTAGGATGGGAAACCTCTTCCTACTGTTTGTTAAAGAAAATAGCCATCTAACGTTATCTTAGGTCAAGATAGCACAGAATAGCCTTGTTGTGGTCTGATTTCCTATATTTGGTGTATCCTGACACTAGTGCAAAAAGTCACTTTTTTCCTAATGTTTAAATGTATTCACTTTGCTTGTGTTCATACCTATTTCAGTGCTTGATTTTCTGCAAGTGTTCTGACAATAAGCTGCTGATGGGAATGTTCACTGAAGCAGCAAATTTGTAAGTGAACATTCAAGTATATCTGCAGAAAATGAATTCTAAATATATATATACAACACACAAGGTTTTTTTCATCAACTATACTATCTCTGTATCACATAAGCAGTGATGGCCTGAATTTTCTGATAATGGATGTTTGTAACAAACTTGCTGAGGGATAGGTTACAAAAAAAGTCTTCTTACAGAAAAGTCTGAAAAAAGGTTAGAACTGAGATTTGGTAATGGTAGTCTCTGGAGAAAAAAGCGTATGTTAACATTCCTTGTCTGCAAGTAGGTTCTTTGGAAATACTTTCTCAGATTATGCAGATCATGAAAACGTGGTCACCTCTTTTGCTGCCATAGTCTTTGATAAGCAGGTGGTTGTTTCCTGGACCAGCTCAGCCCTTTGACCCAGCTGGGAGCTGATGGAGGTGAGAGGAAGGACAGGCCTTTGGTTTTGGTGCTCCATTCCCCAATGTGGAGATGCCAACATGAAGCCAGAGGTGAGAGAGGGCAGGACTCTCTCATGCTGGCAGCCTGTATTTAGGTTGGACAAAAGTGACTACAGAAACAGTTGATGGGAGAGCTCAGCACTCATTAATCTCAAACATTAATTTCTCCTCCATGAAAGTTATGGTCTCAAAAACAAAGCCTGAAATTCTGAAGCCCAAAATGAAGCGTCCAGAAGAAAACATCCTGTTGCTAGGCCATCTGGACGTGATCCAAAATGTTTTTTGTGCCTGACCCAGCACAGGACAATTTCTACCCTTTAATTTGTGAGGGAATTGCGACAGATCTGTAAGCCAAAATAATTTTTGTATAAATCCCCTGACAGCAGCAGTTACAACAAGAGTGATTTCACCCAAGGCAGCAACTGCAGCATGGAATCTGTTCCAATGCTTCCCAAAGACCTGCACGCAAGCAGTAGCTTGGATTTATTAAATGGATGGTCAATAACAAAAAAAATGATCAAAATGGCAAGTTGGGAAGTAGCAGCAGACTTGGGGGAACTGCACAGCCCATGACCACTGGCTTGAGTGGTATTAAAGGTACTGAGAACAGAGCACTAGAAAAGAACAGGACTGGTTTGCAAGAAAAGAGGGGAAATTGAGACTGATATGGTTAGGAGTCTGAGATGAACACTACATCTTCTAATTGAACACAACAGCCACTAAAATTGGTGATTGCTTTTTTCTAAGTTGAAGAATAACATGGATTATTTAGAGAGTGACAGGGCTATGGGGACCCAGAAAAGCTCTTCTCACCCCATAATCTGGAGTCTACAGCTGGGTCTCACGTCTGCCCGCCCTTCTAAAGTGAACCTAATGGTTCCTTCAAAAATAGCTTTAAATAAAATAACCAGAATATTTGTCTCCATTCTGCTTTCCCTCTTGCTACTGCCAAACAAAGCCATGACAGACAAAAGCCTTCACTAGGCTAAACCCCAACCCCCAAAATTAACATAAAAGGTAACATGGAGGTAAAAAAATAATGGTAAAATCTGGGTGATTTTATCCATTATTATAGCCTGAAGGCTCTATAAGCAAGTGTTCTCCACCTTCTCAAGAAATGAGGTGCCTCTGAGGAATTAAGCAAAGCTAAACAGATGAGGAGTCTCTGGAGCAGTGAAAGGGAACATAAAAAAAAGGTCAGGTTGCCTTCTTTGCAAGCAGCTCTGCTAATGTTTTAATGCAGACATAAATTAGGGGCCTGGAGAAGGAAGGGGAAATAGTCCTGATAAGTTTAAGCAATTGTGGAAGTATCTTTCAGAGGCAGAAGTCCAACTTTATCTACATCTTCAATATTGTCCTTTTTCTCTTGGGATCCTTTCTTGGAAAAAATATCGCATTTCACAATCCAAGGTAATTAGCCAACAACTGTGATTTAAATCATTAATTACAACCCTCTCAGCTTACATATGACTATGCATTGACCTTTGTATGGCTAGATGAACTCCTGTGCCACTGCTTTCTTGTATCCTTTTATCACGTTTTATTATCAGCCTCTTTCATCCTTATGGCGCGTTGTCTTGCTGTGCTTTGCCAGTGGGATATTTCCAGCCAGGTAGCAGCCGTGTGCTTCCCTCTTCACAGGCAGTTCTTTGACTTGTGTCCTTCCCCACCGGCACGCTCGGTCCTCAGTGCCAGAAGTGACTTGGCACAGAAAATGGTGCCTGGTGGATTGTCATAACACTGTCTTCACAGGGGCCGCCAGGTGTTGACCACGGCAAGAGGAATAAATGTTGTTTTTCTTTTTCTTTGGGTCATGCACTTCCTTTCAGTTAAACAAGAGGTGAACCAGGCCCAGCCAGTGCCGAGATGTCTGCTGACATTCTCCAGCTGTGCATTTATCACCTGCTTCTATTCTTTATCTCTCCCCCCGCCCCCCCCGCCTTTTGCAGGATGAAAGTAATGACAATGTGGGATTCTAAATATATCCGAGCCGCTTGCAGGTTCTGTGATTGCGCTGTAGGCTGTGTGAAATCTGCAGGCAACACTACGCCCGCTCGCAGTGTTGCTTTAGGTGAGAATCTGTTTAGTGCCCTAAGAGAGAGTTAGAGACATACAAAGGCCCAAGGGCTAACGCGCTGAAGGAGACGTTGGCAGCGTTTGCCTGAAAGCCTCTCTCTGTTAGCAGGTAACGTCCCTGCTGGAAAATAATGAGGGAGGTTCAGTGGTAGGTCTCCATTACAGCACGTTAGACACCCTCCAGCACACAAAGGTTCATCAAGTGAAGCACTTCAGGGAGACAGCACATCCATCCTCCCAAGGGCACCCAAGGAGCGTTTGATCCCAGCGAGGTAGTTATTTTTTTAGTCTGTGAGCCTCGGACCCGCTGAAGCAGTCCCTTCTGCTCTCTCACCTCCTCCTACTCCCAGCCACTCCTTCCCACTCCCTTACTCCTCCTTCTGCTCTGCTGGCACAAGCACTTGGGCATGTGGTGAAGTGCAACGGGAGAGCTAATCCGGCTGAAAAAATCCTGGCTGGAAAAGAAGGGGCGGGGGGTTAGCCAGCCCAGCTCCCTGCTCAGATTTATTTGCAGCAACCCAGGAGGTACAAGGAGGAATGATGGAGGAGCAGGGACTCCTTAAGCAGACAGAGCTGGTGAAAATAATGCTCATTGGGCTATGAAAGGTATTCCTTTTGATGATGACTTCTTCCTGCCACCTGCAAGGAGACAAGACAGCTCTGTTGGAGTTTGCTTGGAGAGGATGGGGAGGAAATCACCTGCTCACAAGTGCTGAACTCCAAGCTGGTCATCGAAGGGGAATTTAGAAGAAACTGTCAAGTGATAGTCAAGATCTTTTATAATCTTGTTTATCTGGCATATAGCTCAGTTCAAAATAGTGCTTTTTAACTAGTGAAGCTCTGCATGGTTTGAACCTCACTACCTCCAAACGCAGGAACTGCTGCTTAGTTCAAAGCACTGATAAGAGAAACCAGTGGGTAATTAGAGAATCATCTACTGAGGGAAATTTCTGCTTGGTTTATATCAAGGAGTGCCTCGTTTGTAGTCAGAAACTTAATGGTTTATGTAACTTCTAAAATACCTTTCTATGCTTTCTTAATGTGGTGTTAAATACTATGTTTCTGTGCATACATATATATCCTCCCCTCTTTTATTTTTCGATATTTCTTACCCCCTGGCCTGAAGAGAGAACCGGTGGCTGTAGAGAGAATTTTCAAAGACTCAGTTTGAAAGTTACTCTGGGGATCAGAGGTGACACAAGTGCTTTAGAAAACGCAGCTGAGGACTCAAATACACCCAGTAGCTTCAGGCACTGGGTCAAAGTGAAATAATCCTTCAAAACTAAGTCCTGGCCATCAGGCAGTGATTACAAGCACCTCACCCAAGTCCTGCAGATCTCCACGTAGTAATTGAAGACAGATAGCTCAGAGGGCATGTCAGCGTGCCTGAGGCAATACCTCCCCATCTGTGTGTAAAGAGTCTATGGGATGAGGAAGCCTGTGGGCTAAAGAAGAAGCTTTTGGGCTAGCTGATGAGAAGTGGTGGATGAAGATGTGTCTGAGACTAGGTGCCTGGCTTGGGACTGCCTAGGGGGTGTCTCTGTCCCTTACAGATCGAGAATACTGAGCTCTAGGAAGGTAGGTAATGATAGGTGGACTCTTCAATGGAAAAATACAAGCAGCCCATGAGTGAGAACCAGATTCCTGCCTTCTGGAGATGTTCATCAGTAAGAAGTCAGTCACTCTTACTTTCTCACTGGCCTGACCATTGAATGTTGTCTTCTTTGCAGCTCAGTGTGCCAGACCCAGTAGGAGGTGCATGGAAGCATGGCTAATGGTTGGAAGACATATTCTGATGGCTGGAAGATCTTGCTGAGAAATGGAAACTGGGGGAAATAGGAGTCTTGGTCTTTAACACCTTAGGAGTGTGCTGCAGACACTCAGTTATAACACAAAAGGCTACCACCATCTTCTCCACCTGTGTTCTGCAGTGAACACCCATGTAAGACTCACTTGGATATACGAAGATGAACTTTTCTTTTTTCCCAGGGAGTTTTGCAGGAAGCGCAAAAGCTTCACAGCATTTTTTGGGTACCATTTAGGGACTCAGCATGTTTCTTCTTTTTTAGACCTCAGGTAACTTTGCATACCAGCAGTGACAACAGTTGAGATAGATAAACACACAAATATATATGTGTAGAGTTAGTTCCTCTGGCAGCTAATTGGTACTCCAGTAAGTGGTCAGAATCAATATCTGAGAGTGAGTTCCTCCAAACTGGCCAGTTTGCTGGTGATGTAGTTGGGGAGGATCTGTCCTTCTGGCTATAAAATCAGGCAGGCATTATTTTTTTTTTTATTTGAAAACTGAATTGTGTTAGAGAAGTACAACACAGAACAAACCCCCTGTGTTATTCTTTTTTCCCATTCCAGCAGGAGTGGCTGGGGGCAGGGGTGTGGCGCACAGAGATGAGCCCTGACTTTGTCATTAAAAAGTAAGTATGGGTTTACAAAGTGATGATGCAGTGGCTGTGTTCCTGCAGCGTGCCAGGCAGATTGTGACTGCTGGGTAATTTTTAAACTATTGCCTCACTCTATGTAATTCTGAGCTACTGAATTACATTAGAATCTCATATTTCATCCATAAAGCTGTGAAGCAAATACATTTTTCAAACAGTAAGAAACATTTTTCTTTGCTATTTTTTTTAATGCCAATTCCATACCCTTCCTGGGGGAGCTGGAGTGCCTGGCTAAGTGGAAACGTAATAGTGGGTCTGCAATAAATAGATAAGATGAAAAACTTGCTCTATTGTAAAGGGTGCAGCTGCTTGATTGCATCTGCTTACTTTGTCAGCATGTGATACCCACTTTCTTGTTGTTAGGCTTTGAGATTATTAGTACTGAAGCTTCACCTCATTGCTTGCATCTACTGATAGTCTTTCTTACTTTCAACCTCATGATGTGATAGTCTCAGCTACTGTAATGATAGCTGACTTTATGCAAAAAAAACCCCCACAAACAACAAAACAAAACCATCTGAGGAAAGGCACGGCACCCACACAAGTACCACAGAAGTACTTCTTTTTAGCTGCTCTAAAGGCTTGCTACAAACCTTACATTTCTCAGAGTGGGATTATAGGCAAGAGGCAATTTGGTATGCAAAGGCTCACAGAATAGTGGAGTGGCCACGCACATCTGCCTCAGTTGGGGGTCTGCTTGTTGTGTGGGTAAATACATTTGATTTAGCTTTAATCTACTTTGCTTGGGCAACAAGCAGGGTGAAGAGATCAATGGAAGAGCCACCCACTTGGTTAATCACCCACAGCCCACTCCATGCTGCTGCATCGTCACTGCTACCCATAGCCGAGATATATAGATTAGGAACACTTTGCATATGTTTACAGGTGCTGCAATTGTTTTGGTTTTCTTTTTTTTTTTTTTTCCCCAGTTGCAGAACAGACTTGTTGCTTTGTGGTGTACGTGAAGGTATTGTGTGAAACCAGGTGTCCACAGACTTGAAAGATTTTGTTTTCGCAAATGCTGAAGCTGTGATACAGGAGACTTGAACCATTGGGTTTTGCCTTTACACAGTAGTAGCATCAAAACTTTTTGTAATTCATTAGCAAAATTCTATACTTCATGAAAAAGTCCTGGTTTGTCTGTTAGTTGATATATATTTCAGCCCCCCCAAAACAAGCGGAGCTGGATTCAGGGAGGTATTAGTGGAGACACAGGAGCTGAGGGGGAAGAAACAGCCAAGAGTATTTGAGAAAATGACCCTTTTCCATATAGCAGAAGATGAAAATACTAGTTTGGGAGTATGAGTCTCCTTTGCTATCTCGTATAGAGAAATACTGAGTTTTGATGGTGACTGAGCTTGTGTAACTTAGAAACATTGAGGCTGGCATAAATCTTTATGGTGGTTCAGGTAGAGAAGCAAAAAAAGTATAATTCAATGGATAGTGGGTCAACTACCATAGTTCTGAGCTCTCTGCAGTAGGTGACAGCTGTTTGATGCTGGACCTATAAACTTAGAGTCAAAAAACACCCCTTACTTAGCATTTTTACTGCTAAATGGAAGAGTACTTGCACTGAGTTAAGTCCAACTACAGATTTTGGGGATTCTCCATCAGTTTTAATATGAAAATGCCCAATAAAGGTATATTTGCTTGAGTTAGAAATAAGGTCCAGTTCCAGTTTATGTAAATCTTTTTGTGGGAAGGTCTTGGAGAAGGAAACAGCCCATTCCCCTGCTGGCAGAAAGAATATGCCAGGATTTTTGTGTTACTGAAGAGAATTAGCCTCTGGCCCCTGTAGAAAGCTGGGTTTCCACCTCCAAGTACTGTGTGCCAGTACCAGCCTCAGAGCCCTTCTGGTGTGTGACTTGTTGCAACCTGAAAAATTCACAAGATTTTCCTCAAAAGCCTTTTTTTTTAAAAAAAAACAAACAGTTCTGCTGCTTGAAAAAGTTAAACACAGACTTAGAAAGATATTTCGTATAAATAGCAGGGGTTTAGGAGATGAGGAATTGCATGTTGCTTTTAATGGTGCTCCAGAGCAGCTATTGTCCTACTCCTGTGGCAAGGCTCGGTCAGACCCCTTTTTCTGCCTCTGGGGTTGACCCTGTCACATGCAGTTTGGATGTCCATGATGTTTGGACAGTTGTTTTCAGCTACAATAAATGTTTTCTTAAAGCCTGATTAGAACAAAATGATGTTTGTGTTGTGTGTGACAGTGCTTGTGGTGACTGGGAAAACCAAAGACTGTACCTCCACAAAGAGGCTTTTTGATATCTCTGGTTTGGCTGATTAGCAAATGTATTTAGTAACTGGAAAAATATGCTGCTGCTTTATTGATGTGTTGACTCATTTGATGTATTTTAAAAGAAAACAAACAACAAACTGATTTGCTTGTCCAAACGAGTCTAGCTGACATATCTGCAGAGGTAGGCTGGGCTGGAGGATGTCAAGATTGTCTCTCATCAGATTATTGTGATCTCTTGTTTGCTTCATGGTCTGTATGAAGAAATCAGTTCTGTGTTAACCATCAAGTCTTCTGGGCCTCAGGTGAGGTTTCATACGGCATCATTGTGACAAACACATCTATGCTTTATGAACAACATGTTATGGGAAACTTACCAAACCATGAAACTTGAGCATGTTTGATATTGATAAAAACTACATTGTATAAAAGTTGTTTGAATGGTATTTTAATGACTCGGACAGTAACAGAAGCAAATATTCCATTCAGTGCACAGGAGAAAAGATGCACAGTTTCCCAGCTGGAATATTGGAGGGTTGACTGAAAATCAATCTGCAGGCAATTCTACGTAAGGATGGAAGCCATTGGGCAGGCAATTCTGCGCGTACATACGTGTGCAGTTGCTTTTGAATGATGCACTTCTCATACTGGGGGTGGTTCTATGTAGTGTGTGGTTGGGTTATTGCTTCCATCCTGGAGGAGCCCTGGAAGAACTTAAATCTCTCTCTTTTTTGGTGCGCCTAAGCAGCCTGAATTGCCATTTTTGGAACTGGCTGTAATGCATCTGTTTCCAAGCAGATTTGGGTGGCCATTCGTACTCCAACAAGGAGAAATTCATCACTGTATTGCTGCGTTCTGTGCTGTTCTGCTGTCTTTCTGCAGCTGTTTTGGGAAAATGAAGCAAAAAGTCCTTTAGATAGTGGCACCTGGGAAGTTGCCTCTGCCATGTTAACTTGTTGTTGTCTAATAATATAGCTGTGCTGATACTGCAATCTCTCTGTGAGGGCGAGATTTGCCTTCCTCTGTAAGCTTCTTGGCTATTTTCTTTACACAATTACTGGGAATGTTTACATCTTTAAGGCCTCTAACCCTTTACTCAAGCTTGGTTGAAGTTGCTCAGTGAGTTCAAGTTGGAAGGAGGGAAGAAACTGTCAGATAATACAAGTTTTTTCCCTACGAATACCAATCTGAAAACCCAAAGACTGAATTTGAAAGTGAATACTACAATTAATATAAAAACTTGACAAATACAGCTGACTTTATGCTATTCTCATGTTCAATATGGGCAGTCTTGTTTCTTTTTCCTTAAATTTACAATTCCTAAGTGGTATTGTTTAGGAGGATAGGGATGAATGAAGTAGTTCAGACCTTCCCTAGGTACTAGCGAGACCTTCTGTTGTTTTTCATATTTCTTCAGAAGTGCAGGGGTAAAATCCCCTGATGTAAAAACATAGGTTCTGCTGTATTATTTCTAAAATTGGAGGTGTAATGTTTGGCAAATTCCATGCTGCAGCATCACAAAGTACAGAGAACTGAGTACAGGGAACAACACTTTGTGTTCTGTTTTAAAACCATGTAATGCAGTCATGTCATTGCATAAATACATATACCCATATATATGCAGAGTTTTACTGTGCAGTTAATAATAACCAGATTTCAAGGCAGACAGGGGTGTTAACATAGGTGAAAGAGAGCATGAGAGTTTACTTCGAATCTGCTGGCTTTACTTGAGTCTGAGAAACTAGTGCTTTCATTAATTATGAATGTTCTATATCATAACATTTCTCTTAAGAGAACTATCAAAATAGAAGTGTATTATTTACATAGGTGTCAGGGTTACTGCAGCTGATCTTCTCAGCTAAAACTGGGTCCCGGCTCATGCTGGACTGGCTTCAAATTTCACTGTTATTTGCAAAGTGCAAAAGGGTAATTTCTCAGCTGGCTCACGACGAAGTTGTTAGAATTCAATTTTAAAGGCAAAGATTCAGAGTGGTTTAAAATAAACTTTGCATAGCCTCTACCTCAAAGATACTTTCTAAGGCATTCAGCTACCATGGTGATGAATGTGGTATAAATAGAAAATGGATTAGATAGAATCCACAATGTTTCTGAGTAGATCTAAATTAACAGTGGCTCTTCAGGAAAGAGAGGTAGGAAGTCACCCTGCAAAATTTAAGAAAATACACACCAATAGTAAATCCTGAGTGGTTTATAGAAAGGGGAAGGTAGGAAGCACTTGATAATATCGTGGCTGGTAATACAACACCAACAGGAGTATTGTATTCTGATTCTGTTCAACCCTAACACAGAAAAAGCAGACACAGGAGATGTTTTAGAAACTTGAGAAGCAACAGAAAGATTTTTACCTGGGAAACAAAAACACAGACAGGTGCTAGAAATGGCAATGTTCCCCTGAGTATCTACTGAGCAAATAATGATGCCACAGCAGTGGGATACACAACTAGGAAACACACTCAGAAATTAAGTCACCTGTTCTGCAAAAGATGTAAATCTCTGTCCCCCCACAACCAAACCCCCTTTAACTTGTCTATTTAACTTGTTGTGTAACAGAAGACCCCAATATAATTTAAAGACATCAAGTACCTTTTAGTCTGTTTGCTTAAGGAGCTTGTAGTTTTCTGCCATGATAGATTAAGGTCAACTGTCCAGTAGGAATTAATGCTTGTTTTGGCCCCAATTTGCAGACTTATTTAAAGGACATAAAACTTTAGGGACATGGATAATTCTGTTGTTTTCAGTGGGACTATTCAAATTTGCTTTAAATTACAGGTGGAGTGAAGTACCCTGCTGAAGAATGGTCTTAGAAATAGCCATGTACATGTCCACATAGATATAAAGAATTTAGAATAGTTAGTGTCCTCTACAGGTATGTCTTTGTATGAGTAGTTTGCACTGTGTTGCTGCTTTTTTGGGGGTTTGTTTCGTCTGCAGCCAAGGGGAAAGCTTAGCTTCTCCAGCAATTTACTTTCCAGTGATTGAGTAATCGTCTGTGATTGCCAGAGTGTGAACACCGTGACTGGGTGACCTTTCCTAGTGATTGTATGATGACAACTGCATAACAGCTGCCCTTAACCTACCCTCATGTTTGAGATGATCAAGGGATTAAAGACCTGTCTTTCATGCTGCTACTTTTTGAGCTTCTGAATTGAGTCTTTTTTACGTTGTCATCAGTTGTGCTACTTAGAAAACAAGTTGAGACTACAATCACGTATTTCTGACCAAGATGTAGGTGTGTTTTTTTGGCTTGTCAGATGAACAAAATCAGATGGTGTAGTTTATCTAAAGCAAAAGTAATTCACTGATAGCACTTCTCCACTACTGGCCAAAAATCAAGGTTTAAAGGGAGAGTGCTGACCAGCCACTAGTCCAGAGATCGAAATTTTAGATTTGAAAGTAATTTTTAAATAAATACATAGCTGAAATTATTTTGGATGGAGAATGATAGCTAGACACAACAGAAACTTAAGGGGATGTGTGGTAGTGCTCCCTCACCCTCATGTTACTCAATTCAAGCTACTGGGCCACTCTGCGAGGAGGCAGAGGTGCAGAATGTTCTCAGGGCTTCTATAAATGTGTCCACTAAATAAGGAGTGATGGGAGAATATAGCCTTACAACTCTCCCTTTAACTAGAATTCACCATGAACATGTGGCCTGCAGGTAAGTTGTTTGGGCAACGTGAACTGAAGTGCCAGCAGTACAGTCCTTCAACAGATCTTAGGTCTTATCGGTACCACTAAGAAAGCCTATAGAGCTTTTACAGATGAGCTCAGCAATGAGGAAGAGCTGACTGAGGCTGATTTCAAGCAGGGGAGAGGTTACACAAACAAAGAAAACCTTTTTTGTTGTCTCTTTTCATTGAGTGTCTGCAAACACAATTGGTTAACTTGCTAATTAATTTGGTGATGTCCCTGGACTCTGAGCTGTCACTAAGCTTTTGCATGCATTGTGTTTAGGAACCCCTGTCTCCTCCTGGCAGATTACATATGTAACCAAAGCTGGGTTTCCATTACCCCTACTTTGAAATAGCAACGTGATATATCTGGGTATGACACTATCAGCTTTTAAGATGCATGATCTAGAACACAACGTGCAGTTCATCTTAATAACACAAAGCTAGCCTAAGTGCATCAAAAGCACCCTCTTCTTGCATACTGACTGGCAGCTCATAGCTAAGTGCAGGCTCGCTTTTTCAAAGTTATCTAAGAGTTTCTTGGGAGCTGCTCTGTTACTGTTGAATAAATTCTCATGGGAGTAAAGGGTTATCAAAACTTCAACACCTTCTGCTTCTTTAGGTTACCTTCTTTATTATAAACATACAGTAGCATCAACACTTTAAGATTAAAATCCCTAAAATAAAAAGTAAAAAACCCCAGGTCTTTCCTGCCTACACATTTCTGTCTTTTGAGACTGAAAGGAAAGAATGGCAGATATTAGCCACATCACTTAACATATTCCTAGAAGGCATTTGGATGCTGTGGTGAAAAGGGGTGTAGACAAACCAATGCAAAACAGCATAGTTGCAGTCATGTAACTCATGGCAGGCTCTACAAATAGTCAAACTGGGACCGTGTACACTTCTTGGATGTCTATTTCCCTTTCACTATAGCTTAAACTCAGCTAGCTGTCATGGCCTATGTGGCGCTGAGAGCGGAAGGACATAATGATCACTGTGACCTTAAAGCATAAAATGACAGTAGCAATGGCTGTGTTCTGAGAGAGAGGCCTTGATGTCCTCCAGATGCTGCATGATGATGGTATTGGAAGAATCTGTCATTCACTAAGATGTATAGATCAGGATCCCTCTCTTCTACTTGAGGCACTAGTTATCATTATTGTCATGTAAATAATCATTAAAAACTTGATTTCTAATATATCACCAGGATGAATGAATGTTTTCACATTTCTCATAGCTGTAAGACCATCAGCTGATACATGCTGTCATAGTTTCATAGCACAGTTTTTGTTCCAGGTTCTCCATGGACTTGTCTCTATGTTACTTAGATAACAGACAGATGTCCTCTTCTGGATCCAGCTGGAACAGCTTAAGATGTTACTGTGCTTTACCCCTCCCCTCGCTTCTGCTAACAAAGCAACTTGTTTGAGTGCTCCCTAACCCACTTCAGGCACAATCAACTGAGTTAGCGCATAGCTCCTATTTAAACTGTTTGAACTATCTCAGCTGATTCTGCTTGAAGTGGGTTAGGGAGCACTCACACAAACAGCTGGGAGAGCTATGGGGATAGTTATCAATGCCCCAGGGACCCTGATAAACAGCTTGAGAAGAGAAGGGCAGGGCACAAATGTTTCAAGCCTTTGCAGCTGTTTGCAAATTGAATGTCTACATGGAGCCTGCAGGCTGCATGTGAGCTACAGCAATACCTCCGTTTCCAGCTGTGGTGTTTTCCTCAGCTGTAACAGCTAGTGACTTTTAAATAAATAAAAAAAGAGGAAAGTTGAGAATCATAAGAAAGTTTACAGTGATGTGCCCATGTAGCATATGAGCAGATATTCTCTAAGCCCAGCACAGCATATTGTGCAACAGCATGGGAGAGGGGAAATTTTGGCCAGGAAAGTCAAAGCATATTCTTTCTTTTATCTGTTGGATGCTAACGCAGTGCCTTCCACGTGCCGTTTTGATTTGGCTGGCCTGAAGAGGAGGACAGACAATTTCTATCGAGCTTCAATCCCCAGTCCTGGAGCCTACTTATTAGGGTCTGAGTGTTAGCTGTTCCAACCCACCGATAAGGGAGCCCTTCCAACAAACAAATTGGGCTGCCTTCCACCACGCTCTCTATCTTCCAAAATCTCTGAGGGGAAGAGAGTGAACAAATATGTTGAGCAAGTGTGCTCAGTTTGCGGTAAACGACTAAACAACCCCCCCTCCCCACAGGGCATATGCACGGTCTATAGCCATCGCACCAGTGTTGGATACGAGGACCAGAGGATACATCTCATTAATTTTCTTACACGAGCTCTCGGTCAGCGGGAGCTTCTGGTGTAGCGATGCGGAGCTCGGAGATGGTGACAGAGAACTCCACCTCGAGGGCCAACAAGCTTCTTCTGGTGGTTCCTGCTCTGGCCCAGGCATCCGGAGGGTCTATTTCTGGCATCACCACACACTTGCTGTATGACCAGGGCTGAGTCACATATGAGACATCATTATCCTGTACGCAAATTAGGGATCCACAGCTTTGCAGGTGATGTTTGTTGCAGCCTATTTTTTTTTTTTTAAGTGTACTAATATGTTGTGTTCTGGGCAGTTTACGGCCAACCCAGTGGGCTTGCGGGCTGTAGTGTGGCCACCTGCGCCCAGAGAAACACAGCTTTGTGTTCTGTTACAACTGACTGACTCAATGTTGGGTGTTTTTTCCTGGGGCAAACCCCACCTTCACTGAAACGTGAACTGTGAGGTAAGTCTTGCTCTGAAGGGCAGCCGCATCTGCTGGAGGGTGGTGAACCCTTTCTCCTCCCCCCACACCACTGTATCCTTCGTGGTCATACACGGCTTGAGAGGAGCTTTTAAGCTGATGAAATCCATCTTGGCCTGGATGTCCTCGCTGCGGCCTGCACTGAGGCCCGCGGCTCTGGCTGGGATGAAGGAGCACCCCTTAGAAAGGAAGGAGGCGAGTAGAGCATCGAGCCCAGAACAAGGCTACCACCCTGTTGACTCTCAAGTCCTCACGAAGCTTGTGAGGGGTCTGGAGAGTAAATCTTATGAGGAAAGGCTGAGGGAGCTGGGGCTGTTCAGTCTGGGGAAGAGGAGAATGAGGGGAGACCTTACCGCTCTCTACAACTACCTGAAAGGAGGGTGTAGAGAGGCGGGGGTCGGTCTCTTCTCCCAAGTTACAGATGATAGGACAAGGGGTAATGGGTTCAAGTTGTGCCAGGGTAGGTTTAGACTGGACATTAGGAAACAATTCTTCACAGAGAGAGTGGTAGGGCGTTGGAATAGGCTGCCCAGGGAGGTGGTTGAGTCACCAACCGTTTAAGAACCGTTTAGATGTGGTGTTGGGGGATACGGTGTAGGGGAGTACTTTAGAGTAGGGTGGATGGCTGGAGACTCGATGATCCCGAGGGTCTCTTCCAGCCTAGATAATTCTGTGATTCTGTGACACGCTTCCCCCACCGCCCCTCAAAGCCCGTGAACGGGCGCCGGGGCCGCCCTCACCCAAGATGGCGGCGGCCGAGCGGCGGGGGCGGCCGGCGGCGGCGTCAGGTGGTGGCGGCGGGCGGCGCATGCGCCCTGGGGGCGGCGCTGACAGGCGGCTGCATGGTGCCGCCGGCCGCTCCGCCGCCGATGCGCTGAGGCCGCGCTGCGCCGCGCCGGGCCGGGGGAGCCGGCTGTGGCGGCCGCCTGGATGGTGGCGTAGGGCCCGCATTGCCGGCTCCCCAGCATGGCGAGTTACCTGCCCCCCTGCGTGATAGACGGAGGCACCGGGTGAGTGCGGGGAGGAGGAGGAGGAGGAGGGGGGCGGCGTTGCCAGTCCCCTTTCTGAGGGAACGGGGGGTGTCTCCGCCGTGCCCGCGGCCCTCAGCCGCTTCCCGCTGCCGCCGAGGGTCCGCACTGGGGAGTCCCGTCTCCTCACACCGGCCCGGGCTCCTGCCGTGTGTCCCGGTCCCCTCTCGGCCTGTCGCCCTTGGGACAGGGGGTCTCTCCGTCCTCCGGGCCCCTGCACCGCTGGGGCAGCCGTTGTTGCCCCCCGCCCTCGTCCGAGGAGCCTCCTCCTCCTGCCCTGCCTCCCTGCTGGGAGCTGGCAGCAGGGCGGTCCGGCCGTGCCCCGGGCAGGCCGTGTGCCCCCGGGCGCCCTGTGTTTCTGTTGTGCCCTTCTCTCCTCATGGGTCCAATTTTTGCTCGTGTGCGCTGACTTCAAACTACTGCGTGCTTATAATGCTCAAGTTGGGGCTGGCTCGTTTCAAGGGACTGCCTGGAGAGAGGGGACAGTCGTTGGCTTTGCCTGGAGGCTGCGGACCGGCACGGAGCATGGTCCGGAGGCTGGTGAGATGCACTTGCCGGGTTGCAGCATCTCCTCCTTGCACACACAGCTCCGGGACCGGCGATGGATGGCATCTGCCTGTGCCTCGAGGCTGTGCGTGTGTCTTCCCGAACCTTTCCAGGTGTCACCTCCAGCCGGCAATGAGATGAGAGCTGGCTGTCTGACCCTAGTGATGTTTCTTGCTCATTAGGTCATCCCTTCTTCACCACTGTCAAATCGGTGTGAGGGTTATTCTGCGTTTAGCCCAACCACAACGAGTTGTAACTGAAGTCTTTGAGGACTAAAATGAATCTGAATTGCAGAGTCTGTGCTCGGGAGGGGTTTCAGGAACAGGTCTTTCCTACCTGTCTGTGGCTGGAGAAGACCCATTCACCATCGGATAGACCAGTTCTGCTGTGCCTCAGGAGTGGGAGGTGTCAGAGGGAGCTGTAATGAAGGTGATACTGAATATGTGGTGTGCTTTTCCTAAGAGCTTTCTTTTGGCCCAACAGTTACAGACGGCTCTGAGGAGGAGAGAATTCAGCCAGTAACTTTATTTGTCAGGCTCTGCATCAGTGTCACTGATTGCATTAATTTATTGAAATAATAGATCTTTCCTCTGTGGGGAATTTGCAGCACTGCTTCAATTTCTTTAATGCTTGGAAAGTTACCTTTAAAATTTCCAAAACGGAGTCATCTTGAGAAAAACAAACCCAAACTAAATAAAAAAACCCAACCCCCTAGGTAACCAGAGGAAACACTTCTCAATGATGGGATGGTCTTTTCCTGAAAAAGTGTTTCATATTTTGAAATACATCTATATTAAGCTGTCACAAAACTTTTAGGAGTCTCAGCTTTGTTCCCTCAATGGGGAATACTGGAGTCCGTAGCTGGAAACTCTAGGAGCAGAATAGAGACCACATTCCATCTTGCAGGTAATTCTGTATGTGCATTAGATACTCTTTGGTAGTTTCCTGGGTTCCTTTTTATTTATTTGCTGAAGATATTTTAAATATCTGTTTTGCACAGAACTATTGGTGTTACAGGAATATTACTCCAAGTTTTGAAGAGTTTTTCAAGGAGAGAAATGGGAGCTCTAGTGGATCCCTTTAAAAAGACTGGTGGGGTTTGTGTGTGTGTGTCAGTTTGCTTCAGGAAGGGTTTGGATAGTCCCCAGATGATGCAACTTTGCATTTCCATGACTCCAAATGGTCTTAATTCTTATGAGAGAATGTGGTGTCTCTGCTGGTGGGACTTCTGTTTGACTTCATTGCAGGGCACTCAAATGTGGAAGACTTTTCAGCAATGAGATTGAATTTGAAATAAGTTATCTTACAGAACTCAAGAAAAAATAAGAGTCTGAAACAAGGCAGCCAGAAGTAGCTTGACTCATTGATACGCAATCTGGAATTTTCCTCTGTGTGGGCTGAAAACCTTCTTATTGTTAGAATGAATCTACTTTGGGTTACAAGCTTCAAACAATTCATTCAAATTATTCATGAAAGGGCTTTCAGATGAAAAACTTGGAAGAGCATAGCGGAAAGGAAAAGGTATATGCAGACATGTACTCTGGAACATTACGTATATAAAATACACTTTTCTACTTGGATCTCTGGTAGTGAATGAAGTGCTTTGTCCAGGAACTAATCTCTCTTCCTTTTGTGTAAGGGGATTTAAGAAGTTTGTGAAAAGACTCTCTTTGTTGTTGTTGTTGTTTTGTGCGTAAGGAGCCTGGTTTAATTTACTGTTGTCTGCAGCCATGGGCCTCAGTCACGTAAAATGCCAGAATTTTAAAAAAAAAAAAGCAATGACAGGTATACAGACAATAGGTACAGACAATAGGTCTCTTTAGTGAGAAACGTATTGTCATAGCAGGACAGGATTGGACAGATGACTTGAACTTTCTTTGTAATAAACTGTTCACTCTTTATTCACGAATTTGCAGAAAGCAATAATTTGGTGTCATCTTTTCCATTAGTATTTGCAGATGACCTGTCCTACTTTGATTGTGATGCACTTACATCTTCATTTTCTTCACATGAGGTTTTCCTCGTGATCAGTTTACACATTGCTATCGGTCTTTTTGTGGAGAAGGGCATGCTATTTTTAGTTTCTTAGGACTACCAGGCCTTTTTGGTGTTGCTGTTTTAAGTAGCTTTAAACTTCATAACTAGTTTTATTAACTGGCATTTAGCTGTGGGACATCAGAATGCTAGTAGGTGGGTGTGCGAAACAAAGATGTCTTAAAATACCTCTCTCCTCTTCAGTGTGTGTATTTGCAGACACTAAGGAATATTTCTATTTTGGGTGTATTTTATTGTAGTCACTCTTCTTTTAGTAAGGAAAAATTACTTTGGCAAAGTCTTACTGATGAGCTTAGAAGTAAATACTTGATTTTTGGGAGAAGTGAGCAGGACGCATCTTAAAACATGAAGTTTCAGGTGGTGGTTGTTATTGTTGCTGGGCTATTAAAATAGCTGGAACCTCTGAACGTGTTACAGTTTCCCCCTCTTTACTATATTTCTGATGTTAGATGAGTTTCTTTAGCCAATTATTACCTCTGCTCTTTTCATGTGTGACTTTTGAACAAGCAAATTGCTGTTCTGGGTCTAAGGAGCCTCGGTTAATTAACTGTTCTTTATAATCACAGGCTTCAGTCCTGTAAAGTGCTGGACTCAGAAAAAGCAGTGGCTCTAACGTACACTTTATTCTTACAGGGACTCCTGGTGCTATTGGATAAATGGAGCTGACATAATAGATTTTTTTTTTTTTTTGAGGGGGGTTGATCTTTCTTCCTGCATCCGTTTTTTCTTCATTCCCATTCCTTCATCTTGTCCTCCTTCATTTCAAATGTGCCTTTCCACGTTTTTATGAAGACCTTGTGTTGTGGGTTTCTCAGGCGTATTTGTGATAATGATAATACAGTCTGTTTATGGCAGTGTCACATCACAGGTGTCCTGGCAGTAATAACTGTTAGTTATTTAGCATCTTAGCTGTCAGAGAAAGTGTTCTCTATACAGAAGTTTTTTTTGTTTGTTTACAGGACTTTCTTAAAGCATTTTGCTGATTTCAATCACTTAATGTCTATTTCTTCTAAGCCTTTTTTTTTTTTTTTTGTGGACATAACACATTGTTTTAAAGATCTGGACCAAAAAGCAATAGAAATTGACAAAATACTGAAATGTTCACAGCTGGGCTTTGGTCTTTTGCATATTTGTCCAGAGAAAAAAAATTAGATGTTTCGTATTTTGAGATGGACAAAGCAACTGCCTGAGTCTGTGATTCTATATGCCTAAACTATGTTGTTCTCATGCTTTAGTAAGAATTTTCCCAAATATATCCCCGCTCTTTAAAATGTTTGAGGGTGCAATATCTGCTTCCAAGTTTGGTCCATTTGTACATCTTTGCAGTCATTTTTCTCCCTAAGTTTTTCCATTTTTTTCATGGTGGGATCTCTGAAAAGAAGGGGGTTAGGATTTAATTATTCCTCAAGCAAAAGCTGGTGAAATGATTTGTGTACTAACTAATCACCTGGGAAAACCAGGATATGGTAGAGAATGATATTTATTTTCAGAAACTACTTGTTTGAACATTATACAATTTTTAGATTTTTTTTTTTTTATTTTAAATGAATAGTCACTTCAAATCCCCTTGCAAAAAATAGCCTTGGTCTCTTGGATCATTTTTCTGCTAATCTGTAATGCAGTCTCCAGTATCCTATATTCTGGAGAGTTTCCAGTAGGTTCCTATCTCACTGGCAATAAATCTGCTACTTTTAATGAAATGAAGTTGGAATACTGGTTATCTATGCATTCCCTACAGCTTTCTCTGTAATTTACAGATCACAAGACGTTGCATTACCATTAGTCTGCTAGGCTGTAACCCAGGAGAAAGAAAACCACGTTTTAGATGCTTAAATATTCATTGGGGAAGGGACTGGAGACCAGGTAACCTCTCTAACTGTTTAAGTCCAGAGCCTTTCAGGTCAATGAATATTTAAATATCTTGTATAAAAGAGAACAATCTCTGTAGGAGGTCCTGGAAGTGGGTCACCCAAAGACTTTAATGTAAGCTTGGGTATGGTTCTGGAAGGTGCAATGTGTTCGGGTCTTGCCAGGCAGAAGAAAAATCTGGGATCAAGTCTACCATGTCCTGCGTCTCCTGGATAAGAAAGGGCAGCCCAACTGCATTGTCTCTCTTCTTTCTCTTCCTCAGTGTTTGTGAGAGTGGTTTGAGTTTCCCTTCCATTTGGTTTCATCAAAGCATCTGAAACCTGGCCATTTGTTCAAGTCTCTGTCTCTTGGTTGATCCTAAATAGATGGTTTAACTACCCCTGTGGTTTTAACTGGGGTTAATTCACCTTGTGAAAATTGAAATCTGTAAAATATTGATCCATAGGCTTTTGGTAACTTTAAAAGCGGGGGGATCTGATCCCTACTTGAGAGGGAAGGTAAAGCTATTGCAGACCGACAGCCCAAGTTGACTTTTAGGGGGTATTTTCTCTTTAATGCTCTGAGTGTGTGTGAGTTTAGCGTGTGTGTAGAGGGGGAAAAGACGACGAACTGAGCTCACCTCTTTGCCAGAGTTTAGGTTAAGAAATGAGTTCTGGTTATATTGCAGGAACCTTTTAACTTTATGTGTGTGTATATAGATGCACACATATATAACATTTTTATAAAAAGCATATATCCATATTTACATGCTTAGGTATACGCGTGTATGTATTGACTTTGTTTTTTGTCAATGGGGCTTGAAAGGCTGTTTTCTGAGGTTACTGCCTGATTGCTCTTCCAAAGTCTTAGCAACAGGTCTCTTGAATCCAAAAATGGTTTCATAGCTCTTCACTGTATGCGTTTGAGCAGAACCCATGTCAGAGAGAAACAAAGAGGAAGTATTCTGTAATGTGTCTTAAATCCCTGCGTAACTCCTGCTGTTACTTGTTAAATTTTAACAATATTCCCTAGGGAGGCCTCATTCTAAAATGTGAAGAAACTATGCGATAATAATCATAAAAAAGAATTTACTAGTAATAGCCTTCTTTACAAATCAGTCTAGTTTAATGTCCTGATTATATTTTTTGAGTCACAGAAAGTATGCATAAACATATTGGTTAGACTGAAAGCATATGCCCACATAATGATGATTAAAAATACAACAAACCCTTGCCCCTCGCCCCCCAAAGCACAATCCTTGTCTTTTAGCCTTAGGCAAAACGACTTTTTTAAAGATTATTTGAAATCTATTGAAGCTATAGCTTTGAAGAGATGTCGAAGATATCATATGTAAATCCAAGGTCAGCGCTAATTCAGTTTTGATTTGATTCCTTTATCTAAGCAAACTGACTCCTAATGAGTGTTTTTATACCAAATGAAGAAGCAACCCTCTGCTTTAGTGATGGCATGATACTGTTTGCAAATATTGAGAGTAGGACAAAGACCCTAAGTTCACCTTAGGACCTAGCTTGTGATTGCTCTTAAATAAGACTTTCATGGCTTTAGGTTTTCATGGTAAAAATGGATGTGAATAACGCTAATTTCCTTCAAATAGTGGTATCATTGTACTTCTATTCTAATCTAATGACAATATCAGAGAAAGACTTAAATCTCTGCAACCATTCAATTAGTTTTGTTGGGTTTTTTTCCTTTTTTGGAAACTGCTCCTGATTTTTTTTTTTCCCAGTAGGAGTTAGAACTGATTTTCATAGTCTAGGATATTAATTATTTCTGGCTGCTAAAGACCTGAAGGAGCTCTCAACCAGTAACACCATGCAGAGATTTTGGGGTTTATGTGAAAATTCCTTTTCTTTTTTTTTTTCCCTTCCCCAAGTTACTTGTTTTTTTTTTTTCTCTTGCCCCCTTACTTGTTAAAATAGCTATTATGTGTATGTTGAAAGAGACAGGCAGTGCTTCATACCATCTGCTGCCCATTTCTAGAGCATTTTATCAGTGCATGCTTACTTTGGTGTGGTATGTATATATTGCCACGCATGGATACTGTACCTGTGTCGATGGGAGTGATTTGTGCAAGACACAAAAGGAGATTGTAACAGGACTGCAACTAGAGTTCCGAGATGTCATTTGTACTTAAGATATCTTATTTTTTTCCCCCTATATTTGACAATACTAAACAAATGTGCAAAGTCTAATGACATCTTAGGTCATGGTGGCTGTCTGAAAGGTAAGATCTGCATAGTCCTTCTTTTGCCAAAGGGTGGAATGAGGCCTGCCTGTCTTTTGTCCTAGCTGGTCAATAGGATGGAGAAAATAAGAGCTGAGTTTTCAGATTTCATAGTTCAGAAAAAAACGCTACCAAGATTTGTAAGCTGAAGGTGTCTGAAAAATAAATGACATCTGAAATATTTACCACTTCTGAGTTTTCTTCTCTGCAGGATGACATGTGAAAGCATAACCCAGAAAATGTAGATGTGGTACACAATTGTTTGGCCTTCACCTTAAGAAGCGTAGTGAATTAAAAGTAATTTTTTTCCTTTTTTTACATCTAAGTGCATCTGACAACCTTGTGATCATTCTTTTTCTAGGTATACAAAACTTGGCTATGCAGGAAATACAGAACCTCAGTTCATTATCCCATCATGTGAGTAATTTTTTTCGCTCTGAATTCTATTATACACTGCTATCACTGGGAGTTCTATGAGGAACTGACATGCTTTCCAGCTCCCAACTCAACCTTCATAGTCTCTTGTCCATCTGGGAAGTGGTATTCGTTGTGTTAGCATCTTTGGCTGGAGTGTAGCTAAACAGAACTCCTTGTTTGCAGTTAGCTAGGACTGTTGCTCATTAAATCAGCTCTTGGTTGCTATGACAAAGATGAAGAGAACTCCAGTCCAATTTCCTTTTTATCTCCATTATTTTTCTGCCAAGACTCTTGAGTAGACAGAAAGCAATTTACCTCCTGTCTACCTGACACCATGGTTACTGCCCGGATAATCTGGGGAAGGCTTCCAATCAAATTAAGTACCAAAGTGCAGGTGGTGTCTGCCTTATTTACATTGTCTGGGACTGTAGACAGTTTAATATTCAAAAAAGTTTTCCTATTAGAAAATGTTCTTTTTGGGTGTGTGTTTACCAATTAAATGGTTTTACCCATTTAACATGCTTTTGTTGAGCAGACAATTTTTGTCTGTTAACCTTGTTTAAAATGTTATGCCTTTTTGGTGTTCTTGATTTTAATTGTCTCTTAAATGCTATAAATAGTAATACTGTCTAAGTATTTATGTCTTTAATGACATCTATTATCTCATGGTTATCTCCAATTATGTTAAACACTGCCTTTTACTTGTGAACTCAATTAACTATTTATTAATGCATCTAGACTGCCTTGTAGCTACTCACAGTAGAAGGCATAAAGATAAGGAAATAATAAAGGGTATCAAGAGCCAAAGAGGTCGTAGGGGACATGCTCTTTACCAGATGTAGCTGATTATAGTCTTATTATTTTAAATATTGTAAAAAATTCAAACCTAAACCTTTGGTAAAGATTTAAACATTTTGCATTAAAGAAGTGGGACAGGAGAAGTTTCCTGTGAATTTGTTAGAAATCCCATTTTAGAAAACTATGAACTTGTTGGGGCTTAGGTATATTTCCAAAATAATTGTTTGCCTGTCAGTAATTTTTGGTGCTGATAGTATTTGGTGCTTTTGTGGATGATGCCTGTCTACTCTGCATTTTCTACTGTATGTTATTTAGATCCTGATTATAACCTATTAAAACAAAACTGCAACTGTAAGGTTATGTTTTAAGAATACTTTATTCCATTTCTATTTATAGCCTGCCCCAGATTTGTGTTTTGCTGTCTCATCTTCTTGCCTATAGGAGCCATCATCTAATAATTTTAGTGGTAGTTGCAGCCTGCTAATGGGAAGCAGAAGTGTCTCCAAAGATTTCTCTGTAGCACTGCAAATTGATTTCTCTCCTCCTCCCTTCCTCCTCCTCGCCGACTGGGTTAATGACTCCAATACTTATTTCTGAAGTACATAGTTTATTTTCTCCTCCTGTGCTCTTTCTCTTAATTCTGGAGTTGAAACTCAGAAAATCATGTTGATTATGGGCTTAAAGAGTAACTCTAGTGGAATGCTGCACTTGCACAGGTTTAGTGACTGCTATAGTCTGTAACAGAATTTTAAAGATTTTCTCTGAGTTGTTATTTACATTAATGAGGGATGGGTGACCACGATGCCATGTGATGCCCTGAGAATGAACTCTGCTATATTAGCTTGCCCATAGATGGCTTACCAACTTTCTGGAAACTATGCTTTCTATATCCTGATTTTTGTTTCTAGGAAAGAATCTTTAAGCAAATAAATATTCATTACTTGATATTTAGCTGGTTTTAATTTTATTTTGGTTTGTTTGGAATTTGCTTTAAGGTATTGCAATCCGAGAATCAGCCAAAGTAGGTGACCAGGCTCAGAGGAGGGTGATGAAAGGTGTTGATGATCTGGACTTTTTCATAGGAGATGAAGCCATAGATAAACCTACCTATGCTACAAAGGTAAGCATTCAGTATTTGTAAGAAGTCTTTCCTAAGTTTTACATTTTTATTATGCAATGTTCTAAAACTTTTTGATAGCCATTTAAAGCACACATTTTCTTTTTTTGCCAAGTATTTTTGTTGCTTTTTAAAAGCTGCATGATTTGGTTCATGGCTTTACCTTTTCTAAATGTCTGTTTTACTAGTGCTGTCCTATGTGATTGGTGCTTGAACCCTTGTGTAAATATCCATTGATGCAGTGCAGCTGTTCAGTTTTCAAAATTATTAGCTATTAAAATAGTCATAAACACTGAATATTTAAATTCTTGCTAAAAGTGTATCCTCTTAATATGGCATATGAGCTGGGGAATGTGTTGGATACTTTTGCTTCAGGCAATATCACAATTGTGTTGTGGAGGACTGTCTTCAGTGCAGCTTTTCTGTGAATCATATTTTCCATACTCTAGTAAAGAACTTCTTGTACTTACAATATGTTGCCAGTTTATGAATTATGTGGAAAAAATAATATTTTATACAATCTACTGTATTACTTAAATGTCAACTGTGTTCTTAACATTGAACAAAATGTAAACATCATCCCTGCCAGAATTTTTGTTGAAAAATATATAGCCTATATGGTCTTTATTTCTTTTTATAGATTGGAAGGCATGTTGAAGCCAAGTATAATTCCCAACTTTATAAATGATGAAATTTATACAAGAAGAGATTAAAACAGAGCGCTGCAATAGAGCAATAGCAGTATTAGGAATAGAGTCTGGATTCTGGCTTCTAGTACTGCAAGATAGAGTCGCAATTTGAAGTACCTGGGAGCAGGAGAGAACTTCAAATAATGCCTGTAAATTAAAATTAGAACAAAGGGTTTGATAAGGTAACCATGAGATGAGATGTTTTCATTCTTGCAGAAGATGTAAGGGTTTGGGGACTTAGGCTGTTCCTATTTCTGGTTTTGTTTATTCTTGTATGGTCAGGAGTGTTGACAAGTTTTCTTGCTTCAGTGGCCTATACGACATGGTATTGTTGAAGACTGGGACCTCATGGAGAGATTCATGGAGCAGGTCATTTTTAAATACCTACGAGCTGAACCTGAGGATCACTATTTTTTAATGGTAAGTTAAAGAGACTGGGTAAGAAAATATTTTTTTTAAGAGGAAAACTAAATAATGTTCCAAGCACAAGTAGCTCTGGAGGATTTTTCTCTGTATATGTCTCTTATTTCTTCAGCAACTGCAGGGTTGGGGTGTGGGGGTTGAGAGAGGAAAGGGGAGAGGAAAGTAATCTGTAAAGCTGCATTATAACTAAATTCTGTTCATTTTGTGATGCAAGCTAGTGCAGGTTGGATTATATTTTCGAAAAGCTTCAGACGCTTTGTTTAAACTAAATAATATTTGAAACTTTCTATTTTGAGTGCATTGAGAATTTTAGAAGTTTGATTACCATACCAAGCTCATCAATGCATGAACCATCAGGACTCTGTTGAAGTGCTTTTTCAAAACTCTATTTTTTTTAATTTTTTTTTTTGCAGACGGAGCCTCCACTGAACACACCAGAAAACAGAGAGTATCTTGCAGAAATCATGTTTGAATCATTTAACATACCGGGACTTTACATTGCTGTTCAGGTGAACAAAGTGAATATATACTTCCAAAGTACAGTATAGCTGCAGTATGTATAGTCTTCTGAATGCACGTATCTAAAGTGTTTGAAACAGTTATTTTCTGAGACAGTTAATTAGCACATTCTGCCTGCTTCTAAATATAAACACTTTCCCATGTAGGCAGTGTTGGCCTTAGCTGCCTCTTGGACATCACGGCAGGTTGGAGAACGTACTTTGACTGGAATTGTCATCGACAGCGGTGATGGAGTGACCCATGTAATTCCTGTGGTACGTATGTGGCAGGATGTACTTTGAAATTATCAGTGGTTTGGACAAGTACAGAGTTTGTTTAATATAGATTTAAATAAGAAGTGTCAAATGGAACTTAAAATCTTTAGTTTTATTTGGGATTTTTTCCTTCCTTATGATTGTTTTGAAAAGTATGTATTTTATTATGTGAACTTATTTACACATTTAATTTAATTTGCAGAGTAGAGGGAGGTCACAATAAGGAATCATCAGGCCATCTTTTAAAGGCTGCTTTTAAAGGCTTTGTTTTCTGTTAGTGTGATGCCTTAGCTCTGTTTAATATTAAATCTTATCACGGTTTAGGATGTCCTGCATGCCACCAATGTCTGACAAGAAACGCCCTTTTTGATGTCCTGCATTTTGATTATTAATACAACTGAAAATGTGTGCTTTCTATATGATTTTATTGTATTTCAGAAGCTAGTGAGCTCTGCTTGTGTGGGAACAACTACAAGCATGTATAAATGCATGTTCATATACATGGTCGATCTCAAACAGCTTAATTATGTTAGGATGTTAAAAATATAGAATCATCTGTGCATCCTGGCATCTGTTCTACTGATGTCATCTTGTGTATTTCTGGTGCATATAGTATGCTTGAATGATCAGTTATTTTAGAATGAAAATTTGGTTCTCTTTAACTTTGTCTCGCATTTTGGTATTAACCTGGTTTTCACAGTATTTTCTTCATAAGGGAAATGCTGAGAAAAAATAGCATTTACCATAGGAAACTCGGAAAAGTGTAAAAAAAGCAAGGGAAGAAATAATACTAGTTCAGCAATACCAGTGTTTTCAGTAAATGCATCCTGAAAAAAAATCAGCAAATTGATTTCTTGTTTTTATTGTGCTATGAATAGATAGTACTTAATTTGATTTTTCTTGTCTGAGAAATGTAATAAATTTTATACTTTTTCCTATTAGTTTTTCACTCTTAAACAGGATACAAGTGGTGTATTTCTATGACATTTGCTTTTCAGATCATGCTTCAAAGGGACCATCTGACGAGACTTTGTCTTCTAATGTGTGCAAGATTTTTTTTGTCTATCACTTGTGTATCTATCAGATAATCAGTATCTGTTTTCATGTGTAATCAAGGTCTTTTAAATAAAAATAATATCCACTTTGCAGTGGGTTGCACCTTTTAATAGTAATTTTACAGTTTCAACATTTTACTTTTAATTGAAAATCAAAACAAAGTGTTATAAAAATGAATGTTAGTTTTTATGTTAATTATGGATACGCACAAGTTTTTCCCTAAGTACTTTTTCTTCCTCTCCTCCTCCATAGGCAGAAGGCTATGTAATTGGAAGTTGCATCAAACATATTCCTATTGCGGGTAGAGATATTACTTACTTTATTCAACAGCTCCTAAGGGAAAGGGAGGTAGGAATTCCTCCTGAACAATCTCTGGAGACAGCAAAAGCCATAAAGGTACACCCTTCTTTATCTCTTTATAAATAAAATTCTTTGAGCTAATTTTTTGGCTTTAACAAGTTGCCAGTGGCTCTCTTAAAAACGCAAATGTAGGCAGTGTATTGTAATTACACAAGCTTCTGGTGGTTTATCAAATCAAGTGCGGGGGAAGGAGAAAGAGGAAGCAAATCTTCATGCTAGACTGTTTGGAATGAGTATGTTCTGCAGATTAAGTCAGGATTTTAAGCTTTAGATTTGTTTAAAATTTGCTTTTTAATGTAATGAAAAATAAATATACATGATGTCAGTAGGGTGATTGTGTGGGTCTGGTTCTTGCAATGAGAGCTTGCCATTGAACTTTTTTGTCACAGACCTAATGGTTGTCATGTTCTCCTTTTGAGAAAGACCAAGCTAGACGAAACAGTATGCAATTTCATCAAAACAAATAGGCTGCATGTGTTGTCTTGTAGGGTTGAGTTGTCAGTAGCCATTTGAGTAAGAACATCTGTTGAACAACCACATCTGTAAGAATGTTCACATATTTTTATTTTCTGATGGTGTTGTACTTTAATTCAATAATGGAATTAATATTTTAGCAACTTTTAATGCGTGGAATTTCCTAACAGGAGAAATACTGTTACATTTGCCCTGACATAGTGAAAGAATTTGCCAAGTACGACGCAGATCCTCGAAAATGGATCAAACAGTATACAGGCATCAACGCAATCAACAAAACCAAGTTTGTTATAGATGTCGGTTATGAAAGGTTCCTCGGACCTGAGATTTTCTTTCATCCTGAGGTAAGAATAGGAACTAGAAATACTAAGTTATAGAATCTTTACTGTGTGAGTGAAGATGGGGGGGAGGGAGGTAGTGTCATTTTTGGAGCCAGTGCGCCATCACGTGGAAGTGAGATATCAGTGAGTCTCCTGACTGTGAGCCGTGTTCAGCCTCAGAGGACTTAAGCACAGAAAAACATGAGCACAGCAGATAATTATTTTTCTAATGTCCGGCATAACATTTAAAACATTTGACTCTGTTTCTTTAAAGGCTACCTAAAATGGAGAAGAAATTTTTCAAACGGAGAGATTTTATATAGAATTTTTCTTCTTTCTTTCGGCATTGTTTTAAACCAGTATGTCTTTATACTGTGTATTTGATGATGTTGCCAATCCCTTTGGGCACTACCCTGCATGGTAGCATTGCACTGGTAATAGTCTAAGTCTTGGATGCTGACTTTTGATATGGAGTCAATTTATGAAGCATGGTGATAACTTTTTCCTTGAGGGAAGTCCATGAAAACCTCTGTTGGTGTGGTCATAAGCAACACGTAAAGTTCTGGGAAACATTACAATACCTAGTCTGTATGGTTTTTGGTAGTTCAGTTTGAGTGATCTTCAGGAAAGAGTCAAGTTTTAATATGTTACAGCATAGCAGGGGAGGTTCTCTCAATTCCTATGCACTCCATTGAGTTTATTGCAGACACACATAAATTTTCTAACAGTATTCCAGGTTAATAAAGATACACATTGGCACAGTGAAGTTTCCCTTTGTCTCCTCTCCTCCTATCGGAAGAATATTAAAAACCTCCATTGTCTCACCTTTTGTCTAAATTCCAGCCTTGATCTCTTTGTGGTCAGTTTATAGCTATCTGATCTTTTGCCAACATTAAACCTCTGGGCTAAATACTTTGTCCTCCTTACTGTTTGCCCATGTGATCTTACAGGGAGGCATTGAATCCCATGTCAGACATCGTTTTAATAGCCCCTCTTTCCATAGTCCCTTCAAAGACTGTTAGGAACAGGATAAAGGACTAATTTCCATTTTCTTCATTTCTTGATGGTTTCTTGGCTCTATATTGAAAAAAAAAAAACCCTGAACTGACTTTCTAGACAAGAAAAGCACACTAGATGATACGTACTGCATCCAAAGAGAATTTATCACTGGACTTCATTAACTCTTCACTTCAAAGGGTGTCAAGTTAGCTAGGTAAAAGCCGCCTTTCAGTTTACAAAATTTGTTCTGAAGTCTTTCATACTCTTAAAGTTAGGCTTCATGGTCTGTAGTTACCCAGATTATTTCTCTGCTTTTTAAATTAGGTATTTTACTTGCTATCCTCCAACCACATGGTATTTGCTAGCAGGCTGCAATTTCACGTCAGTTCTCTTGTCCCCATTCTGGGTGCGTGTCATACTCTGCTTTGGATGCCTTAACACTCATTTCTACTTATTCCTTTTACCCTGCTGTTTTATCAATATCTTTGTAGAGAGCTCAGGAGAAGTTATCAGGCTGTAGCTCATTCAGATGAGAACTCTCCTTATGAAGCAACACGGCTTCTTTCTTCTCTTTTATTTTACGTGGCTTCAAGTTTTACCTTATTGCATGATTAATTCTTACTGTGGAAATTAGGTTGAATTCTTGGGCATTTTTCACATCATTCTTATGGCTTGTTGTGTTTTGGCCTTTGTTATTGATCCTGTTAAATACTTTATTTTGTTTAGGATGTAAATCCCAAATTGTTTCTACACTTTTAGCAGAGTTTTAAAGTTGTATTAATATATTATTTTTTATATATATTGTTATATGTATTGATAATTCATTTCATTTTTTCCAAGTTTAATCTCTGAAAGGGCAAAACCTAGGCTATGAACTATTTGAAAGCTGATGGAAATTTGCCACTAGTCCAAGAATGTTTAATACTGTCTTTAGCAACTTTTGACTCTCTAATATTTATAAATGCAGAAATTTACATTAGTGCTGTATTGCTACTTGCATGGATGGGGACTTCCACTCAAGATCTTACATTTACACCTTTTTGAATATTAGAGATTTTGTGTGCTTGGAACAAGATCTGACTCTTTGGTGGCAATTTAACATAGGTATTTTGGTAGAGTTGAAAAATTTTTACAGAGGAACATTTCAATTTGCACACTAATATTTTTGATTTCACTTAAAAGGAAAGACAGGACCACATTGCACGGTAACAGTATGTTTAATATTGCAGAACTCAAGCTTATGTCACGTAAAGTTCATAGTACATAAATAAATAAGTGCATAAAGTGCAATAAATAAGTGCATAGTGCATAAATAAAGGAAGAGAATCTGTATTTTTCAGCAGAAAAAGGAATTCTCATTTCCCTTGTACTGAAGTGGATTTGTTATAATGTAGAATAAGTGGTGAGCAGGAGTAATACTGACTTCGATTTCCAGCTGCCCCCTTTAAAAGTGCAGTTACAAAATCTCTCTACAGTCACACTTCTGCCTTTATGTTTCTTCATTCTTGGGATGAAAAATCTAATGCCTGTTCTATTTCATTTTAGTTTGCTAATCCGGATTTTATGGAATCCATTTCGGATGTAGTTGATGAAGTTATACAGAACTGTCCCATTGATGTCCGGCGTCCATTATATAAGGTATGGTCTTATTGTTGCAAGATTAACTTCATTTATTTGAAGATAAATATCAACATCATCATAAAGCATATATGTAGCTACCACTTCCCCGACTTTGAGAAATGTGTACTTTGAATAGAAATAAAGTTCAGTTTAGGCCAAGTGTCACTCCTGAATGAAGAGTACCTGATATATGCTGCTCTTTGTTTTGTTCAGAGAAGAGTTGTCTGTAACAGTGACTCTGTGTATCGGTACGTGTTGTCCCCGAGGAACTGAGGCAGAGGGAAGTGACTTGTGTCTGACATTGGAAATGTGAATTCTTGTGCATGAAGGTCGTTGGCTTTTGCCCATTGGAAGTGTAATGTTACGGTCTCACCCTTTGCACTCTCCTCTGCCCACTGCTTTATTAAACAGTGGTTTTAAATACTTATATTTGTTTCATAGTCTTGACTTGTATCTGCCAGTGCCCTTTTGGAAATAACAGCATAAAGTAATAGCATGAAGAAGTTCGTTTGCTCAAGAAAAGGTGGTAATTTTCCTCACTATGAACGTTGAGTTTCATTGAACGTTGAATGAACGTTATGTTTCAACTAAGTCATATCTCAGGGTGATTCAGAACTCAGAAAAATTGGCAGTCTATTTCACTTGTATGTGAAGTAAACATACTCTGTGATCCAGAATGAGACACAGCGCTTCAGAGCAAAGTTGTGGAGCGGGGTAAAACGGGAAGTTAAACTACTTAAGAAGCTCATACGTGGAGTGAATTTTGCAGTAGATGTCTTCAGTAACTTCAGGCTTAGGTATGTTGCAGAAGGTTTTAGGAAACTCTTCATTCTGGTTTTGCTTAGGGTCTGTGCTTTTTGCCCTGAAAGGCCAAAGTTGCTGTAGAGCAATAGCTTCCTTGCTTGGTAGGGATTAGTACTGCCTTCTGCAAAGTGTTATTTAGAAACACTTGAGGTTATTGAGGTTGCTACTCTTTCCTCACTGTAAACAGCAGACAAATAACTTTCCCTTGGCTTGCCACTGGTTGAGACTTTGTTTTTCCATTCTGTTTGTCATTACACTTAATTAAGCCAATGTTACACAATTACTTCTTGAATGTAATGAGAGAGGTCAATAGTTACTAATGTTAATAGTTGTTATTTCTTTCAGCAAGGTCACTGCAAAGGGAGGAGCATCTCTGTTCTTGTTTAAAGCAGTGTATAGGTGCAGAAATGCCCTCATAATTTCTTTTAGTTTCTGTGGTTTATCCGTTTTGCTTGCCCACGCTGCTGTGTGGTGGCCAGCCCAAAGCCCTGTGCTTGGGAGCTGGGTTTCCATCAAATCTGTCTGGATTCTGCCTTAGTGTTCCTGCAGAGAACACCTGCAAATACCCTTCTTCCAGATTATATGTGGTATGTACACTTTGAAGCATTGTTTCACAACCCATCTTTTGAAGTACGATAGTATTTCTCTTGTTTAGTTTTATTGCCAGTGTATCTGTTTCCCAATCTGATCAACAGCTCTTGTAGGGTCTTGGTTATCTTACCTTAGGTTGATGCTTGCACCAGCAGGACCTTCGTAAGACTGACTTCTTCAGCTGGATCCTGTATCTTGTAGCTGTTCAATACCAACAGCAAAAACATTCTTTCACATGTGATGAAGCTTTTTTAAATTGTGTAATGGTTGGCAGCAATGCATTCTTTTAATTCCCATGATAACACCATATTAATGTGATTGCTTGGAAGAAATGATTTATAGTCTAATTTTGCCTCTGTGTCTCTAACACAGTGTTGAGACTTCTGGATTCCTTGGGATGAGCTGCTTTTTGATAAAATGAAGAAGATAGGTAGGCTGCTGGGTTTGAAACCAGGGGACTTGCATTGAAGTTTGAAGAAATTAGGGTGTGGTTGGGGTTTTTTGTTTTGTTTTTTTAAACAAATGCTAATCTTCAGAAAGCAGGATGAAATTTAAAGTGAGTGCTCAGGTGAAATGATGGAGGAGTAATTTTGGATCTCACCACGTGGCTGAAATAATCTGGCATCCTTGCTATGTTGATCTTTCCTGTGTGTTGAATCCCATTGAAAAATGACCCGTCCTGCATGCAGCTAGAAATGCCATAAAGCTCTTATGGGAATTGGCGAGGCATTGCATCACTCTTAGGATTCTTTAGGAAGAAATGTGTATAGCTAAATGCAAAAAAATTAAAGGGAGAAACCAGTAGTATGATGGGGGCCATGGTCTCCAGAAAAACAGGGTTTTTCCCCCAGCTCTCAGGTTCCTATGAGCGTACCACTAAGTACAGTGCAACTAATGCACACCCATCTTGCATCAATGGGAAACATCTGCTCTGTGGTATAGCCATAATAGATATTAGCTTTTTAGGCTTAGATGTTAGAATGTTTTCAATACTACTTGCTATTTAAAAACCTCTTTCCAGGTTGAAAAAGGCTCTGAAACTTTTCCTAATGTTTATCAGTTAGAGCACAAGTTTTGGCTCTTAGTGTCAAAAAAGAGTAGCTGAATTTAACAGTTGTCTGGTGAATACAGTTATAATAACTTTAAAAATAGAAAAAGGACTTTCAGAAGTTGTAAAAACTGCTTGATATTCTAATAAATGGTATTTTTTGTTGATAACAGGTTCAGAAACTGTCAGTCTTACTCCACACTCTACTTCATCTTCCTTTTTCCCCATCCAGAGTCTCTCCCCAGATACTTCCAGAGTTTAGATGGAAACAGGAGATGAGAACAGTATTGGCAGTTCTGAGGCCTGTGCCTTCTCCCAGTTGAAAGGATGTAAGTGTAGGGTCATTGACTGTCCTCATAATTGATTTCTTTCAACTTCTCTCTGCTGTGTTTTTGGCACAAATAGATGAATGAAAGAATTTAAGATAAGCGACATCTGAAACGAGGTAAATTCTGTCAGAAACATCTCTGAAAGATCCTAGCCAAGCATGTTTAAATATTCATGAGTCAAATAATGACAGATCAAGTTGTAATGTCCGTGATCTGAAACTTTTGAGCCAGTGTCTCAAGCTGAAAACATTGCATGAGGTGGGGACTGCAGCGTATTGGCAAGTGTGGTGTTTTATTGTAGATAAACCATCCAGGTTTTCATGGAAAAGTGGTTGAATGGAGACAGGATTTTAATGATACTGTCTCTTTTCCTTAAAGAAGATGACTTCTTAGCTGGATGTGCAGTTATTGTGGACAATAGCGAGCTTGACCTTGCTGATACAGTTAAGATTTGGAATACGCTTGTATCAGCGTTCTCTCAGGAGGTTAAACTGTTGACTGCCCAGCTCATAACAAACTATCCTCAAAGCCTGGAGAGATGTGGGGTGCGGGAGGCTAAAGGGGGTGGTAAACATCCCCCGAACATCACTTCTGTCTGGAATTGCTGGTAAATCCTTTGTGTGGTGTGTAGATGGCGCTGCCAGACTGCTGTGTGCCGGCCGGCACCTGCCAGCTGCAGGGAGAAATACAGCTTATTTGCTGCATCAACCCTCTTCCTGCCTTTCCTCTCTGAAAATTGTAGGTATCCTCAAGCCGAAGACTGGATAGTGTTCAACTGACTTTTGGCTTATCTGTGCTTCAGCAAAATGACAATGTTAGTTATTAATTACTAAGGACAGAGCGGGGAGGCTCTGTGGAGAGGCTGTCAGGCTGTTAGAGCTGCATCATGTTGGCACTGATGATAAGACAAGGGAAAGGAAAGGTATTCCTGCTACCTCACGTGGAAGCCCCAAGTGATTAACAGCACAGGAGTACTGAGGAGAAGCCCTATATTTTCCTATCACACCTGTAATTAAATGTATACCATTACCCATGCTAGCTGGTTTAACAGTAGCTCAATACATCTGCAGTGTTTTGTGGTTACTTTTGTGTCTGAGTGCAGATATATTTCTCCAAACAGCATGACCATAAGTCATGCTGAAATCTTCTGCTAGTACTCACACTGCTAAATTAACTTTCAAAACCATGATTTTAAGGAAACATAAATTGTTCTTTATTCATTAAAAGTCAAACTTTTTAATATAAGTGTTTCTCAAAATACATTTACTCCTTTGTTAGATGTATGTTGTTTGATATAGATAATATTTCTCCTTTTACTTTCCCTACAACGTTGGCAAGAATTGCCCTGTTTTAATTAAATTATCAGAGGCATATAGCTTAATTGATTCTCTTGCTCCTGAAGTGCTTGGCTTCATCTTATGAACCTTCCAGGTTTTACCCATAATAATTTTTAGTAACATCATATATTGCTCTCATTACATGTCTCTGCTGGTGTAGTTTTGTCATATTTACCAACTTAAATCGAGGCTATTATTTGGACGGAGGGAATACTGGGATGTGTTGTTGAAGTTCATATTTACTAGAGAAGTAGTGGATGGTTCTCAGTTTGGTGCTGCAAAATCTGAAGTGTCCAGCTGAGAGTGCACTTATACTGTGTTACGAGGTACAGTAGGAAGATGCACAAACCCGTTCAGGACCTTGTGTTTTGGTAGTGCTGAGTTCTGCAGAAGATGCTTTACATAAAAATTCCAGAAGGTTAAATTAACTGGATTGTTTTGTTAGGTAGCTTCATATCTCTGCAGCATTGCACTGTACAGGTATAATACCAGAAACGGTATGGAGAAAAACTCAATACCCTGGAGTTCATAAGAAAAGCAAAGGTATGGATAAGAAGTGAAAAATTTCTTGCCAGCCCTCTGAGATGATTGGTATTGACCCTCTAGTTTCCTTCCAGAAACCGTCTACTTCCATTATTTACTTGTGGTTAGCTGTGTCAGGTGTGTGGAAGGTCTTCAAGCCTCTCTTCTAAGAGAATGCATTCTTTTGAAACAACTTAAATTTTCAACCAGCTAGCTATAAGAGTAAAAATCAGCTGGAACTTCTTTCTGCTAGATGGTATGATAATCAGTGTTAGCTGTGAAACCTGTGGTCTGCCTAGAGCTGTTAAATGAGCCGAAGTGTCTTTGAGCAGAGTAAGATCAGAAGAAATCTTGTTTAAAGGAATCAGCTGGAAACAGATACTTAAATCCTAACTTCCTTGATGTCTTTTTCTGGGAGGCCAGAGAATTCTCAGGCAGGCTGAAAACCCAAACATCACTAGTAAGCTTTCTCCACAGATGTATTTAGAGTGCTTCATTGTTAGGTTTTTTTGTTGTGTGGTTACTGGAGTTACTGTGGTGTATTGCACTCAATTATTGTACAGAAGGTATTTGCTGTGGGGAGTGGCTTCTTGGTTGTTTTGTGGGTTTTTTTTTCTTCTTTTTTTTTTTTTTTTTTTAATCTGATGGTCTTTTCCCACCTTCATTGAGTCCTCTGTAAGTAGTGGGTGTGTTTGAGGGGTGGGGAACGTGTGAGGATTCTGCTTTCATTGTGACTGAAGACTACCTGGCTTCTGACCTTGCAGGAGACGGACCTGCTGATTTGTGATAACTTACTAAAGCCCATATGTGAGCAGTCTTCTATTAAAGAGTTAGCACAGATTTGGCCCAGTGCTGACAAGAAGTGCTATGAGCAGGGAAACTGTAACTGTACAAATAGCCATCTTATAATGGCAGTTGGTGTCACCTAGGTACTTCTATCCAAAATTCTGTTTGGTCAGGCTTGTCCAGATATGTGATAATGAGGTGACTCACCTTCTCAACAAGTATATTCTAGTGTTCCTGTTGTCCTTGACCACTATTATTGTTAAACTTCATTCAGTGTGTAGAAGATACTTGAATAATCATAATCTGAGGAAGGTCTAACCTGATAACTTCTAACCCTGGAATGATAAAAGATCCTCCCAATGTTACTGCTATCTATAGTTGCATGAGTTGGTGTCTAGATGTAGTCAAACAATTATTTTCAGGTGTATTCTGAAATCTATTTTTGGTGGTAGCATTGTCCACTTTATGGAGTATACTTGAAGTTTAATTTGCTTTGAATAAAATTATTGCTTTCACCGTCTTTGCCAGCTTCATTATCTCCAGGTAATATTTTCTGATGGCATCTTTTTAATTGCTATTTCATCACTCAGGTTGGATGTTGTCTTTTTTCCCCATTAGCAATTTTCTTTTGCCATGTGGAGCTGAGGCAGGGGAAGAGATGTTCTTATGTTTGGGGAGGAGTAGGGGAAATGTCCCTGCTGCTTTAATTTTAGGACCAACTGTGATTTCTTGCTCCTGCCTATACATATGGCTCCTTTCCTTTTCTTTGTCCTTCTCTTTCTTTTGGGAAATGTTTCAGTAATGTTACAGGCATGTGTGCTTTTTTTTTTAGTACACCTGCCTTGTTTTGCACTGTTTTATACTGTAGGTAATCTGAAGCTGTGAAGAAATGAGTTTTTCCTACTGTAATAGTTCTTATGATGTGCAGAGATTTTTTTTTCATGAATAAACAAACAGCTTTCTTCTCACTTTACAAATTACAAACTAGATTTTCCTTGTTATCTATTGCTTAAAATCTAAGCAGTTGCTTCTGCACCCTGCAAGTGTGAGTGCTTATTATGCATGTCTTTGACTTTTCATATCTGTGTGCAGGCTTCCTGGCTGAAAACAGTGTTTTAGGGATTCTTTCATTATGTGCTTAGTCTTGGTCTGCAGTGTCAAAAACTATTACTGAGGGATAATCCTTTGACCTGTGTATAATGAATCATAGAATGGTTTGGGATGGAAGGGACCTTAAAGATCATTGAGTTCCAACCTCCCTGCCCTGGGCAGGGACACCTCCCACCAGACCAGGTTGCTCAGAGCCCCATCCAGCCTGGCCTTGAACACCTCCAGGGATGGGGCATCCACAACTTTCCTGGGCAACCTCTTCCAGTGCCTCACCTCAATCATAGCAAAAAATTTTTCTGATCTCTATCTATTTTCTGCTCTGAAAACTAATACCAGACAAGCAGGTGTGGACAAGAGAAGTGAAAGCCATTGTACCTTTTGCTGTCCTCTTTGGAAGTGTGGTACCTCTTTTTAAAGAATTATTGGACTTGCTTGTTGCTATGTTTAGGAGTTTCACTCTTAAAAAGTATAACTGAGTTCTAGATAACGTTACAGCTTCTGGAAATACACTGACAGCAGTGTAACATGGCTGGAGACTTATTTGGCATCAGGGCTAAAACTGCTTACTCTGAGCATCCCTGGGAAACTTTTTGTTGTAGTGTTTTATTTCTGCTGCCGTGCACATGTAGGGTACTAGCTCAACATTTCAGTGGAACCATTCTCTTTTGTAATAATGTATTCTACATAAAACTCTTCTTTAAAGGAGGAAAAAAGAAAATAGGGGACCATGGACCTCCTATGGAAATTGAGCAATGCTTAACGTATTCTGTGTAGCTTGTCAGCTTCCTAATGATGTTAAGGTCCAAATGATCACCTCTGCAAAGCTGGCTTCTGGGAAACCCGCTTGAAAGTGGATTTAAAGAGTGTGTCTATTCTCTGCACAGAATGTGGTCCTCTCAGGAGGATCCACGATGTTCAGGGACTTTGGACGACGACTGCAAAGGGATTTGAAGAGAGTAGTGGATGCGAGATTGCGACTTAGTGAAGAACTCAGTGGTGGTCGGATAAAAGTAAGTAAGAACTTCAAGTGTGTTAATTCCATGAGTAGTGAAAGAAATAAAGTTCAGAATTTTCACCTCAATAGTGAAAATGCAGTGTTGTAAAATGAGTAGTATATATGTATGCATTGTTAAACGTGTTGGTACCCTCCCAATGTATGACACATCTTCACAGGAATCTTAAAGTTACTGTGAGCAGCCTCTAAGGACATCTCTGGTTTCCCTTCTAGGAGATACGTGATATTAGTAGTAGACAAGAGGGATTTAACTGTTGTGTCCTTCAGTATACTAATGACTAAGAATTTATGACTTGGTCTCCGAGGGAGCATGGCTGACTGAGTAATAAGTGGGAGACAGTGATGTGAATGGAGGGGTGAAGATGTCTGGGTCTGAGCATTTTCAGCTAGTAATGATTTTGCCAGAAAATGTAAACCAACTAAATACAAACTGTTTTTTCTTAGCCCAAACCAGTTGAAGTTCAAGTGATAACACATCACATGCAGCGTTATGCAGTTTGGTTTGGTGGTTCCATGCTGGCTTCAACAGTAAGTCTTTATTAAAATTGTTCTGAATTCTTTTTAATTGCATATTGTCTTCTGGGTATATTTGATTGGAGTACTAAGTTTTAAACCTTTGCATTGTGCCAGCCTAAACCGTGTCATGTTCTGGAATCCTTACTCAAATTTTATCTCAGTAAAATTTGTACAGGGCAAGTGGGAGATTTATTTGAATAAGGCTATGATGATTTGACATGATTCTTAGGTAGGTTTTATGTGATAGCTGCAATATAGTCCCTTCATTCTTGCAGTCAACACTAGAGATCAATTAGGGCTTCAGGAACATGAGATCCAAATCAATGGCCTTAAACCTAAGGGAGAAGCAAATGCAGGAAAGTGGAAGCAATTCCTATCTCTGAAGTGGGATTTCTTATTGCTGTGTTTAAAAGCAATCTTCTGTCCAGACAAACTTTTCTTGATTGACTGTATTCATATCCTAATATTTCTATTTTTATTCTATTTCAAAAATGTAATACACCATCTACAATCTACAAAAATGTTAAAGTATTAATTTGTTTGTTGTTTTTTCGGCTTGATATATTCTTATGCTTTTGGGGGGGGGGGTGTTTTATATTTTCACAGCCAGAGTTTTTCCAAGTATGTCACACCAAGAAAGACTATGAAGAATATGGTCCTAGTATTTGTCGTCATAATCCTGTTTTTGGAGTCATGTCATAATGCTCGTCTAATGGAAACAAGATCTCTGATACCTTGCTGGTGGAGAAATTAATGTAAAGCAGAGGAAGGCAACAGATACTGTAAATACTGAAGCCAAACGTGGTTATCTCTTGGAAGCATTTGGATCACCACCGTGCACTAAGGCACAACTTCACAGCCCCAAGTCATTTCAGTAAAAGCCATTTCTCTGCTGACTTTAAAGCCTATCCTTCTTTCTTCCTAAATGTGAGGTAATTGAAAATAGGTAAGTCTTGGTTTAGGAGGTTGTGCAAATACTACTGAAACTGAATCTAGAAGAACAAGGCAGTGTTTTACTGCTTGTGCCCTGATTCTGCAATCAAATCTTTAGCAATGGAGCACTAAATACCACATTGCCTTCAGGGGAGTTGGAATGGATACAGGTACCTGCCCAAATGGATTAGATTGCAGGATTGGGACTGTACTTTGTAAATGTAGGTTTTTCATATCATTTTGTATTTTATGATATTGGTAGGGTGAATTGATGACTAGTTCTAAGCACGAACAGCTATCAATGTCATGGAGTGATGCTACGTGTTACCGGGTGTGAGGCATGTATTGGAGTTGTGCTGGTATTTTTTTTTGGGGTGGGAAAAAAAGCCATGTATGCTAGAAACTGATTTGTCCTTGTTTGGATGACACAAAGTGATTTGCAGTATTGTATGAAGTTTATTATAGCCACTGTTACTTTGTTTTGAATTTTCTGAAACTGTTTTATAGAAGATGATGTTTTGTTTTGATGTTGGTGAGTGGTGGGTGACACATGGGCCTTGCACCAGTGAAATAAAAGCTGTTAACATCTTTATGAATGTTTGTGGTAGTCCTTATTTACGTATACTCCTCCACTTTATCTCACAAGGTTAGCTTTCCATTTATCTGTTGATGTACGTGGAATCACAGTAACACTGAAGGGACCTCTGGAGATTTCTGGTCCAGACTCCCGCTTGGAGCAGGACTCGCTTCAAAGTCAGGTCTGGCTGCTTGGGGCCAGTCAGGTTTCAAGGATCTCTGTGAATGCAGGTTCCTTAACATCTCTTGGGCAACCTGTTCCAGAATTTAGCTACCCTATTATGGGTACATGTTCTTGTTGCAGACAGTGTTTGTTATTCTATGTTTTAAATCTAAATAGTATAGGAAATCCTACTTATTCTCTCTGTACTGATATTCATCTGATCTCTGGAAACAGAGGTTTTGTAACGGTGTTTGTGTAGCCCAGTAAGAATTTTGCAAGACACATCCATTTTTTAAGCTTTTTATGGTACCACATACCCATTAGAAAAGGGCATCAACCAATTAGCAAGTGATGTGTTTTAGCCTTGTTTAACTTTGACTTGGTTTGAGTCAATGCTCTAGAAGTGCCAGGTATTGTTTTCTGCTACTGAGCTCTGGGCGTTTTCCTTTTTTCAGTAGCATTTAAAAGCACTTAAGGCTTTTATGAACCTGAAGAGCATTGTGTGTATGTTCAGTGTGATACTTCCAATTAAATGCAATTAGTGAAGTCTTGACGTGGAATGTACTGATCTTTCTGTAAATAATTCATTCTTTATGATCACTGGGTTCTTTCTCATCTGGAAAAATTACTGTTGTGCCAAACAAGTGTTGGAGACAGAACGAGTGCAAAGCTTATTTGAAACCACTGGGGATACAGAGCAGAGATACGCAGCCTCCTGCTTAATTGAAAAGTGCATTGCATAATATTAAAAAGTGCTGCGTGATGGCTGTCAGATCGTTAACAGTGAATGAAAGCTCGGGTAAAACTACAGCAAAGGAATAGCCAGTTATCTCATTTTCATAGGCTGGTCTTTGCCAAGAGCATTGCTACGAAAGGTAAAGGAAAAAAAAACAAGGAAAGAAAGTAGTGAAGAGGAGTGTCTGTATAATTTTTCAACTTAGGTTTCTTTTCTGTAAGCTGAACGTACATGATAAAAGGATGAGACAGAATGGTGTGTATTCACAGCTTGCTTCTGTGCCCACTTTTGTTCTGACTCTTTCAGGGCTGATGATTCTCCTGTTAACACTCTGGGCCTGGCCCAAAGTCAGTGGAAAAGATTTCTCTTTGGCATTATTGATCCTGTAATGTTCTAGATTTCATTTCTTACTGCCACCTACTATGTCAGTCTTGACTGTGCTGCATCATTTTGGGCAGGTCATTTCATTTCTGTATGGTTTTTCCTGATCTTTTCCTACTGACTGCTTCTGGGACAATACCTTAGTCTAAGGTGTTAAGTCAGGCTGCTCTGACTTAACTGTCAAATCCTTAGGTGCAGATGTTTGACATAGTCACTTTGGCTTCAAAGAGAGTAGCATAATTATATCCTGAGGGGGAGTCATCTCATCGTAGGATATGCATCAAAACTAGGTTGGTTGACTCATCCTTTGGCAGCGCTTTCTCCATTCAGTTGACTATAAAAGTCTAGGACGTGTAGCACATGTATTGCATCTAATTCTTAAAGGCTCCAAGTTACACAAAAAAAAAATAATTCCCATCCTGATTTTGGTTTCTGAGCAGTACAGAGGGGACACACCAAGGCAGTGTGGTGAGGGAGCAGGCTCAAGGAGGATGACGCTGCCGCAGAAGGATGAGTGCTCTGTTCCTTTAGCTTCCAAATGACTTGACCTTTTTTTTACCTTAACCTTATTTAAATGAGCAATCTCTGTGGTTCTGCTTGTATGTTCACAGCTTTACTCTAACTGTGCCAACATGTTGTGTGCTCGTTACCCTTTCTGCCTGTTTTGATGAATGGTTTCAGAGTAACTCCTGTAAACTGCAGCCAGGTAAGGGTGTGCTGGTACAGCCAGGGGTCTAACAGCAGCCGGGCTGTGCTTTTTCACAGCGTTGAGCAGAGCTCCCTTGAGGTGCTGGTTTTCCCACGTGTACCAGTTCTTGTCATGTTGTTCAGGAAGGAAATGTTGTCTGCTGCATGTGCCATGCTGTTTTGGTGGTATTTGTGTCTTGTAGCACTCTCCTGCCAGGCAGATGAAAGGCTCCGGAGCCAGCCCAAGAATGTCTGCTGCCTTCAGCTATTGTCCAAGTAGAGGTCAAGCTAAATCAGGACATTTGTATTACTTTTCAGTAATACAAATACTTTTTCCTCTGGTGGAACTGGGAAGAAGAGGGAGCACTTAGTATTTCCTTACGGTTTTAAATCAGACTTTTTTTTTTAGCAATACATTACAATAAAATCTAGACATACCGGGGAGAGGCATGGGGTTCATTAGTACCTGTAAGTAAGTAATTAAACAGACTCCCTGTTGCCTCTCCTGCTTCTCTTGTGCTATTTCCCTTTAAGTTCTCTTGAGTTCAGCTGATGAACATAACTAGGTTATATTATTAGTCATTGCTTCTTATCTATGTCTAGTTTGAAGTTTGGTGCTGCTTTGCTTGTCCCAGGAGCCTGTTGCGTCTTCCCAGTTATATTCAGCTGTTCTAAAATTAAAGATTTTATATTTTCCAACAAACACGGCATCTGGTGTTATAAATGAGTGTATGGAAAATTATGAAGGAATTGTTTCCTCGTTTTCAATGTATCTTCCTCAGTAACTAGGGCAAGAAAGCGACAGAGCTGCCAGTAATGGGAGGAATTTAACCCTTTGATTGCCTGGGAAACAAAGAGCCGATGTGGATTTGAAAAGTCAGAAAACAGAGGGTATTTATAAGGATGATAGCCACCATGCATCTTGAGTTAACCATCTTGTGTTTGTGATGTCTGTGCAATCATGTGGATCTGCACTTTAAGAAGTGCTGCCCTATTATGTCTGTTGTACATCAGTAAATAAAGGAGGCTGTATTCATCTCGGCAAACTGCTGAAAAATTGCTTGTGCTATTGTTTTTCTAGCACCCTGTGGGGTAATGACAAGAGTTGCAGCCACTTTTACAAAAGGAAAATTGTTCACTGCCTTTGACAGGTGGTAGATACAGTGTATGAAAGAGAGAGACTTTCAGTGCAAACCTGAATTGCTCCTAATTCTATTTCTGCTGGTAATTTGCAGTTTGGTACAGGAGACAGGTGCTTTGGGTTAGTTCCAATAAGGATGTAGTCAGAACAAAATAGAATGTGTGTTGCTGAAGTGTCAGGCACCTACCTGGCCCACAGAGTAGCTCCAGAATTGGCAGCTGGGTGACAAGGGTCCCCTGATCTGGACTAGTCACTAAGGGTGCCTGGAGTTTGTTTACGAGCAGAAACCCAGCCAACCCTTAGGAAATGCTAAGCATGACTGTGTCCTAATTCTTGTCCTTTCTCTGGAGCATCAAAGTGCTTCAGGGACACTTGGGATCCAGAAGCAGGATGCATTTTGGAGAACAGATTACATTACCCTCTGTCAGAGTTCATCAGCTTGGCAGGGCTCAGCCTTTTTAACGTGGCAGGTGGTGCCTGCCTCTAAGGTACCAACCTTCTGGTGGGAACAGCTGCTGAGGTTGAAGTGGTCTTTCCTACTTTTGAAGCCTCATGCACCAGGAGAGGATGCGAGAGGCTGGATCTAGCATCTGGGAGAGGAGTGGGTAAGTTCTAGTTTCTACACTTGAACTGGTTAGGCATTTGTAGTAGTAATTAATGGTTAAAAATACAAGTAACTCTTGGATCAGTAAAGAGATTCCTGAACACTGTGTTTCCTATTGGTTAAAAATACAAGTAAAGAGATTCCTGAACACTGTGTTTCCTACCTTAGAATAATGGCCAGGTTCCAAATTGTATTTCCTTTTAAGCTTTTTCTTTCTAGTCCCACATGCTGTATATGCTCTTAGGCTGTAGATAAGCAAAAGGTTTAAGCAAACTCTTTCATCTTCCTTGGCTCTTATTTTCTAAGGCAAAATCAAAATGTTGACAATGTTAGTGTGGAGAATATAAAGAGATGGACAGAATAATAGTCCTCAGTAGCCCTTGGATGTATGGTCTGTTGTGGTTTCATTCCATTTTGGACTGGGTCAGCATCTCCTGCTGTTTAAAGCCTCATAACTTCTTTCCAGAGAATTGCTAGAAATCTATTTCTGCCCTTTGCTTGGTGGTTGATTGACGGAAGTGGCAATTTATGACAGATCTCTTTCAGTAGTTCAAATTTGTGCATCCAGTATGGAGCTCTAGAAAACCAACTGTTGGTGCAACAAAAATGCAAAGTGAGGGTAAAATCCTGATGTTTCCTAGGTGGTTTATTCTGATGGTTATTAACTGTGCTTCTTTTTAATAGCCTGCATCACTGGCTACGCTATCGTGTTTACTGTGGCTTGCTTGTGGAATGTTTCAGTATGTTTGTTCAGCTAGTCATATGGTATGTCTATAACGCATTAGATGATATTGGCAATTAAAGGATTACAGCTAGGATATAATTAAGGCCCTGTGGAATAAAGTTTTCAAATTATTCTGACGCAGTCTATAATTATACTGCGTGTGCCCCGATGCCAAGGATTAATAGGGGGATTACAAACTGTTTTCCTGTAACATGCAGTTCACGGATATGCAGTTTACAATTCACTGGCTTTAAGGAGCTAGTGACCTCTCATGGGAAATGTTATTAAGGGATACTGTCCAGTGGAATGTTTTTGTGTTATATTGTGCTTGTTTCCTACCCTCACCCTGAGTTTATCATGCGGTGACTAGTCGGGGTAGCTCAGATCTTGAATAGACAACCCTTAAATTGGAGTATTATGGAAGCGAAAACAGACAAGCTTCAGTAGACAGCCTTGGCCTTTTAAACTTGCTCCTTTTTGGTGTGAAACATCTCAGCTAGATGCTCTGGGTTCTCTGTCCCTGTGGAATGGAGACAGCAGCCTTCATGTTATATTGTTACGTATAACACAAGTAGTAGGACTTAAACATTTTATTTCTGTGTATCTGAAAATTATTTACTCTAAGAACTTCTGCAGTCAGCATTTCTCTGAACAACTGCAGTTCTTCAGTTGTAATGAAGAGAAACCAATGTTGATGCTATTTAAAATGGATGAGAATGTAACTAAGGATCATCTTTGAAGCAGCAAAATAGCACTGAACTGTTAGTTGAATCCCCAAATGGGAAACTTAGGCTTCTTTTTGTCAAATTGCAACAAGTGAACTAAATGCCATTTAATTTTCTCTGAACTTGGATGACTCTCTGTAAGGGTAGTATCAAACCTTATATTAACTTTGAAAGGCAACGTCTTGCTTCTTGTGGCAGTTCTGGGCTGTAGCAATGCCTGTAAACTAAACGTGTTCAAACCCCTTCTCTGGCTCTGAGACCCGCTTGCTTGAAGCAGCCTGTTCTTACTCAACTCTCCTGACTTTGCCAATGAAGTGACCACATGTGGACTGCTTTTTGGGCTGGCCTCCGTGCTCTCTTAATTCCCGAGTTGTGCTCTGCCATTAGTTGGCTCAGTGACAATTGGCCATGGCCAAAAACGATGCTATGGATCACGCTTACAGTTTAACAGTGTAGTTGATGGCACTCCAGTGCTGGGAATGTTCCTTGGCACTCTGTAATTTACCAGCATAAATTGAACCTGTGTATTTTCAGTGGCAGAGTGATGTCAAATATTTCAAATAACAGGCTATTTTATTTTCTTAAGGCTCCAGATCTTTGTCAGGCTGGTTTTTACATGAATCTGATTTATGTTTTAGGAGAATGCTTCTACTATGGTTGCTGAAGAAACGTGAACTTTGGGCTGTCAGGTAACAACGGCAAACAAAAGACTCTCCAGATTGTTTAGAAAAAATACCATAATTTTTAAGCCAGTGTTACGATTTGTAATGTCAGAATAATATTTCAATGTATAAGTTGTAAATAGGTAAGAATGCAGGTCAGCTTATATCTTAACTTCCTGTGGGGTGGGGTGGTGGGTTTTCCAGTTTTTCGTGGTTAACAGGGGTTTTGCCTTAAGTCTTTTCACTATTTTGCATGAGTTACCATCATTTAACCTCAGTAAGGGCCTCATTACAGAGATGTATCTGGCATCTAATTTGTCTTTGAGAATCTTTCCTCCTGATGGGAGCCTGTCAGAAGGAAAAAGAACCCAGCTTGACTTTTACATTGCTCCGGATGGCTTTACGGAACTATAAATTGAACAATTTGTTCTGGAGTATTGCCACAAATAAGGCCTGGCAGCTGGAACTAGCCTGCTATGTGCATTGCATGAACATTAGAGCTCTTATGTGCTTCTCTTCAAGCAGAAGCTGCTTTGAAATTGTAGTCAAAATTCTTTCTCCTTTCCTGTCCGTATGGTGTTTTCACTGTTCCCCCTGCCTCAGTTTTCTTCCGTTTTGGACCTAAGAAACTTGTGCAGATGTTTTGATGAAATGATAAAATCAACAAAAAAGACTGGCTGTGACAAAATGGTGCTTTTCAGTGGAAAGGGAAAGACTTCTTGGGCAGCTCTGCTAGAAATAGTTTCTTTGCATAGTCATTTTTCAGAACAAGGAATAAAATTCCCAGTATTTGGCAAGATGCAGTCTTTTGAACCTGTGTGTTCCCAATGGGTCTAAGTTAATGAAATTGTAAAGTAGAATTAAATGTGCTGCTGGATGCAGTTGCCACCGTGGTTTGCATAGCAGCAGAATAGCACTGAAAAATAAATTGTTAATATCAGCAGATGACAAGTTTAGTGGTGTCATGTTTTTCAAAGCCAAGGATTGCTTTCTTTTTCATAGTCTAGGTTGAATGCTCATAATAAAAAACAAAGGAAGCAAATCTTTCACGGAATAGTAATTTAAATCTATCTTGTGAGTTAGAGACACTGGGTCAAGCATACGCCAAAGTCTTAATAACTGAAGGTAACACTGAAATTAATTCCCCTTTCCCCTTCTGGGGTTAAATGTAATCAGGCAACAGATCAGTACTATCATCAGTTAGACTGCACGGATATAAATATCCAAAAAATTACACTAAGTAAATCGGAGCAAAGCCAACTCAGTTCTTTCCCAAGGGAAGGTCTGCTTGTTCCAATCATGATTTGCGCCACAGGCTTTTATAGCAGGACTGCAAAAATCTTATAAAAATTGTATTAGAGTAGGATCAGCCACCCTTAAACATATTAGGCTTCCAGCTGTGAGCAAATCTGTCCCAGAAGCCCAGTGGGTTTTGTGTGAGGTTCCTAATTTTCTTAAAATCTTCCTTTAATGGTGTCTATTATTAAAGCTATTTCTTCCTCCTGGGTGTGTACAGAGAAACAAGCAACTCATGATTAAATGCATATCGGGGTCCTGGCCATAGCACTTACTGATCCATGAGCCATTGTGTCTTCAGAAGCAAAAAGACAATTACGCTCCAGAGAGCACACTTTAATTGTTCAAATAGGTACATTAAACTTTTACACTTGAATAATAAATTATGTGGAAGCAGATTTGCCTCTTTGCAGATACTTTTTATCTGCTTCAGCCATCACCAGACATCACCAGGCAGACCAGCAGCCCACAGACATTCTTCGGGGAGCTTCTGGCCACGTCCTCTGGGTCGATGCTCACAGGTTGCCTTTGTTAGGATTGTGCTTCGGCTTCCTCTGTCTTCAGGGGGATAGTTCTGTAGCTTCTCAAAGAGGCTGCCAGTTGAAGTGAGATGTCCTGAATCAAGTATTGATGATTCTTTTTTAAAATGCATGTAAGAAAAGAAAAGGACTGGCTGAAGTGGGGGGAAAAAAACCCCCAACATTGAAAACGCCTTGTTTATTGTATTTTATGATCAGGCAGAAGTGTGATAAACCACAGCACTCATGAGCTGGGGAATGGCCATGGCAGGCAAGAGCACACGTGGAGTGTGGACATCACAGTAAAAGCCACCTTTCTTTAAATAAGGCAGGTTTAAAATACATTAGAACAATCCATTTTCCTCATCCACCCTATTCAGGGCTCTGCTGAGATTTCCAGTAACGTATCAAGCAGCGTCAGCTCTGAGGATGATTGCTGGGCCAGCACAACTGGGAGCTGAGCTGGGATCAGACAGATCATGGGAAAGGCAGGGTCCTGGAGCAGAACCCCAGTAGCTTTGGCTGTCCCAAAGTGGTACCAGCTCGGTGAACAAGACTCAAGGAGGGTTCGTGATGGGCTGCTTGATATTTTCTCACCCACGTTAGGTTAGTCCAAAAACCATTTTTGATTAAGCACTTTTTCATGAAAGGAACCTTTTGTATCTGGAAAATCAAGCATTTTAATCCCCAAACTGAAATTATTCTTTTCCAAATGATGCTAGTATAATTATTATGTCAGGTACTACTGTTAAGCTGCACATTCCCTATGGATTGGCTCTGGTTGGGGTTTACCTTTCCTTTGGGACTGCTGGCAAAGGCTTCCAGGATTCCTTGCTGTTTTGTTGGTTTAGTTTGGTTTTTTTGGAGAATAAGTTTTCATTTCATTTGAGAGATCTTCTCAAAAGAGTTTGGTCAGAGCACTCTCTTGGTTTTGTAGGCAAAGCTTCAATAAACCTAATATTTTCACCAATTTTCCATACTGTCAGAGATGCATTCAGCGTGTTACCAGACCTTCACAGCAATAATTAATAGCAGATACTAATTTTCTTCAGTCCAGACGATCTCTGATATTTTCATGGGAATGGTGAGCACTGACTAGGAAGGCAAACATATGGCAGCCTGGCAGGCCTGGTCAACACTACCATCCCTTGGTCTAGATCTATCTTTTTATTTTTGGCTTGCCAACCATGCTGTCACGGGTTTTCAGCTCTCTGGGCAGCAGAGTGGAACAAGATGTGAGCAAATCCACCTGGAAGGGGAGGTACTATGAAAAACTAGTTACTTTACAACCAACCCTTCTCCTGAAGGTGCCAATTTTCATGCGAGGAAAATATTCCTCACATTTGATGTTCTTGATTCCTTGGTGGATATTCAAGTAACTCGCTGCTGTGCATTGAGAAATCGGGGTTATAATCCTGAGGCGAGGTGCTATTTTTTAGGGCAGAATTCATCTGCTCTACTTTATGATTCTCAAAGATACCTAAATCTGAGCTCATCGGTTTGGGCTCAATTTATAATCCAAGGAGAGAAGTGTGTGCCCATGCATGCAATTATCACAGGTCTAAAATAGGTCAGAGGAATGACTCTGTGGCACTGCCGGTTTCTTTTCATGAAGTTAGATCAAGATACGCAGCTGAAATTAGGTGAGAAGAGTTTTCTTCCTGGAAACTCAAATCTGTGTCAGAAACTTGGACTCAGATTTTCTGGTGGTATATCTAGGCTCTGACAAGAACAGATATTTGCCAACCCTTCTTCAGAAACATTGGATTTTTTCTGGGTTTGAAAATATCAGGTTAGGACTAAAACCTCTGAAAGGCTGAGAAAATCTGTTTACTCCTAGAAGCAGGGAAAGATCTTCCATTTCTTAATGAAATTTCTGGTAATGTTTCCATGTTGTGCTGAATTTGAGTCGATTCAGACATCCGTTTACCAATTATCAGCTGATAGTAGCACTAAATTGAGTGTAACGGTCACGATCAGGTAAACTGTGAGTGTTTCTTCTTCCCATGCATCCTTTCTGCATTATTCAGTTGTACTTTGTAATGCTGTGTTTTAGCTGCCTGGTGTAATTTGTGTGAGTCTGAATATTACATATTTTCAAAGGTGCTGGGTTGATGTGTGGTGTCAGCTGCAAAGGTTCATTTCACATTCCTGCTGATTATGACAGTACTGCTTATGTTTAAAGATCTTCTTTTGACATCTTTGAAATCATCTTATTCCTGGACTGTAGCTGTTCTTGGGTCCTTCCTTGTTTGTGTTCCATGATGCTGCTTTTAAAGTTATTTTTCTTCTTGTCTTCACTGAGCTGCCAACATCCCTTCCTTCTAACAAGCAATGCTACAATGACTTGCTCTATTGTGATTTATCAAGTGCTAGGGACATCAACTAAGGCATTTATTATAGCTCTGTGGTTCAATAACACAGAGCTCAGATTCCAGGACTCTGTCTTACTATCCTGAGGCAGCTGTTAGTTCATTAGTGACTGTAATTCCCATTCCTGGGTCTGTATCTGCTGCCATTGAAGGCAAAGACCAAATTCCTAAATAGCTTTATGAATTCATTTTGCATTTTTTGAGGTTGCTTTAACCTTTTCCGAAGTAGACAGAAGAGGAGGAGGAGCAGAGTCAATGTGTTAGAGTTTAAATACCTGCACACTGAAAAATGGTGGGGACTAAAGGCCTGAGCAGCCCTGTGGAGGAAGGAAGGAGGGCACCCAGCTCCCCAGCGGGGCCTGTTTTATCAGTGCTTTTTTTGCTGAATGGATGCTAAGATGGAAGGTGCTGTAGGGTTGAAGGGGCATTGTTATCTTGAGCCTGTTCTCTTAGTTTTATTTTAATCTTAATGGGAATTATTAGACCTGAGACAGCCATGCCATGGCTTTGCTACATGTGGCCTTTTCCACAGCTGGCCTGCTCTTTTTGACATCTCTGATTGCCTGTGGTATTGATGAGGAATATGACCGGTATTGACAAGGCTTTGAATGTTAATACCCAGCTCATTAGTCCTTCTTGTGTTCTCCCACAAAGCAGGTGATGTGGTGCTGAAGGTCTTGGTAAAAAAAGCTGTGCTCTGGTTCCTGTGGTGTCGGCTAAGTCCCGGTGCGATCTCATAGCTGTTGGTCTAGCACAAACAGAAGGAAAGAAGAACTTGGAAGTCCCAAGCTCTTCACATAATTTTTAAACAAATAGATGACTAGTGCCAAGTTAATTGGCCAAGAGTTCAAAAATCACTTTTCGCCAGTCTGAAGCATGATCTGTAGTTTGTTTAGCACTGGCCTTTTAGGACATTTGGGCAACTCCAGCTCAGTCATGTTTTTATTCTTGCTGTAAAACTGAACACAGTGTTTCCGTTCCCAACTCTCAGCTGCTGTATGATGTTTGTTATTACACAGTGGCCGTCTATCATTCAAGGTATTCAGCTGCACAATATCCAGATATTTGTCTTGCACTGAAAATGTCCTGTTGTTTCAGCCGTGTTTGCTTCTTGTAAGGTCGTTACCTGTCTGATCCTCTTACCTTCTGTAGTGAGCAACAGCAATTGACATCGACGTTAGACTGCTTTAAGTCAACCATCTCTGCATTTTGAGGTGGATTCCAAGTTCCTCGTCACACAATTAAAATGGTGAAGGTAAGTTAACCCATTGAGAATGACTCTGAAGACGCAAAAGGCTTGTGTTGTGACCTACACCTATTTTTACCATTATACCTGCTCCTCACATCGTGAATTGTATGGTTGGAAAGGGTGTGCTCGTAACAGAGAACAACGTATTCCTTGTTACAGGGACAACATCTGGGGTTCCTTTTTGCAAGTCAAGAATTGTACAAGGTGACTAAATATTTTTAAATTCACAAATGGAGGAACAGTAAAGGACTTGCTGTAGAGTGTACAAAGGACTGGTGGTGGTGGTAAAAACAGAACTGAATTATCAAAAGTTCCTCTCTGAGCCCAGACCAGAGCATTTTCCCTGCTTACACACAGGACTATTAATATTCTCTTGCTGTGGGCTGCAATTGTACTAGCACGTTACTCTGAGGATAGACTTCTAATTAAATTGTTTACAGATGGATGATTTGCTGGACTACCCACACAGTGTCTTAATAAAACTGCCTTTCCTGAGGGTGTTGGGTGTTACAGTAAAAGAGATCTTCCGGCTGCATTGGTTGGAAGTGCTGAGCACATCGCGGGGTTTTTAGGTTCTTTGCAGGAATATTTTCCCTGTGAATGCAACAGGGGAAGGGTGGCAGCTCAGCCCATGCCTGCCCTTTCTGAAGGACTGATGAAAGTGACATAAGCAGCTCAAATGTTGGTCCTTGTAGTCTATATTGGTGCTCTTTATGACACTACAGTTTTTTTTCATCTGGAAATCCACCATGTAGATATCTCTTGTGCTGTAGTAGTGTCTTTTGAATGTGTACTATGGCTATGGGATGTCAGTGGTTGTAGCAGACCAATATTCAGGAACAATCACCCATGAAATAATGGTCATTTATTTGGCTATTTGTTGGCAGCTTTAAAGCAAAGTTTGTGAGGCTCCAGCATGCTTTCAGGGTCTCTTACCTCCTTGGCTGGGAAGGGTCTTGACAATAGATGTTTCTGGCAGTGAGGTGGAGCTCTGGGGCGCTTGGAAAGGAGTCACCCATAGAAAGCACACACTGGGGAGAAGGTAGCAGCCATGATCAAGCAACTCTTGTTTTTACCAGGCTAGAAATAGAAGAGCAGCAGCAATGGTTGCAAACAGGATCTCCTGTCACTCACTGGTACGGGGGAAGGTGTCTTCAGTTTATCCTCTTACTTGGGAGTGCAGTGCAATTCTGTTAGTCAAGCTGTTTTAATACATTAGTCATAACTGTAAGAGCTTCGTCAGGGATCCAAAAATAGTGTTAATTCATTGAAATGGCTGCATTACTCTGGATTGTGTTGACATTTGAACACAAAGAATTGTGGGGCACAGAGGGACAGGGAGGAGGGTTGTGCTGACATTTAGCATAAAGCCCAGGAGCACTTGATGTTTTCTCTGCGTGCCTCTACTCCACAGGTACGTGTACCTGCTGGGAGAAGTTCTGTATCTGTCTTCTTTTGGAGATAGGTTTGTCATAGCATTGCATCTTGTCCTGCTGATTACCATGGTACTTCTGATAGTCCTAAATAAGAACCTGAGTTGCTGTCCAGGTTCATAATGTGGGAGAAGATATGCTGATTTATCCCTGATCACTAGGTAAAGCATTTTTATTGCTCTATAATTTTCTCTAGGGAAGATGCTGAAAGTTCAAATGCATTTAAAAAGCTGATTCAGTTTTGCCTATTTGTTGCCGTGCTTAACTTGAGTAAGAATTTGGAAACATTTGGTTTTCTTAATTTTCACAAAAAGAGTTTGCGTGAAAAATTTCCCAACTGCTGTCCACTACGGCTGTCTTGAACAATGTCCATTAACCTGTCAACTCCTTCTTTCTAGTCAGTTTTAAATCCTTCTTGTAGTGTTAAGATTCTGCTATTACACTTAATAACTTAAGAAAATCCAATCTTCTTGCAAGCTCGTTGCATGGAGTTTTAACTGATGCAAACCTTTTACTCTTTAGCTAACATTTGTATAAGCAAAGTTAAATTGCACCACCGTGGTTAGTCTACAAGGTGCAAAGTCATTACTGTTGGGCAGCAAATTCCTTCATTACTCTGATTTTTCTGTAGGTAAAGTATTTCTGGTATATTGCCAACCAGTTTTTTTCAAGGTCATTTCAATTTAATGTATCTTACCGCTTAATTCTGCTACAGCTTTCCCTGAGCTGAATTATGAATCCCTGTATACTGTGACAGTTTCTTTTGAAAGTATACCTTAGTTATACTTTTCAGAATAGGGAAATGGTCAGGTATTAATAGGGGTGCTTTTTCAAGGATTTTGAAGATGGTAACAAGATCTGTCACTCACCTATAGTGCTCTTTGCTGAAATTTAACTTGATGGAAATGTGGAGGCAGCCCAAGAGCCAGGACTTGATTTACTTTCTCCATTTCAGGAGTGGGAATCAGCAGAGGAGAGCTTTCAGGCAATGTTAATAATTGGGAATCTGATGGACAGATTTTGCCATTTTTATGTGCTCTATATACAGCCAAATTTTGTCTCTCATCAGTCTTAGCAGGATCCCCAACTATCTGTAATGATTCCAACCTAGCACTGTCCAGTGCTCACTGTCCCATTGGAGATCAAATACAGAATATAATGTTCAGCTGTGAGTTAAATTGAAAAATCTACCCTCTTTTAGTTTAAAACCATTATCCCTTGTCCCATTGCAACAGGCCTTACTAAAAAGTTTGTCCCCATCTTTCCCATAGGGCCCCTTTAAGTATTGAAATGCCACTGTAAGGTCTCCCTGGAGCCTTCTCTTCTCCAGGCTGAAGAACCCCAACTCTCTCAGGCTGTCTTCATAGCAGGGGTGCTCCAGCCCTCTGATCATCTTCCATGACCCTCCTCTAGACTCATTCCAACCTCGTCCTTCTTATGTTGGTGGGATGCAGCACTGCAGGTAGGGTCTGACCAGAGCAGGGGCAGAATCACCGCCCTCGACCTGCTGGCCATGCTGCTTTTGATGCAGCCCAGGACACGGTTGGAAATGATGCTGGATGATAATTTGAAGTTGAAGCTTCTTATCATGATATAATGAAGAAACTTAATTTTTTTTATGTGACTGGAGATGAGCAGGAAGGTGTATGTCAACTACAGCCTGGCAGGGGCAAGATTTCACATCATCCCACCCTGTTCTTCAGCTGTCTCTTCTGCCCAGTGTATGCTGGGCTTGACTTGGCAGCCTCCTGTTTGGATTCAATGCAGTAAAAGCAGACTGTATTTGGTAACCAAACCTAGCCCAACTTGCCAAAGGACCCCAAGAGTAAAATAGAGATATTTTTGTGTAGCTGAATGTTTTATAACAGCTGTGTTGTTTGCAAAAGTTTTTTGTTATTTTTCACCTACTTCTTTTCTCCTCTAACCAGAAGTACCCTGGCCCCATACGTGATGATTGTGACGGGTTTAAATTCATAATAGAATTACACAGTAGCACTGTTTGGACATCACTGCAGCACAGTGATTTACCCAATTGGCCACCTGCTCATTGGTAGGGAGGTGTTAGCATCCCTGTGACTCTGTGAATGAAAATAAACCAGCAGCCAGCACTAGTTTGTTAGTTATGGGAAAGCAATTAAGGTATTCATTGGAAAGGGGGTGCATAAATTTGACTGGCATGAGTAGGAAATGCCTGAGGAAGCTGACAATCCATCTCTACAATGTTGTTCCTCAGAAATTCTAATTAGAGATAGCAATTGGGTTCTTTTAATTTTCTTCCGTGTGTACTCCAAGCAACATGAAACCAATTAACTTTCTTATTGCATCTATACATTACTTTATGTACAGAACATAGCGATAGAAGACATTTCTATTTGAATTCTTGCCTTTTGGCCTTTAAGAGAAAATCAGATAGTTGCAGTTTATTAGTCTAATAGAGAGTATATAGGAAGGCAAATTTAATCTCTTTTCCTACCAGAAAGGCAATACTAGACCTTTATACTTCGAGAAACTTTTTTGTACAGTGCTTGTGATTTCTCAGCAATTTTCTAAAGCCTGATAAGGATGCACATTAATTAAGTTAAGATGAAGGAAACCTCTTTCCAGTTAATCTCTGAAGTCCAACTGCTATTCTGAACGTAGAGCTCTCTGTGACTAGAAATAGGTAATTAACAAGGATTTTGTTTTGAGGCAAGGAAACACGCAAGCTTGGGTCTGAACACTGTGCACATTCATCCAGAGGATGAGCTTTAACTGCATATAAGTGTCTTGGTACAGCTTGAGATGATTGATAGATTTAATTTTTCCATCCCTGCCTTTCTTCACTTCAAGGTAAGTAGACTTATTTCTCAGAGAAAGTTATATAAAGCTATAAGCTAAAGTCTTAAGGTGATTCTAATTATGTAGTTAGCTGTTGCCCTAATGAAGAGAAGTACTGAATTGAGTCTGGTGAGGGGCTTGGGGGGAGGAAGACACAGATCTGTCTCAAGACGTTGTTTTACTCTAAATCCTACTTCCGTTCCCTTTCTTTATCAGTTCTTCCTTCATGGTTCATAAATCAAGAAGAACAACCATGACGACTTCTGAGAAACAGTGTTTGTATTTGAGGAAACTCAACAACGGGTGAAAATTGGCAAAGATTGAAGTACCTGGCACTGTTTAGGTGTAGATTTGTAGTGTTACAGGCCCCCCATGGCCTCACATGGTGCTGTCTGCACTCCCTGATGCAGAAGGTGGCTGTCTGCTCCTGATGCAGGATCCTTCCCAGTCTATCACAGCTCTATCCATCTCTGGGAGAGATCCAGACCCACTCTCTGTTCAGACATCAACCCCAGACAGATACAGCTGACTGAGAAAACAGTTTCTCTACTGCCTAATAAGCAATACAGGGCACCTGTTCTTTATTTTCCTCAGAACCTGTGCAGAGGTCTTTGGCAGAAGATTAAAGCACGACATGGGTCCTTGTTATTTGCAGCAGCGTGATCTAACCTTTGCAAGTGCTAGGTTTGAGGAATGTGACCCCATCTCCATGATCTCTGTCTCCAGGTATGTAACCTTCTTTGCCCTCCAGAAATCAGACCATTTTCATCTCCTCTCCCACCTCACCTGCCCCTCCAACAGCCATTGAGACCACTCTTTGGTACCTCCCTGGTACCTGAGGATGGGGAGAGGAAAGTGGGGCAGGGTGGGATGGTTGCTGCTGCCTAACACACGGTGCAGGGATGTTGCTGCTGGGCACATGGGTGTTCAAGAAACAGAGACAGTAAGTCAGACCTGTGTTCAGTCTGTGCAGGATCAGGAAGGGGTGGTAGGGCAGTCAAGCTGCTTGAAGACCTGTGCTCCATCTCTGTTGGGGACAAGGCAGCAGGTTGGTCTCTAGGCTGGCTCACAGACCAGGAGTCAACCCTGAGTTTATCAGCATTCAGAGGGACTTTGAGTAGATGGAATCAACATTTTGGGGTATGAAGAATGATGCTAATTAACATGGCTGCACTGAGTGTAGGCACTAGCCTTGTTAGGTCCCCAGAGGTCTATTTTGCTGGAGGAGCACTTGTCCCTTTCTCCCAGCCAGTATGCATCTCAGTATCATGGTTAATGTGTGTCCAGTGTATGGGTAACTGGGGGAATGCTGATTCTCCACGTTTGCTTTCTAAAAATGGGAACCATCCTTTGGCTAGTGCTGCCAGATGCATTTGAAGAGGTCCTGCTTCGCCTCCCTGCATTTTGGAGGTGACTGAATAATTTCTGCTTAGCCATCTCCTCCTGGTGAACTGGGAGAGAAAACACTGGCTGCATGACACAGATCGATGTGGCAATACTGAGAGCTGGGAGGTGACGCTGAGAGAGTTAAAAGAAACTGGCAAAACCTCTTTTAATTTCTTAAATGTTAATTGGATTTAACATTAAGGAGATGACCTCGGAAGTGACATTTCAGGAAGCTAGAAGTAATGACTGACTTGTTCATATTTATTGCTGTCCTCTAACCCGTGGGGTGATGAGAAGTAGACTTCCATACTGCAGATACACTACACTGCAATACTTTCTGTGTCGTACAACTTGCGTACGCTCAGTGCTGCTCTGTGGTGCAAGAAATCATTTTGTGCTACTGAATGCTATCTGATGAGCTAGAGGGAGCTCTTTGTCTAAAGTACATGCTGTTTCAGCCCTGCTTTTTCTCATCATTAAACAGTAATTTTAATATCACCAACCTGTCATGACTGTTGTTTTCCAAACTCATTTTAACATGACATTTAAAGATTTGGAATAGGTTTTCTTTATAAGAAACTGTTTTTGGCTGAGTTTGTTTGCCTGTCTGATGTTCAGAAAAAGTTTGGTGACCCTGCTAGGTGACCAGCTTCCCTTGCAATGAATTCCTGCTGCAGTGGGAAGGCAAATAATACCTGTTAAAAAAAAAAATAATCCTTTTTAATATCTGAAGTTAGAGTTGTAAGTGGTGTTTTCCAGTGAGAAGCACATCATGCTCATGTACTCCCGTGCTTCCTCCTTAACAGCCTCACCCAAAGCTTATTGCTGTCCATGGGATGACATTCACTGACTTCAACAGTTTGACCCCAGTTATTTCCTGCTGGAGCTGTGGCTTCATACACAAAAGTTTCTGTGTCTATGTTCTTTAAATGTTTATGAAGACTCTGTAGGTTTTCTCTTATAACAGCTTCTCCTCTCCATCTTCTCACATTTGGTTTTGGTAAAACAGTTTTGGTGCTTTCTGAATCTTGAATTAGCATTTTTCCCTGTTCAGATCATCTTGCAGCTATTAGTGAGCTAAACCCCACAACATCATACAAGCCCAGCAATGCTGGTGTTCCTAGTTTACAGCTGGAAGAATTGAGATGCAGCATGAGACGTGACATCGAGACTCAGGATTTCTGTAGCAAAGCCCCCAAACCTTCATTTTCCCCTGCCTTAACTGGCTGGCTTGGATTACAGGGCTTGCAGGCTTTTAGATGCTTCCACATGTGTCAAGAGTGCAACTTGGGACCCTTTTCCTTTCTGGTCAAGACTTTTGCTGTTCCATAAAATTCAATGTGCCAAAGACAAATAGCCTGAGTGTCCCATACCTCAAAATCCAGTTTGTTGAACTGGAGCAATAATGAGGTGTCTCAGCTGTGAGTGATGGATTTGTATCTGTACATCTTTTACAGCAAGCCAGTGACTTGGTCCAAAAATGTGATGTCTTAAAAGTGGAATATCGGCATTTGGAATTCAAGGCTGCAGGATTCGTTTTTATGTGTGGAGATAATGGGTATCAGGTCTAAAAGATTCCTGCACAAAAGCAGCACTAAAACCAAGTGGAGCTTGGAGTACTTTTCAGTGCAGATGAAATCAATGACTCTTTCAGCTCCAGCTGCCACACATGATGTCCCAGCCGGGTCTGTCTGTGCAGGAAGCCAGTGATGCTGGGAAGACTTTTGTAGGCAGAGGGTTAGGTCAAGTACCTGATTTCGCAGAGACTCAGGAAGAACTGGCTGTGTAACTCCACTGTTGCCATGAGCCTTCTTTCATTTGTTCTGGGCAGGACAAAACATCATTTCCATGTGTTCGTTTCCAAATAAATATATATATATTAATGAAAAATGTTTAATTTAAACACACCAAAACATGAACAATTTAAAAATAATGGAATAAAATGCTTTGGAGCCCTCAAACTGCCTTATTTTTCCTCCTCAAAATGATTCAAATAAACTCACGAAAACTTTTAGTCCTCCAAAACTGGAGATTTCTGTCCTGAATAGGGGAGTTGTCTGGAAAATTTTGCCTGGCCTTAGCCCAGCATTGCATGGTGTGGTTGCACGCTGGCTGAGCTCCTGCTTGGAGGGGGGATGCTGCACCTCAGTTGTGAAAATCAAAATCACAATTTGAAATACTTCTTCTAAACAACCTTCAAAAGCAGTTTGGTTTTCAAAGGCTTAAGTTACTTAAAAAATAGTGTATAAATCTTCTTTAGAGACAAGTGGTATGAGCATTTCTGGCAGCATTTTGGCTGCTAAAGGAATCCCATCCACCATTTTAATACTGTAGCACATCATGTCATGCAGAAGAAGCTGCTGAAGCTGCAAGAGTTCTAGCAAAACCTGTGTGATCAAGAGCACTGCGCTCTGTCTTAAGGCTGGGAATTTGCAATATGCACATAAGAAATGCTTAGATACTGGATTTTCCTGGCAAAAAGTAAGGAGAAATGAAATCTTCAAAGGCATTTGACGTGAAGTCGTTTAAGCCTTGTGAACTGCTGAAGCAGCATGTTTGGGTAGGGCTATCTACTGTAGCTATTATAAATATCAAGTAATATATTACTGTGGCTGTGTTATCTCTGACAAGATTAAGTGCATTCCTGTCAGAGAGAATTTTCCGATAAAGATTTCATTGCCTGTTCCCCACATACAAAATGATAAGTGACCCTGATATTTCACTGCTCTACTTTATCAATAAAAATTGTTCTGGTTGGATTATTTCTGTTTGTCTCCTAATGAAGTGACATTTTGGGATGTGTCAGTCAATCCTAGAGGTGAGAAAGATATATCAACTCAAATGCTCATCCTAAAAGTAGTAGATATGTACCACACACTGAAATATGCTGTGCTGTGCTTTTAAGCTGCTTTACTCATAAAAGCATAAAACACCCATTAAAAATAATTACTGAGGTGAGGGAATAGATTATCTGATGAGCCAGATTGCTTACTCTGAATCATAGCATCACTTGCTGAAACAGACGTATGATGGTATGGAATTGGAGGCATCAAAACTGATTTAGGAAGAGACACTAGCAATGTTAAATCAAAGTTACTGCTTATAGAGCAGAATATATGGTCTGCTGGGTAGACATTCTCAGGACCACATGGGGTCCTATGAATATTAAATATTCCATGCCACGTATGAAAAATGCAACAGAAAGGTCTAAAATATGCATAGGGACCTGAATTGATGACAATGGCTGCTTCATTGAAGTCTGTCATCGTGACCTTTTCATCACCCACTCATCCTAATGCATCTGTTTCCAGGGAACCTCATCAACGCTGTGATGAACCCTTCACAGTCAATTGGGCCCAGCACAACAAAGCAGCCAGGATTTCCATGTGGCACAGGTGAGCTTACCCAGAATAAATGTTGCCTGTTGGCATCTTTGTAGTTTGGAGAAGCTCATTATGGCTAAGACCACATTCCAGGGCTTCTTGAGAAGCGTGAATCCCATTTTAAGAATATTTTTAGCAATGGAGATGGCCCAGGGGATGCTAGAAAGGGTCTGTGGCCAAAGAAGTAGAAGCTTGGAATATCTGGTGGAGATTGCAACCAGAGTTATACCTCTACCAGGAGCAGATGAAGGCATATGTTAGTACCCAAGCATGAGGCGAAGAAGGTGGAAGAGTATTTAGGAAAGGCTGAGGCTGCTGAGATTATATCTAGTTTAGAACGTGGAATTTGCTGTCTAAAGTGAGGGGCGGAGCAAAGCAAAGAGCCAAGAAAATGTAGAAATGAGCTGTGGCTAGAGAATTGACACCACAGCATGGATGAATGATTGATTGCCCCATCCAAACAAAGACCCGTTGGTGGTTCTTAGACTACTGGCTTTTCTGGTGGCCTCGGGCTACCTAAGTAACAAGACCAGGGACTGGGAAAGTCAATGCGAGTCTGCGGCAGTTAGTGCTGCTGATTCTAAAGGAGCTGCAGCTGTTTTCATAGGTGACATCGTTTTCATTGCCCATTATGATGTCAAGTGTGTTAAATTTATGATGCAATGTGTTTATTTTAATGTGCAGTGTCTGCATCTCACCAGCCACATATATTTCAATCTTTAATGTAGCCATCTCATTGTATTATAATACTCTTGCATATTTACTCACAGTCCCTCTGAATGGAGAATTGAACAGTATCTCATGGCATTTTACTAATTAAATAGATTGTGTGTTTTGCTGGCATTGTGTTGTGAACATTAACTTCTGAAAGCTTTTTCATTTATCATTGTCTCATTCCTTGGCATTATGATTACTGCAATTTTATATGAGATAAGACTTTACAGCAAGTTAGACTGTATGTCAGAAATTCCTGCCTGCAGCAATCTGCTCCGTGAGATAGAAGTGTAATGGGATTCATAATGTTCACTCACACTCTCTTTTCATCAGCATTTCCTCCCTCCTCTTGACTGAGGGTTTTATTTGTCTCTCTCCCTGCTCCATTTGGACTGTGGGGAGGGGGGCAGTGCTGGGTTTTGATTTCCTGCTTTAACCTTGACTATGAAACACTCTTTCTTATCAGGAAGCTGTTAGGTGGTGTTTCAAAAAGGCCTGGATGCTGTAGGAGCGTGTGGCTGTGAATAGGATATGTGCTCTCACAAGTGCTGTTGAAAAAATCCTGCCTCTTAGGATCTGGAAGAAGCTATTCCATCCCTAAACCTCCAGCTTGGAGGCACTGCTCTGGCAGGGTGTGAGGCGTAAAACCACAGAGCTGAGCACTTGTTTGCTTCTGGCACCAAGTGAGGTTTATATAGCAGTTTATAAATCCCCATGTTGGCTTTAGGGTTGTGTTGCAGCACAGTGGTCTTGGTACCTGTTTGTGCCCATTTTCTACCGCAGAAAAGCCATGGCCATCAGTCTGAGAGGTGTTTATATCCCCTGATTTGGGACGTCTATGGTGTTATAAAAATTTACCTCAACTATACTCCGTTACAGAATGGAAAAAGGATTTATCTTTGGAAAAAAAGATATATTCTAGTCCTCATTTCAGAAACCGCTGGTGGGATTCAGTAAATCCTAAATTTTTAGGTGTAGTTAGACTCTCAGATCGAGGTGGCTGTATGCTAGTCAGGTGCCTGAGCTCCTGTTTTAATCCATGAGGGTCCAGTTGATGGAGCCAGCAGAATGCAGAGAGCTGTTTGGTGCTGCATAAATGTAGGATGAGATGGATACTTTCTAGATTTCACTAACTGTGTGGGCTGGCACTCTATGAGATGTAATGGGAGCTCACATGTAGACATCTCTGTGTAGTTACTGGCAAGAGGTGACGGTGCTGGGTGTTATAGCTACTGTCCCAGCAGCAGACTGCCCTAGGGATGGCAGCAACCTTGAAAATGGCCTTCTCCAGACACCTCATATTTCCTCATGTGAAAGAGAGCCCTTCTAGAAATGCTGTTGAGGTAAACCCAAGCCTGGACATGCTTCTTTCTTCCTTGTTGATGCTTCCAAAGGCCACGAGCTTTGTGTGTGTGGCAGAGTGCCTCCTGCCTGAGCAAAGGAGTGTGCACAGCAGTGCACGTGCTGTGGTGCTATTTCTCCAGGATTCTTCTACCTTGATGCCTGGTCTCAGCTGCATCTCCAGGAGAAACCAGTCTCCTCCAATCTGATGAAGTATGTCCTTCTTCCTCCCTCTCCCGGTGGCCTCATCACCTGACGCATACCTGGTCATGTAGGTACGTGTCTTGGAGCCCCTCTAAGCACTCTGATCTTTGACACTTTTCTATACTTGTTAGGCCCTTCTATTTCTTTAAGGTAGGGAGCTGCTCTTGTAAATTATATTTTTCTAATTGATTTTTTCTCAGGCAAAATAAGATCAATCAAATCATATGGCTAATAAAATTGATAAAGAACCAATAAAAGCCCAGTGACACACCATCTGGCACACTGAAGATGAACAACAAGAAAACCAAGCCACTGCTCAAATCTTAACCTTCCTTATCACATTAGAAGCTCATTCACGCTTCATAATAGCCCAACATTTCATTTCAGCTACTGAGATTAATGCCAAAGAATACATAATCACACAATAATTCTCTGTATCTTTCTATCCAGATGCATCAAGTGGAGTCATCAAAATAAATAGATCAGCCATTTTTTCTCTCTCCCCCCTTTCTACCCCCCCAACTATTCACCAGCACTGTAACAGCTTCAGCTGAAACAGAACCTCAAACAAAACAAAAGGCAGCTGGAAAGAGCTGATATTCCAAAGCATCAAAATTATTAACCTCTGTTAAAGTCCACAAAATTTCAACTTGTAACTCATGGGACCTCATACAGCCGAGCCATCAATGGGCTTTTGAGATTTTCACCTGACCCTGCCAAGAAGGGTGATACCACAGAATATAAAGTTGAGGCTCAGACACAGATCTGATTTGATAGCACCCCATTGCAGTCAATAGAGTTGTACCTTGCCAAGGGCAGACTTTGGCTTTCAAACTTCAGAAAGAAGCCAAAAACCAAATGGGGGTTATTGGAAGCTGTAGCTCGGAACAGCCACATCTATAATGTGAGTGACCTTTGTGAAACTGCATATGAACATCTCCTTAATATGAATTACGACCCTGATGCGCCCTGAAAATATGGGGTATTATAGCAAATATTGACAAGTTGTCAGTATAGTCATACTGGAGAGGGCTGGAGATTTGAGTGCATATTTATAGTACAGATTGCTAAAATCTCCTCCGTTACACCTGTCCTGGTACTGACCATTCCTCTAGTAATGTAGGATATCTTGTACCCATCTGCTGAAGTGCTGTGTGCTGTTCACAGTCCAAGTGACACGTTTTGGTTATCTATCACCGCAAGTCCTAATCAGCGTGCTGCTCTACTCATGATGTGTTGGTGTAATACATCTGCACAGAGACACGGGTGAGGATTACATACCCACACATCTGGCAAATGCATATGCCTCGTGTGTTTATCGATGTGTATGGAGGTGCGTACGGGCACCCACACGTAGCTGTGTACTGTTACTCTCTTTGGCTTAAGATTAAAATTGTATTGATGTTCATAGCATAGCTCAGGCCTCCTGGAAGAGAGGAATATATCTCTTGAAATGTCTGTGGACCAAAATAATCCTTGGTGTGCCTGCTCTGCAGGATGGCATGAATTTGGACCAAGGTCTTTGGGGAGAGGTGCCATGTGAGTCTTCAGACATGAGCCCAGTGTTATTAAGCGACGATTAAACTTTTTATTATGCCTCACAAAAAATGGCATATTAATCCATACAAAATATCTTAACAAGCTGATTTACCAGGAGATCTCAGTGAGCAGTTATACATAGGGTGTAGCTCAGTGCTATGTGTGTATTAATGACCTCTAGGAAAAGAAGATCAGCCCATTACTAGCAGGGCTTGCAGTTTGGAGCAATAGCTGGCAGTGATGACTACTGGTAAGGAAAGGGCAGTTATACATCGTTTTGTAAACTGGAATGATTTAAATAAAAAGTGCTTTTAATGTGACCAAATGCCAGCATATGCTTCTGGGAAGCGGAGAGGTGCACAGCACTTACAGGATGTGGGGCTGCCTCCTGGAAGGCATTGACTTTCAGAGGGGATGGGCGGTCATGGTCAATAAACAGCATATGATGGTTGTCCGATATAATCCTGTGGCTGAGAGAGCTAATGGGAGCCTCAGATGTATAACCAGGGGAAAATGGAGTAGAAGGAGGAAAGTGATATTACCTCTGTTTGCTGCAATAGTATCCCCACTGGTCAGAAATGATCCTGGGGTCTGAATAAAGGCATGATGCAGTAATTATTACTGCAATAACTACAAATAATTTTTGAAAATGATCTGAGTTTAGGAAAAAAGCATACTTACAAGAGGAAAGCTACTCAGAAATAAAGATGAGTCTCGCTCTCAGACTGTAAGCACCTATGTAGCAAAAAAATTACTGAAGGCAGAGGGTTGGTGAAGTGAGCAAGTAAAGACATAGTAAGATTCCATGCCTGGAACTTCATGCTGGACATATTCAGGGTAACAAGGCAAAGTAACTTTTTACAGGGTGACAGCCCTGGTAATACTACATCTAATGATTTTGTGGATTCTCCATTCCTGCTGGGTTTCTCTTGGCAAGCTTTACTCAGTTCAAGCAGAAGTTATGCAGGAATTACCAGGTGAAATGTTATGCCCTGTGTTATGGTGCTGTCATACTCACTGATCATAATGTTCCCTTCTGGCATTACAAATCTATGAACCTGAGAAATGCATGACCGAAGGGCAGCTGTGGTGCAGCTACTGCATTCTGAAGTGGAGGAAGCTGTCTGGGTCACATCTTAGGGAGAGAGACTGTTATGCTGGGGAGATGGGCAGAGGTGAGAACTGACCTTTGGCTTGTTCACAGTGACAGGAATGGCAAATACCTGTTCTTTGCAAAAATACATCTTTTCCTGCCAGTCCTGGGAAGCCTTGCTTCTGCAAAGGTCTGCTATAGACAGTACCTGACTCACTCTGCGGTAGGTTTAGAGAGGGGGTAGACAGTGGGGCAGGCACTTTTACAGGGGAGCGTTCATACAGGTTGTAGTGGAGGAAGGCTATTTGAGTGGCCACTGAGTGGTCCAGCACGTTTCTACCCTATTCAAGCAACATTTCAGATCAATATTACCCATATTTAGCACTGTACCATCTGCTGGCAATGCCCCTGAAAATGCAGCTCAGGATACAATTTACTTTCTTAGCTACAAGGACATGTTGCTATTGAACTAGCTTACGGTCAACTTGGTGTCCACCAGGACCCCTTGGGCCTTTTCTGCCAAGCTGTTTTCCAGGCAGTCAGCCCCCCGAGGAGGGTGCATGGGGTTGTTCATCCTCAGGTACAGGATTTTACGCTTGCCTGAAGCATCTGTTGAGATTTTCACCAATGCAAGGAAGGTATCTTGCCCCCACGGCCTGACCTCCCCAGGGCTGTGAGCTGAATGCCACATTGGGGGACACCTCTACAGAGCAGGTTTGTGTGGCAGCAGCCCCCTTCACTTAACGCTGGCAAATTGCAATTAGTGGCCCAGGGAAACAAGTATCTAGGACTGGGAGTTCCTGTGCTTCATTTTTGCCTGAGCTGTCAAAAATGGCCACGTCTCCTTAACCCTCTGCACCCTTTCCTAGTGCAAAGCCACACTAGAAGACCATCGCTTGATCTATCCTGCCTTTGGTTGAGTCTACACCTTGTAGTTGATTTCAGTGCAAATCTCAGCAGGTTAATGTGGAGTTATCTGCTGCAGACACACATCATGCTGGCCGTTGAGTCACACAGAGATACTAGCTTAGATCCTAAAAGCAATTCCTTGCTCTTAGCACAGTGATAAACTCCAAATGATAATTCCTGTCTTTTAGCAAAGCTAATGTACTCAGAGGTAGGGCTGTGCTGTTTTGGAGCCCGAGTGGTCATCATTTGCTCTGTCATTTCTGCTCTGTCTGTCATGGTGTGATGTAGACGGACTCTTAGATTCTTTTCAGACTCACTAAATCACGGCAGTTCCCAGGAACTGAATGGGGAGCTGTGTTCTCAGCTCCCTGGAAAATTATGGCTGTTATACTGTCACATCAACAATTGGACAGGCATTTTTACAGGCAAATAATAGCAGATCAGGTGGGGAGATGATTGAAAGGTGTAAGCAATAAAAAGAGCAAAGCAACAGGGATGGTAAATTGTTGCAGTGCAGATTAATTGCAAAGCAGTTACAGATGTAAAGCACAACTCAAATAAGTCGGGTAGGCAAAAGATAGCTTGATAGACAAGGAATAAAATTCAAAGTGCAGGAACAAATGCAATTTCAACAGGAAGTTTTATGAGGAATTATTGCCCTGAGGTACAGAATCTGAGGCTGGAAGAAATACCCAATGAAGCAGAAAGAAAGTAGTTTATTATTTGAAGAGGTTAAGGTTTAGGAGCGAGATCTGTGACAGCCCTCTAATATCAGCAGAGATCTGACTGCCATTAGTCCCCTGGGTAGCCTTGAGACAGCTCTGGGGCTTCTCCATCCTACAGAACGAGACCAGCAGCAGCCTGCCCCTTTCATGAGTGATTGTGGGTCCTCTCCATAATTCAACAACCTGGGACAGCGAGGAACTCAGAGGTAGAAAATGCGAACCTGAAGGCTGAATGAATTTGATGAATACTTAACTTGTGAAATGTATTACCCTGGGTTGTCATGGTGCCCACCACATTGAAACAATTCATTAAAAAAATAGTCATAAGGAAAAAGGCTACATTTAGTTGACAGGTTGACATTAGAGTTGGGCCTGTCTGGCCTATTGAGCTGATGTAGGCAGCATGTACCAGTTTTTTTTCAGCTCCCTAGGCATGTGATGCAGCTATCATCTATTCAATGTAGGTAGCAGCTCCTGCAGTATTCACAGGTAACATTCCTGTCATTGAGGCTGCTTGACAAGCCCAACTATAAGACTATCACGATAAGTTGGTATAACTTTTCCAAATATTAATTATTAGAGAGAAATTTTCTTGGACAGACAGTTTAAGGACAGGACTGTGATTTCTGTCTTCCTCACCTTGTCTCTCAACAATGCCCAGCTCAGGCATGGGTATATGATAACAGGCTTGTTTTGGGTTCCCTTGGGGCAGGCAAGGTCAGTTGCCTTCAGCAGTCAGCATATTACTGACATGCTAATTTTCCTAATTATTGCAAAGGGTTCCAGCGCACACTTACAGAGTTATGTAGGCAAGGTTTGTGTTTCCAGGGAAAGAAGAGTTTGATGTCTTTCCCTCCTGGTGACTAATGCAGAAGATTGAAACCTGTCACATATATTGATGCTTGATCTGAAACCTACTTAGCCAATGTCATTCTTCTGATGAAAATAATTTTCTGGAAAATGCTTAAAAACTTTCTAAAAATTATCAATGTCTTGCAGATTTCATGCTGTCCTGTACTGGGTGAAGGTCTATGGAGAGCTTACCCAACCATTCCACCCCTTCATATGGAAAGGGCTGCCTTATGTACAGAAGTGCTTTCTGAAAGAGAAAAAATACCCTATATATACCTTTTTATTTTGTTAACTCATCCAGATAATATGAGGAAAACTATTCTATCAGTCTGAAGGGTGCGGGGGAAATAGTTTATACTATTAATTTTACTGAATGAACAATTCATAAGAACATGAGAGTAACCATACAAGGACAGATCAAAAATTCACCCAAGCTTGTGTTTGGCACACCAATAAAGGTTGCATAGGGTAAATGTGTAACGAAAGAGCAAAGCAGACCATATACCCTCTTTACCGCCAGCACCCTATGGCTTTCTTATATCTATATAGTTTTTTTAGTGGTTTATTCTCTTAGCTTCACCAAGCTAAGTGGTGCTTCAGCACCAAGCATAGATCATGGTGCTGAAATCAGTACCCATACTCTTGATTTGCATAAAAAAGTCTGGTGCACTCATCAGGCTGGGGTCAGTAAAGCAAGTCATGCCTAGGCAGACCTGTCACACTGATAAAAAGCCCTTTCTGCAGGAAGAGTCCAGACCTGGAGGTCTTCAGTGGTGACATTTAGTTGTAGTTAAAGACTAGATAGGATTGAATGGCTCTCTGGGAATTGGGATACTGATTTGACAACCTGTAAAAGTAGAGATAGTCCCGTTTGATTTACCAGGGATTACATTTCACTATTAAATAAACTTTGGTAGCAAATCCCCTCAAATAGCTGTCAAAGATACACATTGGCATTTTGGTAAAAAAACAGAAGCTTTCATGGTATAACAAAGCTGATGAAAAAGCAAATTAAATTTTCGCCAGTGAATGCTCGAGGTTCAGCTAATCAGTTCTTAAAGCCAAGAGCATTTATACTTTTCATTACAGACTTTAGTCATATCATAACGGTAAATACAATAAAACTTGCTATAAATTGTGCTGGTCATTTATGGTCAGATTATTTATGGGAATGATTGCTACATGGACTAGAATTACATTACCTTAGGTTATTGGATTACATATCATGTCTTGCTGAATCTTAATATCATTTTGTTTAAATGCAAATGCTAAAATAAATGATTGCTCTGCTTTAGGGCTATGGATTAGTTATTCAAGAAGATCTTACTATTAACTGTGTGGGGAAGATAAATTGGTTAAAGGAAAAACTTGACATTTTATCAATTTTTTCTATATAGAGGCTTTAGTGGAAAAAAATGCTTGTTGCAGCAGTTTCCTTTTAGTTCCTTAATCATGTGTTAAGTAAGTCTGTACTAGGAGTTTAATACAGAATTTTAAAGTGCTTAGACCTACTGAAACCTGAGAAATCATTACATGCAGGACAGTGGTACTGCAGCAGCAGCAGGACAAGGCGTCTTAGAGTAGGAACAGCCCAAACAAGGCATGTTGGTGTTCCTCCTTCCTGTAAACAAATTTACCAAAGTGTTTATGGTGCCTGATAGCACCAAATTTGGGTGCCAGAGATTAACAAGAGAGGCAGGTAAGTGCTGAGTCCTCCCAGGGACGGAGGGGACACACAGTTGTGCACCTGACCCAGAGAACAGTGACAGTTTGCAACTCAGTACAAAATTTCTGAGACAGCAAATTGGAGAGAATGGAAAATGGGACAGAGAAAACTGAAATGAGAGGCAATTTAGAGAAAAAAAACTGCCACAAATCCCAGATTCAATGGAAGGACCAAACGCATAAGGAGTACTAGGAAGTGGGTGGGAGTGAGAGTGTTGCGTACCTTGAATTTTCTGGTCCCCTGGGCAGGTCATAACTGGGGACACACTGATAGACCCGATAGAATTCAAGCACAGACAATAATAAGGGCTGTATGGCAGGATTTATGAAGAAAAGTTAAGCACAAAATGTGCACCGTTTGTCTCTGTGACAGCCTGACATTAGAGCAGTGTAAATACAGATGAAAAGGAAGAGGTGTCATTTAACATAATAGAAAGATGCTGTGAGCAAGGGCTTTCCCTGGTCCTTACTTGAAGGAAGTCTGCACATTAATGAAGACTAAACTCAATCCCTTCTGCATGCTTGGCTGCTGCTGAGATTCCCCCTGAACTCCTCAGCCTCTGCCCTCTCCCTCTTCCCTGGAGGGAAATCACTTCATCCAGGTGGGATGAAGAGGGAGTCCCTCCCTCTCCTGGGAGTCAGAAAAACTCCTTTCCCATTTCTCAAGAGGCTCGGTGTAAATCCCCTTAGTCAATGTTATGCTGTACTCAATACCAGCTACAAGCCTGTAACTTGGGCTATGTTTGAGTTGTAGCTATTGAGGTTGTTACCTTCAGTTACCTGAGTACTCCAATCAAGCACTGCTCCTTGGAGCAACAGTACATACAAATCTGGGTACACTTGGCCCTGAGCAACCAATTAGCCAGAGAAATGGGTCACAAAGTTTTGTGGAAAGCTTTGGAGACCGTCAGGTAGGAAGAAAAAACCGTCCACCAGAATAGGACTGTCTTGTGAGCAGAGCTGTGGCTCCTCTCTCTGTCTGCAGCTCTTCTTCCAGACTTTGCCATTTGATCTCTCAAGGGTAGCAACTTCATGAAAGCTCCCTACAGCTTAGAACAAGGAAACTGGTGCTCAGCTATCAGGAAAGCATCCAGAAGTAGTAATTTCCCATTATTTCTTAGATTGCATTTTAATTATTGACAGGCAGACAGCCAGCACTGGATGGTGATGACTGCAGAAAGCCCAAATGCCCAAAGGCATTCTGTAGTAGGGGGGTTAAATTTTGTTAATGACCTGAGTTTCTGCCAAACTCACTGCTGCATATCACGAATGACACTAACTAGACTTGGAGACTATTTCAGTTAAGTGCTTGCACTTTATTTACATGAGCCATTTCATATACTGCCGCTTAGAAAATACAGAAGAGCACAGAGAAGAAATAAGGATGGGTGAGTATCTCTGGATGGCTGACCAGTTTCCTTTCCCACATTGTGGAGTTATTTTTCTGCAGCTGGGGAAGAAATTATCTCTTACATTGTCATAGTTATTCAAGAAAACTCCCTGTTTCCACTGCTACCTGCCTCCTGTTCCAGGAAAGAATTTTACTAGGGAGTCTGGAAATTTTTGTACAAGAGGAATGTTATGATTTTTGGGTCCCTTTCTTAAATGCTAATGTGTCTGTTATATTTTTCCTTAGTGCTCAAGCCCAGGCAGTTATACAGGCAGTTTAGATTCATTACTTCTCTCAACAAAGTCTCTTGTGACCTTGAGCTTCCTTCCTGGTTACCAAATCCATCTCCCCCCACCCCGATCCCTTAATTTCCTTAGGGTTGCAGCTCAGCACATTTGTATTTCACTTTTGCCCTTACCCCTGGTATATTAAATTCAGAGATCTATTTCAAATTCATTTTCATCCTTCTATTCCCCACTTCTGGAAAACCATGTTTCTTGCATTACTCAGGGGTTCCAGCAAACCCTTATGCTATCCAGTCTTCCCAGAACTCTTCGTAGACTCTTGTGGCTCTCATGACAGAGGATGGTCCTGGTGCTGCCAAAGACAGTGGTACTGCTGCCACCAATGTCTTAGCCAGGAAGAGGTTTTTCCACAGGAGTTCAGTTTTTCCCACCTCCTGCATTCCAGAGGATCCACAATAAAGGAACATAGCACTGACAACATTTAGCAAGTGACCTAAATGCATGTGATATTGCAATAGGAGATGACGCTGACAGGATGGTCATTTCAGCTCATCATTCTTGTGGTCAAGACTGCTGGGGCTGGTTGGCAGAGGGAATGGGGACTGAATTGTCAGCCAGTCCCATCCAGTGTCAGCCTTGCATTTGGGCAGCTTCCCTGGCCCCTGCTCTTTCCTTGAGCAGCGGACACCTTTGCAGTACCTTGCAAGGTGATTGCTTGGAGACTGAAGAACTCCTGAAATGAATGCTTACTCCTTGTACCCACACTGGTGGATTACAAAGCTAAAACTCTTAAGCAGGATTTGGGACTGAGAAGTGTGAGAGAAAAAATTGTGTGACTCCTTACTTTAAATCAAGACAGCAGACATCTGTCAAAGTAATCAACTTTGTCTGTTTTATCTTCTGAAAAGTCATGTATGACTCATAAATTTGTAGAAGGTAACACGAGTAGGTAATTTCAAAGGAAATATTCACCACCCTCAAGAAATCCTTTCTCCTTAAATTTGTCTGGCCACCAAATGCCTTGCAGAAGGGCTAGTACTGACTGTTTTAATTCTCCTTCCCGTCCTCCACAGCTATGTATTCTCAATCCCTCTCTTTGTGTAAACCTCCGCTATATCCTGAAGGGTGCACAACTGGGGCGAGGAGCTATATTTCATCAGTACAAGAACATGCAATCCACATATGTACCAAATGCTACAAGAGAAGAAGCAATGTCTATCCTGTTGATGGATTTAAGCATGATGGGAATCATGATGAATGTCTGAACCAAGCTGGTTATTCATTCATTAATGTATATCTCCTTGATGCTTACTATGCTGCTTAAGTCCCTGTGATCATTATGCTATGACTGATCTGCTGTAAAGAATGAAATGGGGTTTCCTCTCCTATCAGCCTCAGTATTCCTGCATCTCAGTTCTGTCCCTGGGCTTCTTTGGCCTCTAGGTCTCTGAGTGGCTGCAACACTTGCACACTTGATGGATCTTCTTGTACTTAACACGCCCTTCATCCTCAGTGGTGTCCATCGTGAAGCAGATATCCAGAAAGGGTGAGATGAAATGTGTCCATTAAGTGTGCAAAACCACCACAGTGACAAGCTCAGCTTTAAAGACCTTCACTATAGACATCCAAAGTCTTAGTCCTGGTAGGCCCACTTTTCCCCAAAAGTATGGGGTCTGCACTTCTAAGTTTGTCAGTCACATCTGAAATGGTGGTCTCCTCTTCCTCCCTGGGGCAGCTCTCTATGACCATCTTGAGAGGGACCTATAGGGAATATGAGTTTAATTTATACCTCTTGCTCAAGACAGCAGGAAAGAGGGGAAAACTCTATCACTTCACCAAGATAAGTTAACATGCTGTACTCATGTAGCTACATGGTCTTCATAAAGCCAACCATTAATGCTCTAACTCTGGTGGCGTTTGTTTGTTTTATTTTCTATTCTTTTCTTTTTCCACTTCTTGTATAAATAAAAGTCTAAGTGTAATGCATCTCATTAGAGATCTTGTTTTATATCAGTTTAGGAAACCAGGAGAGGACATTGTATAAAGTACTTAATCAAGTAACAGGCTTAGTACTGGCGTATTGGGCAAATAGAAACAGAAATTCCCAGAAGGCTCTGTGCTTTGTGTTTAGCTCGCTACTTTATCTAGTTCCTTACCTTGGTAATAGACTCCCAGTAAAGGAAAATAATGCTTAATAAAACTTACAATTGAAAAAGTAATTTGCTTGGGCTATTGATTTAATTAACTTGAGTCCATTTGTTTAAGCACTGTTTGTGTTTTCAATGCATAGCACAGAACCTACAGAAGAACGTTCCTCGCTGGAGTTCAGTACTATGTACCTTCCTGCAGTGAGGTAAGTTTGGAGAAGTTTCCTTGTGCATATGCCCTGTTGAAAATCTAAGGGTGGAGGGCTAAAATAATCCATCAATGACCTTGAAACATTTCAGACTTTGCAAAACTGATGTCTATTCTTTCAATAGGATGTTCTACCAACTCTCTCATTTCTTTTTTGTTGTTGTTAGATTTACCATTATTTACTAATGCCCATATCACTTAATTAGCTATGAGTCACAACGTGCATTAGATCTGATTAAGTGTTGTGGAAGACTTCATCTGTGAAAGATCTTTGTGTGAGAGGTTGAAAGGTCCTTCTATTTTGCCATTTGTAAAGTGGAATTGTGATTTCCTACTTGGTTTAGTGCCGGGAAACAGTTTTCAGGTGGAAGAAGAAGCAAGTAGAAGGTAATTTTAAGAAACTTAACTCTTTAGTAGAAGTGTATATAGACAGATTGCCTTGGCTCTATGATTGCTAGTAAGGGATGAAAAAATGTCAGATATATCATTTTCTCTGTGTCTGTTTTTTAAGGCTGAGATGTGGAGAGTGCTACTTTCAGCAGTGGCATTCTTTATTCCCATCACTCACTCTGAGCTGGGAGTCAGCAGTGTTCCTCATGAGTATCACCATGTCATCCTCTGGAGGCTTGAGATCTGTTCAACTAGGTGCAGATACTGGGCTTTTCTAGTAGCATTGCAAAGATTACCTATGACCTCTAATGTAAGAGCTGTGCAAGATGCAGGATAACATTAGCAATTCCCTCAGCCATTCCACGTACTGTGAGCCCCTCTGCTCCTCACCAGTTCAGCCATGAAAGCACCATTTGCAATGTTACTGGGTGTTCTGGGCAGCATCCCTCCTGAAGCCATACCAGAGGGGAAACAAAAAGGGAGCTGGAAGACTGTTGGTACCATATTGATTGTGTGCAAATCCTTCTCAGTGCTGTTGAGAATGAGAGTAAGGAAAAGGAACAGCTTTTAAATAGTTCATTATTATATTAATTAAATGATATTAAAGCAACTAAGTGCTAGCTTTGTTTTTGCTATTTATTAATTTTTAAAAATGAGCTTAGAGTCTAGCCAAGCAGGAATTTTACTGCCTTAATGAAAGGAATCATAAAATGCATAATGTGTCCCTTTCCTTCCTACCATCTCCTTGTTGAGCTGTACAAGACATACTTGGCCAGCTGCTGCAACGTTCTGATACTTTTAAATCCAGGCCATCCATCTTGTAATTGGTTGCAATCAGTGAGCTCAAGAAAGCTTTGCAGAATCAGCTTTTTTAGGCTCACTACATGTAAAAAAATTTAAAGCCCATACTTTTGAGCTGAGGAATTCATTCAGCAAGTTCTTCCTTTAATCACAATCAAGTCAGATTTCTATTAAAACTCACTCAGCACTTGACTGCACATGTTATAGGAACTTCAGTAAACAATGACATATTAGTTGTCTTTTTTCCTTTCCATTTCCTATGGCCCTTAAATCTGTACAATATCCATTGAGTGCAACTAACTACAATCCCTGTATTTAATCTTAAAATGTAATTAAAACAAAGAAGTGTGAAATGAAAAGCAATCAAACAGAAAATATGGACTCCAATCAGAGCACTTCTGTCTTTTGGTTTGGGAATACAAATAGGACGGATTGCATGACTTGGACCAGTCTAATCAAAGCATACTGGAAAACCAAGCTGGTTGTTGAGGAGGAAAAACAGAAAAATATGCAACCTATGCATTTTTCCACTATATAGTGGACAGAAAGCAGCCAAAGTTGCAAAGGCCTTCGGTGTTGAGTCAAGCTGGGACTATAGGGGATGAGTCTGTGCTGGGAGTCCAAGGAAAAGCTCTGGTTCTTACTCTCTAGGGGAGGCAGCAAATGCCAGCCCTGCCAGTTTTGATTATCATTCTGTAATTGCTGAGTCAGAAATGATAACAGGGGGATGCGCTCTCAGCCAAAAGAACAGCAGCGATGTCTGTTTTGGTTTGGCATGTTTCTCAGGTCAGATCTTAGCCATATTCAACCTCGGATTTCTACCTAATTTGATCTTTGCTGAGGAGGCTTTGAAGTTGATAAAATAATAGTTTAATGCTTAATCCTTTCTATGCCAGAGTTCCCAGCCTGCAAAGTAGAAACAGAAAAAAAAAAAAGAGATAAAATAATTCCTGGTTTTGGGAACTTTGAGCAAGGTTTGTGTGCTCTATATGCATACATCTTCTGGCCTAGTGGGAGCTTCATCTCTCTTGACTATTTTCATGTTACCAGGATTGGTATAATAAATGAACAGTTCATTTATGTGTTGTTTTATGTTATAGATCAGCCCATTTGGCTAAAAATTTAAATAATAATAATGACAACACAAACATCAGGTAGTGTTACAGATAATAAGGCTCTCAACCAGCATATCTAAGAGCACTTTATGGAGGTGATCAGGTATAGCGGTAACTAGTCTGCACAGAAGGCAAATGTGTAATACTCAACGTTCTCTTTCTCAAAATAACAGAGACAGGTTCATTTGTCCTTATCTCCATCCTTATTGTGCATTGGCTGGGATATAAACAGTTCAAGTGGCAATTTATTTTTTTTATCAGCGTTATCTACAGTTCCACAGTGGGGAGGTGGCTGGTAATCTTACATAGATGGTTTTAAAACAAACCTACTGTGTGTCCTCTCAAGAACCTTAAAATGAAAGGAATGATCTCCATTGCCTTTGGCAGATTTCACTCTTGGTTAATTCACTTCTGTGTTTGGCCTATATCCACCATTAGTCTTTGGCGGATTTACGATCAATTCCATTTGCTGTACCTCTTGGTTGAACAGTGCAGGGAAGCGTGTAAATATCCATGGAAACATATCTTTCTAAATACCTATTTTTGTCTTTATTTGAATCAGAATTATGAAAAATCTCACCACTGTGTTGTCCCTCCAGGTTTCAAATCTAATTAACAGGAGTTCAAGAAGTTTGGGGATTAATCCTGCGTTTATTTGTTGTTAGGTGTAGAAGGTAAAGTGTGCAGATCTGTGCAGCAGCAGGGAAAAGGACAGCCTCATCACCTTGTCCAGGCCAGTATGCTTTGACTGGAGGAGGAGCTGCTCCTTCTCAGCCAGCAGCAGAGCTCACTTAATTGGGGAAAGCCCCCTTGACGTGAAGACATAGTGTGTAGAGACTGGGAAATGCACAAAGGGGTTGTAGAAGGGATGGAGACTAGGAAAATCTGAGTCGAGTCAGGAAGCAGACCCACATCCAAGCCTTCAAGGGGAAGGAAGGAGAGACATTTCCTACAGACCCTGAGGGATCAAGAGTCAGTTGAGCCCCAGAAGTCACTGAAGGTTGCTGGGTTGAGATCTAGTTGGGAGGAATGGACCCACCACTCCAGGATTACAACCTCTTTAGTTTCTGCTCCTGGTCCATCACACCCAAGATCCACCTGAAGTTTACCTCCTTCCAGTGTGTGCTCTGACAAAGCGCAGAACTTGGGCTTCAAAGACATCTGGGAGTTTTTGATGGGGAAGATGGAGGTTGAGCCCCCTTAAAGCCTGATGCCTTCTCAAGGTGCAAAAGAGCCAGTCAGGCTTGCTTTGGGAGTCAAACCATGCTGTCCAGCAGGTACAGTATGGTTTGATCTCCCCAGCATCAACTTAAGAGCCTCTCCAGCATGAGGCGGTGTAAGAGTCCTGCATCTTGTTTTCTGAGAACACCCGGTGCCTGGGAAGGGTTGGGAACTGCCTCAATGCATCCAAATTTCTGACCACAAAGCCAGACCTCCCCCAGTAGGATTAAGTAAAGATGAGGGAAATCCTGAAAATCATCAGTGATGCTTTTCAGTTGATAATTTCTGTGGTTTAACAGGAACGATGACTCCGTATCTTTCATCATGGCTTCAGCACAAAGGGAGGAAGAAAGCAGGTGAAATAACAGTGTTGAATGGGGTACTTGCTGCTCCAGCGATTGCTCAGCAGGAGGGTGTGTTGGCCACTGACTAGAGGAGAGGTGCTGGTTTGATAAGGGTCTCTGACTACCCATCTCTCCAGTCTAGCAGCATGACAACACCACAAATTTATTTATGTTCCTCATTCTTCCCACTTCTGGTAGTGCTCTCCTCTCCTTTCTTCATTTTGGTTTTCCTGCTCTCTGATCCTTTCTTCAAACTTTAAATCTCTCAGTGTTTTCCTCCCTGAACTGCCAGTACTGTCTCCTAATTTATCCTTTCATGGCAGCTCCCTCTTATCTTCTTTTGAGCCCAAATTGCTTTTGTTTAGTACCACCCGGTGTTCTCTCACTAGCTCTATTCTTCCTCTTTACAACCCAAACTCTGTTTTCCCAGGAGGCCTGGCTCATCCCAGCTCTTTGAATTCAATTAATTGATCTTCATCAGCCAGATTGCCGTTGGCAAAGAAACCCAGCACGCTGACTGTCTTTGTGCTTTAACTTCTGTTTTATCCTCATTTAATTTGTGCCCTTTGCAGCTTACTGAGCCCTAATTACCTCTGCTACCACCTCACCGTATTCAATTATAGCCTTCATCTCACTGACCTGACGTCTCTGTCCTCATCAAATCTCACCTCTCTGACTTTGCCCATTATTTTTGTACAAAGTCAGTATGCTCCACGGGGACCTCAATTCTTCCCATCTCTCCATTTTCTTGACTACTCCAAAGCATGAAGGACATGCTTGCTTTGCATTTCCCTGTGTTCATCTCTCCTAGCCATTGTGGGGTCCACCAGAGCACAGATGGACCAGTGTCACTCAGGCAGTAGCTTCAACCAGTGCACCTTGACCTGGCTTGAGGAAACCTGATCTACACACCAGCATTTTATAGTAAAGGTAAAAAAATCTCCCACTCTCACTGCCCAGCTGTGATAAACTCTCAGATGCCCATATAAAGCTATTTAATAAAATTTTTGTAGCACTTTTCTGGTGAAAGCTGTCCCATTGGTGCCTGGATACCTCCTCTCCTGCTCCTTTTATTTTGTCTTACTATTATCTCTTCTCCCACCATCCCGTCCCACTGTTGTCAGGTCACGATCCCTAGATATGTCTCTTTCAAATAGCTTAAATTTCCCTCATCCTTCACTCCCTGACATATTTTTTTCTGTTCCTACTATTTTTCTTCTTACCAGCCCATCTATAGAGCAGAAGAGGGCTGCACGCTGGCACAACATTTCGTTGCCTCACACCTTCACTGTTCCTCCTCTCTATCTTCATTGTACTCTGTTTGTTTATCCCTGATTTTGTTATCTTCTCTGGAAAGGCTGATGACTTGCTTGTACCTAATGTCCTTTCCTTTTGCCCATTTCTAATTTTTACCTTTATTTTCATATGCTCTGTCACCCATGATGGTGATTTCTGAGTGATTTTTGGGTTATTATTTGGAAGCGGGGATGATTCACCGCTTGAATCAGCCACACCACAGAAATGCCCCTGAAGGCTTAATTCTCACTGGGTTGATCCTTCAAAGTGTCTGGGTTCGATATTTTCTTCTCTCCCTCCTTTTTTGCCTCCTGCTCTGAAGGCTCTTCCTATGGCTTGATTGGGCTCTGGGTTACGCACACAGCTCTGTCCTCCTCTTTCAGCAGGTTTCTCATCAGTGCTTGTATCTCTGTGGATCACCAGAAGCAAACTTTATCTACCGATGCCAATGTAACATGGCCTGTGGTGCCTCCGTATCTGTTAATTCCACTCATCTCATTAGTGCTTCCTGAAAAAAAGAAATTCTGCAACTGGCAACTGCTGCCATAATGCCCCATGTTGGGGATGTTATGAGAGGAGATTGCGAGGTCATTGAGCGAGTCTCTTTCCAAGGCTCCCAGAGTGGATGGTCTGAACCCAATCCCTTCCCAGGGCACAATGAAATGAGATCTTCAGCCCTATTGCAATATTTATCCTAAGGCACCAGAGGGGAATGACAGAGCTTAATACTGTAATGTATTACAGAAACATTTTTTATTGTGTCCAACTCATGTCTCAGCTTTGCTTTAATTTACTTACCTTTAAATTCAGCGCATTGATGCTTCAAATGTGCTCTGTGGCTATTTCTGCCTGGTACAAAATAGATAGTGTGTGTGCTTACAGCTTCTCATAAATGTGTACAGAAACACATTATGAAGGTCAACTTTTCAGCAGATACAAACAAACCTTGGTTCATTAATGTGCTTGTAATATCAGCCAACTTTCAATGCTTATAGCTATTTATAGCCATTTCCCCCTTTATACAACGCACGGGTGTTGAGGCCATAGTTACCAATAAAACAGTGAAGAACTGGGTCAGACTGGAGTGTCTGCACCTACTGCAAGATGAATAAACTACTTAAAAATGGTGCTGGTGGTATAGGCCCCTGTTGACATATAAATCAGTGAGTGTTAAGTGTTTGTGCTTGAGAGTAGGTGCCTGGAAGGAGGGATTTGGAGTTTTACTGCCTGTTTCCTTATGGATGTGCTGTAAGTGAAGCAGAATGATGCAATGAGGATGGCACTGGGTGATTTACCCAAGGTGGTGTGCAATTCGGGACATATCCTTAACCCAGCCACAGCCTCTGTTCACTGCAGCGAAATAAATGCACTGCTTCTCTCCTCTGTACCGGGGACCTTAGAGAAGAGCAGCTTTTATTTTTTAGCATTAAGCCCTCATGGAGAAAGACAGGTTGTATCTGTACTGACTCACTGCGAGGGTGAACACCAGAGCTCTTCTGTTTTGACGATGAATCAAAAGCACTGCTGCCAATTTTTGGGTTCCCTGGGGGAACAGGTAGAGGTGAATCTCCATGATGTCCATGAATACTAAGGTTTTTGTGAAACCTGCTTCTTTCCTAACCTGGTTAATGGAGGCTCTGCCTTGCTGTCTTTAAAGACAATTTTATGTGTAATGTGCTTTCACCCCCCCCACTCCTCCTGGCAATTTTCTTCCAAAGCAATCTCAGAGCAGTAATTCGGGAAGCCATGCTTTAAGTTTCCAATTCCTCTGTTGACAGACCTCTTTCAGAGTCCAGGTCGCTCCTTTAATGGTGAATCACCTTTTGCCACCCTGAGCAATAGGTTTACTCCTTCATAAATTTAAAGTAGGCTCAAAATGACACCTTCTCTTCGGATGTGCTGGTAGGGCTGAAGAACTAAAACACGGCAGCAAACCCCTGTCCATCTCATTTAGGAGCTCTGCCATCCTTTGGAGCAAAGTTTCTTAACTTTTGGAACATCTTCTGTGTTTTAGGCATGTTGTGCCATCAGGCCATTGCTGCGCTTTGTGCCCTGTTTCCTTTTAGGGTGGATGCATGGGAGGAGAATGCAGATGGAAAAGGGTGTGCTGACCATGGGGTTTTACTGCTGGACCTTAGCTGGGAGCATTAGCTGTGTATCGCTCCAGAGCTTGGGCTGGAGTCAGGAGGAGATGAGGAAAGTGGGTGCTTGGAGATGCTAAGGATAAAATGGTAAGGAAGGGAAGTGATTCTTAAAGCAAGGAACATGGTCCTCCAAGCAGGGTCTGTCCCAGAGAGCATGGCACAGGAAAAGGGACTGTAAGAATTGTGAGAAAAATAGCTTTATTTTTTAATGGAAGACCTTAAGGAAGCTATGAAAGCCACTGTCAAGTGAGAAGAAAACTGTTCAATCTATGTTTCATATGCGTATTAATTATCTGTGTATCTTGGGACCAGGCAATGATTCAGCCTTGCTTTTGTGCTTGGAGGGGGTGCAAGGACCTGAGAATCAAGACCCAACTACTCAACATTTCCTTTGGCTGAAAGAAAACTTCATCCAAACAGGCAAAGCCTGGGACATTCTTGAGTCTCTCATTGATTTTCCATGTCCTGTGTTCAGCCGATAGGACTTTGGGGGGCATCACCATGTACATGCAGCCAAGTTCCCAGTGCCTACTCTGGTCCCCTTCCCTGGCTCCTGTTTGTAGATGACTTAGTACAAAGGGGTTTCTAATTCCATTTAGAACTTGTCCCTGCTTTTCCAGTGTTGCTGCCTATAATGATTGAACAAACTTAAAGGCTAACCTGCAATGAACGGGCTTGTTAAAGAATAATTCATTAGCTTCCCATGGTCATACATTGCTGAGACATATTTTGTCATCAGGGAAAATGAAGACTTATGTGACTGGTGCTAGAACTGAATACAGGGCACAGTCTGTAGCTCCTCTTCTTCCTGGGAGCTTTGTTTCAGGACCACTGGTAATTTCTCCAAGGTTGAGGATGCTGAAAATTAATAATTCCCCACTTGAATTAATTAATGTATTTCAATTGTCTTAGCATTACGAATGTAATGAAGAAAAAGTGGATGTGGGGGAGGTGAACCCAATTAAAATGTAATTGTCTCATTCAATTCACAGTCTTGCATTAGTGAATCTGTGAAAAGGAGTTTTTATAATTAAAAACAAAAGTAGGTTTGATGATGACTGTCACCACCACATTGGGAGTCCAGCTATATTAATTTCTCTGTGCTCCTCTTCAAAACTTGCATTTTAAAACAAGCACGAAAAAATTTCAAGACTCCTGTGTTTGGAAGGGGCATCTGCTACGTACCACTCCATTCTGACTTGCTAAGAGTCTGTTAATCATTTACATGTGAATAGGAGAAGCCAATCAAAAGAAGAAAATATATAATGCCAGGCAGATATTTTACCATCATTTCTAATGCTGGAAATACGTAATGTATCATGGTGGGGTCCCTCCTCCAGCATGGTCAGGTTTATAAGCTTGATGAAATGACTACCTACTAACTAAAGTCCATCTGTTCAAGATTCTCCAGGAAGCGCTGCATTGCACTAGATTTTGGCAAACTTTTATATGAGGTTCGGCCCCATATTAGCATTTTAATTGCTGGCTGATTGCTTTTATGTTGCAAAACTCAGTTCAGAACAGTATGTAAGTTGCAATTAGTTTTTACTGTGTGATTCATTAGTTCCTATAAAGCATGTCGTGCTGCAACATTTGGAAGGTAATATGCTAGAAACATTAGCGCTCACATTAAAAAGTGTGGAGCGGCACTGAAAATGTATTAGTCCTGCCTTTCACAAACTCATAGCCTGCATTTGTTGGCAGGACGTGTTATCTCAAATGAGATTTAGCTGACAGCTGCAGATAAAATTGTTTCATAGTGACAGGTTTTCCATGTAAACAGCATCTTGGTCCCACAGTCTGTTCCGTATGGGTTTGCATCTGCCTGGGATTTGACCAAAGTGTGGAATGGACACAGGTGTGAGAGTTTCCTCTTGGTTTTTTGGCTCTTCCTCTCGGCAGTTTTGGCTGCCGAGCTCAGCCTGGCCTGTGATATTCCTCCAGGGAAGTACCTGACAACTTCTTTTTCATGCCTCAGGAATCACATCCTTCTTTTGGAGATGCTGTCTTGTTCATATTGCTTGTGATGCAGAGGATGTGTATGTTTAAGTTATGTTAATCAGTTCTGCCTTGAGAAAGGGGTACAAATTAAACATAATCTTTAAGACTTTTCTACCTCTGTATTCCTTAAGCAGCAGAGCAGGTATTTTGACTGGATTAAAAACCAGCCAAGAATTATTGGCTCCATTCTGGTAAGAACTGAGGTTTATTTTGCCTTTTTCCATCTCTTTTGGAAATTGTTATTGCTCGCAGAAAATGTCAACAAATAATGCATGAGGACATGATCAGTGAGTTTTCCACTGGTACATGCATGATAGGACAGCTTTTTGAGTATCCATGACAGTCACATGTTATTTTTATCTTCCCTACTGGATGAAACTGCTCTGGAAAGGTTATTCTGCACGTGGGTGCTGGCAGTCAATCCAGGCTGTGAAGGCTCTGTCTGGGGGATGCTGTGGTGTCTGCTGTTCCACACTGTACATGGCACTTCAGCACTCACTGCTAGAACCTCACTGCGGCCATAAAGCTCCAAATGTAGCCTATGCTTTTGATAGGGCATTTTAATTTCTCAAGACCGATGAATAAAGAATGGATGCAAAGAACAACAGCTGAAAAATTCCCCCTCTGGGCAAATTCCCATGGGATTTTGTAGGTTTTCTTTCTTCTGTTTTCACAAAACCCCTGGAGATTTGAACTAAAACTTTTGTCACTGTTGGCTGCCAGACATTTTACAGTGGGAGCATTTGCCTGCTGAAAAAAACCTACTGCTTATTCCTGCAGAAATATACTTAAACCAAACTAAACTGGTACATTTGTAATTATACAACAATTTAGGTAAAATACAAACTTTCAAGACTTTGCCTCAGACTGTATCAACTCACTCAATTTTCTAGCACACGCTTTACACCTGTAGGAGTCAAAAGCACCTGCAGCTGTTCAGCCTTCCCCATTAATTTGGAATAAGTGGCAGCTGCCTTCAAGCCCTGATTTTGATCTCTCAGTTTAAGCCTCTTGCTGCTCACACTGAACTGTAATGCAAAGTGTGGTCTTCGCAGGGAGATTTTAGATGTCTGCTCTACTTATATGTTGATAACTCTGGCTTTGGAATAAGAGTTTCTTTATTTTTTTTAGCTTAAGCTGTGAAACGTGATCTCTTTGTCCTAGGACAGAATGACTACTGAGAGAGTGAATGCAGCAGTCAGATGTACTGATGCAGCAGGTTGAAAAGCAGGTGAGTTGGATGACTCCAGAGGTTTTCTGTTAGGTGTGAGTCAGAAACTCAGGATTTATGGCTTTTTTTCATGTTTTTGCTGCCTGGAAAGTGAAAACCATAGGACCTGTACTGACAGCGGCAGAGGTAACACCAAAGTGGGAAAGATGGAAATCTTTCTCCTGCTGACTCTCCCTATTTCTCTAGTTTATGATGCTAGGAGCCCAACCAGCCAAAACCTTCACTGGAATCTTGGTTGGTCATCACTGTTGGTCTGCTGTGCCAGCAGTGCCCATGAATAATTTCAATTGAGTTTTTGTGGAGTGAGAGCAGGTGGGATTTTCTGCCTTGCTCAGGTTAGAGGACCAAGTCCAACTTAACTGGCGTAAATCAGCTGCTCTGATTTGACTTTCCTGTGTGGCTGCACTTGGTGTATTTGAAGTCCTGTTCCAAGTGTAAGAGTGAGTGAAGCAATGGCCAAGGAAAGCAGGAGCACCATTTGCTCTGCTGAGCCACCCTCTGCTGCTCACATGGCGGTGAAGTGGTGAGGTTGTGCAAAAGCTTATCCTTTCAGTGGGAAGGTGGAAATGCCTGGGCAGGTAGCATATATAGGGGAAGAGAAAGTGATGGGCAGAGATTGGATGGTGCAAATGCTTATTTGGTGTCTGAGATGGAGGAAAGCAGGCATGGAGGCTGGTGAACTGCTGGCCTGTCTAGTTGCCCTGCATTTAGCTGTGTAAGCGTTACCCAACCTCTTCTTGGGATGGTGTTTATTCAATATCCAGCAGAGCTGACCCCCAGGAGTGTGGCTAAGTCTCTTACATATCAGGAAGATGTAACCATGAGGGCATAACTCCCTTGTAGATCCTCCTCTGTTGCAGTGAAAGTATTTCTTTTCAGCACAGCTTAAACTGGTTAAAATGACAAGCTAAACTGGAAAAAAGGTCATGTTATGCTAGAGTAGGAGTGTCTATGGGGTATATGTGTATAACTGTAAGTAATTGAGAATTATATGGTGCATTATAGGGATCAAACTTTACTGCAGAGGCAAATCCTTAAGCTGGAGTCTGTAATATCTTTGTTGGACAGTATGGCAGGAAAGGAGATTTTTTTCCACAGCCAGTTTTTATGTGTAAGCTGTGAAGGAAAATGGTCACTTATTTGTCATACAAATTTACATTCAAGAAATAAGTAAACTAGGAATCTTCTCTAAATGCAAAACTATTGTTCTCTTTCCCCCCCAGTTTCCCAAGTGTTTCTTTGGTGGCAGAGGGTGGGACAAGAGGGTTGTCAAAATGTCTGTGTTTCCTCCCAGCACTGTCAGGCTGTGGTGGACTTAACATCTTCTGTAATCTGTACTGAATTCGTGACATGCAGCTTCAGCTGGGGAAGCTGCTCCTTAATAAGCTAAAACGGAAAGGCGTATTTACATGTTAGGCACTTCTTTGTCTGCTGGAAACTAAGAAGAATCTAAACTCACTAAATTCACTGAATGGAGAGGTGTTTCATTTCAGAGGTTTCCTGCTTCTCTGGCTGCTGTTAGAGCTGACCTCGGAGACTCCCTTTCAGGGATGAGGAAGACGTTTGGAAATAAGACATTTGCCTTGTGCCACTGGGGAAAAAAAAGAACAAAATCCAATGATAACATAGGTCTTGGTACATAATTTAAAAAAAAAAAAAATGGCAGGCCAGTGCTGCTCAGATTTCCAGCTTTCTTTTATTCTTTTTTTGCAAGCACAAGCTGTAGGTGGGGAAAGTTGGAGGTGACAGAGGCACCTTGTGTGAGTCTGTGCTCCTTTTAATGTACCTCACACATCACTGGCAGCGTTAGCCAGTGCTGCTGCTTCCCTGAGGCTTTTGATGGTGGCTTGCTGAAGCCTTCTGGATGCCCAGAAATCCTGGAAAGGCACAGATTTTCTGTTTTGCTGTGTCTTATGGATTTTTTTTTTTTTAATATTTTTTCCTCTGGTGGACAAATGAAAAGTTGAACTTCTTTGTGACTCGATATTTAAATCATGTGGCATTGTGAGGGGGGGGAGCAGTATTCATAATCGAGCTTTGCAAATCAAATGTGGGTGCAAAATTCTATATATGGAAGAAGAAAATTTGTCTCTTGCTTGGATGCCTGTGTGGGCTGGGGGAGAGGATATTAAGGCAAGCCTGGGGTCAGCCTCGCATGGGTATGTTTGGTGTCTGCTTCACTCCACAGGGCCGTGCCACGTGAAAGGAGTGGGAAATGGAAATGGAAAAAAATCAGTGTAACAGTCTAACATTCATAGGAGTTGGCAGGCCACTCCTGCTCTCCTGGAGAAAATGAGAGCAGAGGGAATCGTACCTTTAAGGAGACTCATTATGTAGAAATGTCAGATCAAAGATGGCATTAAAAATATGTGTAAGACACCCCCCACGCCCCCCAACAACTTCTAGCTTTGGAGTGAGGCCAGCCCTATGCTCCAAGATCCCCTGGTGCCTAGTGACGGTAAAAGCTCACGGTAAGAGGAAAACAAAAAGGTGGCATTCACTTTCAACCTAGCAAACTAGCTGATCTCAATGCTACAGCAGATCAATTAATGGCTGATTTACTTATCCATGTATTTCTCCCGGCCTCAGATTCTGGAGATGCAAAGCATTTGTGCATTTACAACATGTAGGAGTTGATTTGTCAGAGGAGCCACTCAGGATGTTAGTTAAGCGCAAAATAATTTTGTGTATCTTACTAAATGCAATTCATCAGAAGCTGTGCAGATTAACTGGGTAGAGCTACACTGAACACAATGGCATCTGCAGATAAAAAATGACAAATGATTATATTACTCCTGCTCTGTGATTCATTGGGAAGAACTCAGAAGCCAAGCGTTTTCTTCAAACAAATTATTCAATGAAGACTGAACAGTGACTATAAAACAACAAAAACACCTCCTTTGTAATGGTTTTAAATATTGTTGTACATAAAATCTAATTTATATGATATTAAAGTCTTTTCTTTGTACTACAAATCATCTTTGGAAAATACTATCTTCTAAACGGTTCATCAGACACATCTCAAACACTTGATTTTATGATTATTAGTAAATGGAATTAGAGCACCTTGTAGTAGTTTTATTACACTTTGCACAACCATAATGCATTACAGAGGCTCATGCTGCTGTAGTTCAGGCTGCATAGCAGCTTCTAAGGCAATACACATTTTTCATAGGTTCTTTGCTTTTTGGGAAGATACACCGCTTTGCTCTGAAATGATCCATGCCTGATCTCAGCTGCAAGTAGGAGCAGTGGGAACTTAGCTGCATAGATTTGTTACACACCCAACGGGCTTTTGTAAACACCTGACCTTTACCACGTCTTTCTGTTTCTTGCTTTATCTGACAAATAGAAGGAGATCTGCTGTGTCCCACTGAGCTATTAACAAGGTAGAAGATAGGGAGGGGTTCACCTTGGGTAATGGTGGGTGTTGGTTGCTTGAGGTATGTGTGATCTCACTCCTGAAGCTTCCATGATGTGCGGTGGTGCTAAGGGGGTGACTCCAGACCTGCACCCTTTTGGGATGGCAGCTGGTGGCTGTACGTGATAACCTACGGTGCCCAAAGCAGTGCTAGGCTCCTGTGTTTATGGGGCTAAATCTAGCCCTCTCTCTGCAGCTAAGCTAGTCAATGGAGGCCAGGCTGGAGAGAGTAAGTATGTTTGGGGCATGCGCCATCTCAGTTTAGATGTGTGCTTTGTGGTGTGTTAGTTTGCAACATGAATGTCTTCATTAGTTACATAGAGAGACAAGTAGCTTAGATGGACACGCGGATTTGGTCAGATGAAAGCGATGTGGTTAATCTAAGCTTGTTGTGTTGGCTTTTCCAACAACAACACAGAAACAGAGTGATTCATCCTACCTTCCTTGGGATCCTTCAGATGGGATGAATTGGTTATCTAGAGATGTTCTCCAGTGACTGCAAATAAATCCTGGGTGACTTGTTTATACAACATATCTTAGCTGTAGCCAGCTCAGGTCAAATGGGATGAATCCTAGCTTTACGGGGCTGAAGAAATCTTTCTGCTGCCTAAAATCTGCAAATTTTATTTGACTATGTACATCCTACTACCATTACATACTAAAGAATGCTATTTCCTCCAGAACTTGTGTATTTTTGTCCTTAAGTCATCATAGTTACGCACCATGACTGGGTCACTCTAGAAACTCATCTTGGTTTCTGATTTATATAGATACTTTTGAAAATGTAAGCCATTACCCGAGTCGTATAGTATCTTATCCCAGTAGTGGCTGTCCCAATAGCACTGGTAGGGCAGCTCTTACAGCACCCATGTTTTCCCCTGTTCACAAAAGGACCTCTGTGCATGCTAGGTATGTGTTGAATTTAAGCACACACACAAGTGCTTTGCTGAACAGGGATTGATTAAAATACATGCTTTGGGGCCTTAGTTAATTATGTGTCAGAGACTGTATAATTGGCACTATACTGAAGTCATCTAATAGCTTTCTTCTGATAAATCCGTACATGCACAGCAGTCCTGAACTGTAATTTAGCATGATAATGCCAGCTTCATCAACGCCCATGGAAAAAGCAGAAAGACGTTTGGATCTCCGAGTCCTTGTGAGCTGACTGAATAAGTGATTGCAGTCTCCCCTCTGACAAAAAAGCAGTTTCAGTGGATTATTCCACTGAAATAGCATCTTACTTGAGCAGAACCAAGGAGCCCCTGCACGGCTGGCAGATGCTGAGCTTCCCTGGGTATTGAGGTAAATTTTCAGCCATTAGTCAGAGTTATACTGACAAACAGAGGCACAAGATAAATTCACTGCATAACTTCGAGAGATTATAGTACCTTAAGTGAGTTTTAAAGAGTAGTCCAGTGCCTGATGTGCAGGACACTTGCTGAAGTTTGGGTATAGTAAAAGACATGAAATTGTTCTGAGGCCTCCGCGCTGTATTTTCAGGGTCACTAGAAAACCACTACAGTAACAGCAGCTATAGAGCTGTACAAAATGTGTACGTTTAGTAAGCCCCGTTCCTCGACACCCATTGTGCCTGTTTTCTTCCTCTCTTTCTTGTAATACAGAGTAAAAGACAAACTCTTGTGCTCTCAGAGTGCAGGTGTGTGTTGATAGGCGGGAGAGAGACCGTTGAGGAAGGTGCGAGCTGTGATCCAAAGGTTGCACAGGTCAGCTTTGCAAATCAGAGCCTGGGTGTAAGAGCTGATTTGTCATTCGTAACCACCGACAGGGCTTAAAACTTCTCTTACCTGCTGCTGTCTTCCTCCTCTTGGTCATTCTGTGGGGTAGCTCTCATGTCTGTATGCTGGTGTGATCCTTGCTGAACAAAGTCCAAACAAAGACTTATACGATGTGTTGTGTTGGGAAGAAATGTGTTTTTCTCTGCAACTGAGAAGGCATTGATGTGTATATTTGAGTTTTCCCTTGTGGTTCTGGAGCTCAGCGTGTGCTGTATCGTATAGTGCAGGGAAATAAGCCTGTGCAATATTAATACCACTGGGGCCAGGGAGTCCATGGTGGGTCTGCAAGAAGCAGATAGGTGAAGCAAGAAGTCATGAGATATTTAAATTTGCCAAGAAAATTGGCATTTGACAAAAAAAAAGCTTTTGGACACCCACTACAAATGTGGGAAGCGTTGCTCTGAAGGATAACTTACTACCTCTACCAACCAGTACTTCACAGCTCATGGGAAGGAGGGGTCTGCCCAGCCTGAGGTGAGGTGAGTAGGAGAGTTTGTCTTGTTCATAGCTTAGTCCTACAGTCTGAATATTTGTCTGTAAGAGCAGAGATTCAAATTCAGTGCTCCACTCTAAATCTGGAAGAAGGGATACTTCATCAGGTGCATGGAAGGACCCTACCTGGTAGACTTCAGAACTGAAGGGTCATCTGGAATGCACCAAACCTGCCACAATCTCTTCTTCTTGTGTCTGTCACCTGCAAATCTAATCGTCTCAAATGCCCTTTCTCTTATTTCTACAATGAATGCTCTTTTTGGTCTTCCTGTTCCTTGCTCAGGCCTTCAGAAAGATCAGCGCGGTGACTTCTGCAGTTTTGAACTTTAGGTCTCCATGCATGAACAATGTAATACCAGGGTCAGATGTACTGAAAGTGTAGATGTGTAATGAGAATTATTAGAAACACATTTACCACCAACCATACCTTGTATACTGGTATTGATGCTGAGAGCATTTGGGGATGTAGAAAGCAATATTTTTTTGCTGCTGGTGGGGGGGTTGGGAACCAAAACAAAAAAAGCCCCATAGCACAGGGGAAAAAGAACCCCAGCAACATCTCCAAAATTGATATATTGCATTGCTGTTTATAGTATCTCCAGCCAAGACTGACCAGATGGGCAACTATTTGATGTGACCTTACACTGTCACAGCCCAAGGACATCTGCCTGCAGGCCATTCATGAACAAAAGCATCCTTGAATGCTCCTGCTTGCATCTGAAGGCATGAGCACAGCCACAGCTGAAGCTGAGACTTCCTGAGCGGTGACCTAGAAGACATGAGAAGGTCTGGACATGTTCACTGTTGAGCTAATAGAGCCATAGTGTGCTCACAGCTGCAGCACTCTACGTGTTGGCCGTTGGGAAAGGGCAGCCCAGGCCCACTCCATCTCCAAGGGAATGTCTTCAGCTTAAAGGTCACCCTGGTCAAAAGGCACTTTGAAACTCCTGTGTAGGCTGCCACATAGATAAAGCCCATGCAGAATCAAACATGGATCCAAAAGACACGAAGAAGGATGCATGACTATCTGGAGGGCATTTCCATATGGAAATGGCTCACTTTGCCATCAGCAAACTGGTGTGAGAAAAGTAGCAGGAGGCCTGTAGAGAGGGCAGATGGCACAACTCTGACTATGCCTTTGCATGCTAAAGGGAGAAGCTTGTTGTGTGAGAGAAAGCATTTGCCGCATTCTCCCATATTTAGTATATTTCCAAGCATTTAAGATACTGAATATATGCTTTTCTTTTTTTCCTTTATTGTAGTTTCTGCTCTTTAGATGAAATTAATTTTCTGTTGGAGTCTCTAGCACTGTTCTTGCAGTGTATTGGTACACTGGTAGGACTAGCTTGCATAAAAGGAGGTTAAATAGCTTTTCTTTGTTTATGAACATACTGCTGACATAAATATTTTAATATCATTAAGTGGCTGCTCCTCTTCATGAGAGTGCTAAATATCATGCAAAACTGAAATAAATGTTATATCAGGGAACTCTAGGGAGCAGTAAGAAAAATAGTCTTTAAAACAGGAGCAGAACAGTAATTTATGTTTTTACTTAATTCTGTTTCCCAGGAAATTATCCAGTTTTATAGTATAAAAAGAGTGATCTTGCCCAAAGGGGAGATATATTTTACTAAATGTTGCATAACTTTAAATCAGGACTTACTGTTTCTTGAACAAGGTGGAATGGATGTTAGAAGAGCATAAAAGAAACAAAGCATCTTTGACAGTTGCCTGAAGTTAAGCAAATGTCATGCAATTGTTAAATGGAAGGTAGGAAAGGGGATGTCATTTTTCAAATAGGGTTTCTCCAGGGGGGAAATAAACCAACCAACAATTTCAAGAGGTTTGGGGAGGGTGAAAGCTACAATCCAAAGAGCTGTAGTTGTCTTAACCAGAAGCATTTGTTAGGCAGGGCTAACAATAAAGTAGGCACAGATGCAGTCAGTTGTCTCATGTTGTCCTCACTTCTCAGAGCTGGTGCCACCTTCTGTAATTTTAGGCAAGCATTTCACATAAGGTTACTTTGACTGCATGGAACTTTGGAGTACCCCTGTCATCCCTTTATAGTGGAAGTTCAATACTCAGTAGTAGAGACTGGATCACCATCATAAATATCTACAGCAAGTCAGGGATGTTGTGTTCTTAAGGTCCTTTTGTGGGAAGGAAAGGGACTTTGGGCTGATGGCTCAGCTGCAGCAAGTTCCAGCAGGCCCAGCAGCCGTGGCATGGGTGGAAAGTTTTTGGGCCTTTTGAGCCTTGCTGTTCACTCTGTGCCATCTCCCATACTTTGAGTTGAGCTTTAGTGTCCAAGTGTGAGTGCTGCATGAAGGACAGGGCACAGGGATGTCTCCATGCCCTCCTCACCCCACAAAGCCACCCAGATCCTTTGTTTGAAGGAGTATCACATCTATCAGTAGGAAACAAGATGAATGGCAGGCATCTAAATTTAATGAAGGGTGTGCTGCAAACTAAGTAGGAGGAATACTAATTTAATGATACTTAGGGAGCTAATAGAGAATCACAAAACTTCTAGGAATAGACAGCGATGAGGATTAAGGAGTTGTGAATTATTAACTTCTTGCCATCAGATAATGAGAGGCATAGTGCAACTGATCCTCTCCACTGCTTCTTACCTGCTATGTGTGACTTACACCCACCTTAGATTACAGAGTCTGCCATAAAAATTAAATCATGTTATGAAGAACATTTCAAGGGCAAAGACAAGATATTGAAGGATGCTCCCACCTCTGCAGATGCTGGTGCTTCACAAACAGTAAGAATTCACTCAGCAGTTCAGATTTGCACCCCAGGGACTTCTGTTGCAGATTGGTGACAATCTTAGCATTCCTTCAGTCCCTGTGTCTCCTTTGCAGGAGTGTCCTTTCTGGTACACTCCTGCAAAGAAAAAAAGTCTGTGTAAATGAGGATAGCTCCATCAGTCAGAGAGATGTAGTCTGTTGCAGCCAGTCCATGTGAGACATTCCCAGCTCCTTGCCAGTCCTCTGCCTACATGTCCCCAGTAGTCTCCCATTGAAATTGCCCCTTCCTCAAGTACCTGGATGCTGCTCCCCTCTTCTTGCCAGCCAGGTGGGATGCTTTTGCCTAGCTTTGCCATGAGAGGAGATCTAAGTGCTGTAATAGATTCACCCCCTGTCTGCATGTACCTAGAGGTATCAGAGAAGCAAGCACCCGGTCCCCTCTCTTTCCCATATCGCAGCTACCTGCTGTGTTTGTCAGAAGGTCAGTTGAATCAATGGATGACACAAGACCCTCTTATTTTCAGCTGAATTTTCAGCTGTCGATACATCCTGATGTAGCCTGAAAGAACAGCTTGAACTGCTACAGTCCAGCCTGGCACCGAAATGCCCATACAGACGGTGCAGCCCAACGCTGGCTTGTGAGGCGTGATTTTTGAGCTTGCATGACTTTGAGTCTCCGCTGCCTCCCGTGCAATGCCGTCTCCTTCATGCTGCTCTTACCAAGAAGCAGAGTCAGGGATTGCTCTTGCAGCAGATTTCAGGCTGATAACAGCCTGTTGACAAATGGTGCAGGTAATACAGAGCTCGTTTGTGTTCTGCTGTGCTCAGCTCTGCTATCAACCACCAGTTGGTTCTGGTTCCATTATTATCAGGCTGCTACAGAGACCCTAGCGTGAGGTGCAATGCAAATTAAAGACAAAGAGATGTATCCAATAATTCATTGCCTTTCTCACTTTTAATTTGGCGTTGGGATAATATCGCTTCCTGATACAACACTTGGTGCCTGGCCAAGTACTGAATTTAGGTATTCATTGTCCCCTGTTTACCATTCGCGTGCAGAGATAAATATTGCTTGTTGAGTCACTGTTATTACCTTAGAAATAGTTCAGCTGCCCTAAAAACTTACTCCTTAATTGAAATGAGCAAAAGGTGTCTCAAATACAGAAAGCAGAACAGCAGAGGTGATGTTTGTGCCCTTTCCTTGTATACCACTTGATTATTTTTTATTGTTTACTGCCTGGAGGGAAACGTTGCACATCCCTTCTAGGTAAATATCATAGGGCATGACTTCATTTTTAATACTGGAGGCTATGACACTGCATTTATTATCACATTCTTAGCTATTGCAATTTGTTTTTCCTGGCAGGCACAGATCCTGGTGTAGTTTATCTCACAAGGACATTGATAATGGGGAAGCGGTTTCCCTGGAATAGGAACTCTTTGTGGGAAGATTAACAGAAGAACTTCTCCTTACCATTGCTCCCTTCCCTTGCTGACTCTGATAAGCAAATAGCAGGGGCTGACCACAGCTTGTGCACAGGAGATTGTCATCTGCAAAGTTGCAGGGCGGTGTGGGGGCAATGAGAGCCTATACATACAGGTGTAACGTAGCCAGTGTGTGGGTTTTATATATAGGATGTTACACTCTGAATATCTTCATGCCAAACATATAGAGAAATGTCCACAGCCAATGCTTTGTGACTAACCATGCAAAGTTTAAGTAATGAGTAAATCATAGATTGGCCCAAGAAGTCAACACAGTTGTGACGGTGGTTTATTGGTTCATTTATATTTTGTACTCCTGCATCTTTATGCATGGTGCCAGCTCCTCTTCCACTCACTGCACAGCTCAGAAGGGGATCCTGTACCCCATCACCAGGGCTGTGTTTTTGTTATCTCCTTGATTTTCCTTCCATGTTTTTGCCTACTTCTGGCTCCCACGCTGGCTGCCAGACATGCATTCCTCCAGCAAACCACGTGCAACTCCCCTCAGCACCCCTGTTCACAGGACTGACCTCCTGACTGCCTGGTCACAGCCTGGGACCCCTGGCTCCTAACACATCCATTGTCCTCCTAGATTCATCTGGAGGGAGGACGGTCACCTACTCATTGGCTTTGGTGAATTTTCTCCAATTTCCTGTATGGTTTTCTTTTCTTCCCCCCTTTTTTTTCATGTCTTTGGCATAAGGATTATCTTCGCTTTGTGTTTTCGCGGAGCCCCCCACAAGGGAGGTTTGTTTCTTGACAGAGGCCCTGGGTGCTCCTGCATGTGGGTGAGCCACGAGTGGTCCTTCCTGGTGACAGAGTGGGTGTCACAGCTGCGAGTGGCTGTAAATGCACAGCTCAGGCTGCAGCTGTATCCCTGCCACATTTTTTTTCTTAGCTGCTAATGTGTAGAAACAACACAACTAAGATGATACAGTCTTAAGGTGCAGTCTCCGTTCTGCAATAGTCTGTACTACTAAGAGACCTTCAAAAGATGGAGAGTGAATTTTGTTTCCAACCCACGGCTGCCTCCTCTCACTTGCTCACGCATTGGACTGGCACAGGGAAGACACAGGCCACTTGTTTGCTTCCTCGTCTCTATGCGATAGCATGGTGACATCTGTTCTGCCTGACATTGTCTGTGCTGCACACAGGATGCCGAAACATGGATTTTATGGACTGCTGCCTCTTTGGGAACTCCAAGAAAATTAAATATTTTTCTCACGAGGTTCTTCCAGGGAAAAAAAATATTTAAATAACTGCAGGAGGCTGGAGCAATGCCATTCTTTTCTCGTAAGATGAGAAAGCAGATTGGGTTTGATTTAGACCCCCCACCTCTGCTACACGTATATGTTGTCTCGTGGCCAGGCTGACAGTGATCGCTGACAAAGAGAGAACAGGCTGATTTCCACAGTGCTTTGGGCAGCATTTACACTGGTGCACGTGTACCAGTACACCAAATAGAAGCAGACCATGGAGATATTCAGATTTACATGAGCATCGTGGAGCAGTGAGAATGGCTCTTTCAATATCTGTGCCTGTTAATTATTGGCCTGGATGAGTTAAATTCAACAATAACTGGCTATTTTTTTGTTAGGAAAGATGACTCAGAGGAGCTGATGCTGAGCACCCCCCTATAGCTACATGCTACGATGGATTTATTTCAGACTGAATTTAACCTGGTGCTATGGAGTGAGTATTTCCACCTTACACGTAGCTTGAAGCTGTTTGAAGGACCTGCCCTTGGTTTGGATCCCTACATCCTCTCTGGGAGTGGTATTTTGAGTCTATTGGTGAATACCCAGGGAGGAGCTTCTGCCGTAGTTTCCTCCAGAGGAAATTTATTTTGCCTATGCCAACCCTATGCTGCAGACCAAACCAATGCACTGGAAGTAAAGACCATTTGAGGATTCACTTCAAAACCTCCTTGCTGCTTTGAACCAAAAAAATACCCAAATGCAGACACAGCCATCGCGAATTAGACATGACTGGGAGCTTTTTCACATGTACCTTGTCCACATTAAGTAGAACAAATATTCCTGCTCCTACCCTCTCTGCATTTTGGCTGCAAATGGGAGAAAATTGATTAGAAAATGCTGTTGCAGTGGCACACATGAATTGGATGGGAGTTGAGCTGTAGACCCTTTCCTTATGACTGGGCTGGGTGAGCCGTGGTCTTGTGCTGAGGCACCTTGAAGCTGTATGGGATTCATTTGCTGCAGCCCTCGATGGGACAGGCAGCCCAGCCAGGGTCTGGCCCAAGTACCAGGACAGAAAAGACAGCATTGAAACCCCCACCAGAGACTGCTGAACCACATTAGAACCTCTATTTTTTGGCAGATTTTGTGACTTTTAATTTTCTTTCCCTTTCTTCTCCCTTTTTAATTCACATTGGTGAATTAAAAGCTTAAGCTTTTCTTTTAAAGTTTGAAATTATCCTAAGAGAACACGGAATGAGTACAATTTTCCAGTACAAGGCCCTTATTAAACATTTCGATCAACCCTGTTGATTGTTGAATTCTTAAAGATTTCCTTTTGGCATGGTAATTCAGACTTTAAAGAGGAAATTTCTTATGAAAGGACTCAGTGGTTAGTTATAAAAAAATGCAAACAGATGTGGTTAGCAATAAAATCACACCATGATGTCTTTTAATTCCATATTAATACATAATTGAGTACATTAGAACCTCTATTTTTTGGCAGATTTTGTGACTTTTAATTTTCTTTCCCTTTCTTCTCCCTTTTTAATTCACATTGGTGAATTAAAAGCTTAAGCTTTTCTTTTAAAGTTTGAAATTATCCTAAGAGAACACGGAATGAGTACAATTTTCCAGTACAAGGCCCTTATTAAACATTTCGATCAACCCTGTTGATTGTTGAATTCTTAAAGATTTCCTTTTGGCATGGTAATTCAGACTTTAAAGAGGAAATTTCTTATGAAAGGACTCAGTGGTTATAAAAAAATGCAAACAGATGTGGTTAGCAATAAAATCACACCATGATGTCTTTTAATTCCATATTAATAGGTTTTTGAGTAATAAAGTAGTAGCCTAATGTTTTGCATGCTGCAGTTTTACATACCCATAATTTAGCCTGTAAAGTTACCTGGCTTTCTTAATCTGATTACAGTATAAAATTGGAATTTCATTATTGGAATGAAATTCTATTTCTGCTGCACTTTATGTTTGAGTCTGCCAGGCAGTACTGAAAATCTTCAGGACAATTTACTATAAGCTAAAAGTGCTGCTTATCTTCCGGCATAAGACCTAAATTAGACCAAACAACATCTTCCACTAATGTGGATAATATATAAAAGCTAAGTGCTATTGAAAAAAAAAAAAGGTTTATTTATAATTAAGAGCAGGATAATAATTAAGCCTATAAAGCCAGCATCCAGAGCTGGTACTGAGATGTTTATGCTGCACAGATTCTAGTTTGTTTTTTTTTTGAATCTGTATTCTTTCAAAAAACATACAAAACCCTGGAAGGTCTCTGGGAGAATTGCTTACCAACTTATTTTGAATGCAACTGAAACAGGTTTTATTTACAGCCATCTTCTGGAGAAGCTTCTCTATTGCGTTTAGATTCAGTTCCATCTGGCTTGCTCTTATATCTAAACATTTCTTATAGAACAATCTTCCTGGCTTTAATGATATACAAAATAAATACATAATTGTGCTTATTCCTGTAAGTCATGACCATTTCTATAGGATAGAAACTATACACACGCAATTTGTTTGAAAGTGGTGTTAACACAGTGACTGCTGCTGCTTCAAGGGCTCTGCACACAGATTGCTTGTAGCTTAGGCAAGAAAATTAAATTAAACCCGCAAAATGGAGACCATCAGATAATTTGGGGGCTCTTTTGTTATCTGTAAGCTGGGTTTTTAGAGATGCCTAGCTACGTGCAATGTTTCTAAACTGCAGAAGATTTACCCATTTTTCAACAGCACATTAAGAAAAAAATAGAGCAAATGTTACATGGATAGTTAATTTGTGGATCTAGTAAACCATAAATGTGGCATTTAAAAACAGAGGTAGATTCGATTTTTAACAGGAGCTGGTGTTATCTGAAAAGTCTTGCGGAAAAATGAGGTTTTCTTTTGAAAATGCTCATTCAACAAAGCCATGTTGCTGGAGGCAAAGGCTTTGGGAAGCTCCTTGGGCTCTGTGTACAGCACTGGAGGATGGAGCCTGGTCTGATGTGTCCTCTGTTGACAGCCTGTGACCTTTTGGGACTAACTGGCTTTTTGCCACCAGGTCAGAGTTAGGACAGAACCATGGAAAAGTGCAGAAAAAGGCCTTATTTTACACAGTTTTCTAGGAAAGCAGCATTTTCCTCGGTATACCACGTGCTTTTTATCTCAAATGTGTATTTCTACTGCCTTCAAGTATACTGTCGGTCATCAGAAGCCTCAATTTATTGGTGAAAATGCTACATGTTATCACTTTTAATATATTTCAGTACATTTTGTTTTCGTAAACCTACTCATAAAAATCCATACCTGTTCCACTGGCAGTTTTAATAGAAGTTCAGCCTTAGCAGAATCCATATTCAGCAAGCTGCTGCATCTGCCTGAATCCATTTACAGAGAAAAATAGTCTTTCTGTTGCTGCATTAGAGATAGGAAAGGATGTAATAAATTCCACGTGTTTTTAAAAAGTTGAGAAAATCAAAGTCTAAAGTTCTGGAAGTTTGTGTGTACTCATTGTACCAAGTCACTAGGTCCAAGGTATTTCTAACACAAAAAGTTCATATCTAACCTTCTATTAAGATTTAGCCCATCAGTGCTTGGGATAACCTTAAAAGTCAGCATTTTTTTTTCCCAAGAGAAAATAACTGATTCAGGGTAAGATTATCTTATTTGCTGTGAAATTGAGTATCCAAGAGACAACACATATCACTGAATGAAATTATTTTCCGTATTTTCTTTTTTGCTCTCAGATGTTTTTAAGTTGCATGTCTGATTAAAGAATTTGCTCTTTTTTTCTTTTTTTGTTATATCTTGCTCTTCAGTGAATTCTTTGTCATAGACTTGAGTACATCCCAGATAAGACTATTCTAAGATAACACCTTGAAATTTTTAGCATGCAATTTTAACACTTAGTTAGTAATCAGTCACCAAAAATGTCTTTCCACCTTCTTCCTTTTTGCCATTATGAAGAAAAGGTAACCCTCACCTTGTCTCTAAAGAAAGCGGTAATTGTTTGAAAAAATATTAGAGATCCTTTCAATATACATGTAATTATCTGTGTGGGTGTGCCTCAGTGTTTCACTGTGCTGAAGGCTGACAAGCGTATTTCCTATAGTTTTGAAATTCCCTTGGCAGATGACAAGTCAATGAAAACTTACGTTATATAAACTTTCAGATCAAAGGATGACTTTCTGATTGTGCTCTGCTGTGTTACGCAGTATGGGAGTAAAGCACCTGGCTGGAAGCAAATATTTATTCTTGTTTTCCTTTGAATAGCAGATGTATTAGAATTAAAATTAGCAGCTCCAAATGAGGTTGCATTTTCAAAGTCCCAGCCATTTATTTGATTGCAGTAACCTTTTTACATCTGCAACTATTCTAAATTAAGTTTCACTGCTGCCTGGCAGATAATCAGACAATGGATCATTTCCCTTTGAAGCACAAAGAAACAAGCAGTTTTTGAAGACATTTTTATATATCCATGATTTTGAGTATTAGCGGTTGCAGAGAAAAAATAAGGGGTTTTCAATCACTTAGTGTTTTTTTGATTTTTTTTTTTTTTCAGTTGGAAAAGGTGTGTATATATGTATAAGGCACACAGAGAAAAAGCTGATGTATTTTTGTCTGTGTACAAAGCTGCTGAGATGCATCCTGTTATCTCTAAGTTTTGTTTTCCAAGGTTCACACTCACCTTTGCAGTTACTCTTGTGGTATCCATATGAGTGATTGTGGGTAATGCTAAAGAACACTTTTATCCCTTCTGTTGTCTTGTAATTTTTTATCTCCCCCAAGGTTCTTGGCAACAAAGTGTTTCAAAAGTTTTGCTCTTGAAAGTTTTCCTTTTTATTATGATCTGTTTTTATGATTTGTTTGAATTTATTATGATCTGTTCCATTTCCGTGCTGCCTTCTGATAATCCACCATGAGCAACTGAGAAACTCTGCCGCGCAAACTGCAATAAGCCTTAAGGCAATTATTGCTTTCCTCAGTGATCCATATCTCCACTCACTTAATAAAATGCAAAGCTTTTCCTTCTTTCAGGGCTTACATCTTGCCTTGCTGATGGGATGTTAACATCTCTATCACTGTATTGGTCAAACACCCTTTAAGGGTCTAACGCAACCAACTGTAAATACGTAAATAATCGACTGATTTGAGTTTAGCTCAAGTTCACTCAATCTGCTTGTGCCCCCTTTATGTTGGCTCATAGCTTCCCAGACACGGTGTTTAAGTATGATTTGTACTCATCACGGACAGTCAGTCCATGGTTGGTCATTTTTGGAAAATAAGAGACTGTGTGCATATGGTAATTTTTATGCACTAACCTTTTTTTCTGGCCTGGTTGAGGTTACTCTAGGAAATCGTTTCACAATTGATTTTTTTCCTTTTTGCTTTTTTTTTTTTTTTTTAATGTAAGTAGTAGTTGAAATTTTATCAGTTTGAAGTCTCTAGTCTCTAGAAGCTTATGATCCATTGTTCTTAAAAGTATTGCATGAATGCATGATTTTGTCTAGGATCAAACATAGTAGACAGGATATTGAGAAATAAAGTGTCTCAGTATTCCCTAAAGTCCATCTTTTTATATGTGATAAAATTGCCTGATTGCTTTTTTAAGATAGTCGCCTTGGCTTTATCCTTTATTTTTTACACATCTGATATTTTTAGTCTTATTTGAAAGATATCAGTAAATGTTGTGCTACCTGCAATGTAATTAATGATTTTGGATTACATACAAGTGTCATCTCAGGAGGTGGACACTGAAGGAGGAGTCAGTAATGTTCCTTTCCTAGCAAGACAGAATTGCTACTTCAAGAACATTAACTGCCAGTTTTGTGTCAGCAATGGATGCAATCTAATGGGATATTCTTCTGAGCTTCCCAGATCCACCGCCGTTTCCATCTCCAGACGCCACCAAAGCTTTGTTAAAAAGGAAATGCTACAGATTCAAAATCCTCAGAACTGTTGAAGTGGTTTCCAGGTGAAAACCCTTTTGAATGCAATCAAAAGACTTGGGCATAAGGATTCTAATGAGGGGAACTTCAAGGAAATCACTGACATGGGCTGCAAGTTGGTCAATAACGTATAAGCCGGAGTACCTGTTCTCTCAGAAACAAAATTTGTACTTGAAAAGACAAAGCACTAATGAAGCATTGGGTAAGTGCAACACATTAGGTGAAGATGGACCTACATGGAAAATAACGTGGCTAAGAAGGTAGGTAAAAGGATTCCTACCCACGTCCACATAGACACCACAGAAGGTTCCTGCCCCAGTAGTTATTATCACTGTGCATAAAATCAAGAACAAAGCCAGAAGTGTAGAATACTGTTAATATTAGTAATATATACACTACAATAGAAAATATTGCATTCATCAGAAATGAACCTTTTCCTAACAGCTTCCTAACTCCAGATTTCACAAAAAGATGAGTCGAACCTTCACAGGCAAGAGATGACATCAAGTACAAAAGCTGTTCTCTTTGCTTTGAAACACACTGCAGTCAACCATATCTTTTCTTCTTGCAAAATTATCAAAAGAGACAAATAAAAGTAGTTCATCTGCCAAAACAGAGGTACTAATAAGTTATTTCAGTGGTGCCTTATATAAGTGCAGATGGGGAAAAAAAAATCTACTGCAAGCACATTTTGCTTCTGTTTGCTCTGGTCATTAATACAGATTTTCTAAAAACAGTGGTACCATCATTCTCTTAGTAAATGAATGAATTACCTGTGCTGTTCTACAAGATTTAACCTTCGGAAGTTAGGATTTGTTTCAGAACAAGATGTTGTGTTTACAAGAAACATTAATCTTGTGTGTTTGCTACTCCAGCTTGGAGCAACATAAGTAGACTGGAGAGGTGGATGACTGTAAGTGTTTACTTTAGACTAAGCTTGAGCTGGATAACTCTGTTGATTTATTTTTTTATTTTTTTATTTTTTTTAACCTTATCATTGTTGGCTATAATGGGAGCTTAGATTCATGTAGACACATTAATTTAGATGCCTGCTTCTTGAGCTGAATCCCACATGCAGAGATAGTAAAGACTCAGTTCAGCTGTCCACTCACGGAGATCTACCATCCTTTGATATGTCCTCAGGTATCTTGCTGAGCTACCAGTGCATTGCATGATATACCAGGAGCTGGAGCATTCATTAAACTGAAATCCAGAAAGTGGCTTTTAATGCTGGAAAGAGCAAACAGAGAAAAGCCAACATCACAACACTGTGTTTGCAGAGCAGCATTAGAGAAATGTTTTTGGGTACCTGCTTTACAGAAGAGATTGAAAAAGCTGAGAGTGAGTGAAGAAGCAGCAGCCTCATGCTCACATATATCCTCAAACAATCCCATTTGCTGGCTGTACTACCCATTTGGGTCTGCACTACTAATAGAGTGAAAGTGGTTGAAACAACGAGTGGTGTTAACAAGACATTAGCCGAATGGAATGTTTCTGATCATTAGAGCTCTGTGAAGATGCAAAAAGTCATAGAATTAATGTAGTGTTCAGCATTTACAAGGAGATATCAATTAAAGATGTTGAGAAATGAAACAGGGGATTTAACACAAACATTTATTTCAAGAACACAGGTGCAGGTTACAAAATCCAATCTATCATCTCCTCAGCATGTCAAGGCTTACCGTATTCTAGCTAGAAAAATAGGTGCAAAAAAGGTTACAAAGATGTGGTGTGCAAGTTATCTCTAGAACTTGTGAGCCCCTCTGACTCCAGTTAACTTAAAGCACTGAAAGGAAGGAGAACTTCTCTGCTTATCTCCCGAGGACTCATGCTCCAATGGTTTATCCATGCACTATTTCTGTCTGGTAATGGATACAGAACAGTCAATCAGTGCTGAAGAAACAGGCCATCTTGGGCTCTCTGCCTTTTGTGTTCAGCAATGGAAATCACTGCCTGGTGTATAAAACGTTGGAAGAGAATTGGACATGGTTTATTGACTTTAATGAATTAGCATTCTCTTTTGGGACCTTATTATAGATTTTGCTGGTAAGACAAAGTTGGTAAAAGCAAGACTTTTGCAAAGTCAGTGTCAGTGAAGGCCTTTATGAACCCTCCTGCACCAGAAGGAATCAATGTGACACTGATCACCCTATTTTTACATGTGTGATGTGTGGACCATTGGCAAGAAACCAGGACAGGCTCCTGACAGTGGGAACATGGTGGTGGGCATGATGACTATGCTGTTGGTGCGAATGGAGTTTAGGGAGGTCACAGTAGCTGGACACAAAGCTGCCTGGGAGACTATGAAATGCAGCTGTCTCCATTTTTGACAAGTCAGTGAATGCAGGTGCATTAACAATGCACTCAAGTGTGCAGTGATACACAAGTATTACCAATCAAAAGGATGATGCTGAAGAGGAAAAAAGAGTATTAGATCATTCTAATGAAGATAAGAAGGAGGAAGAGAATTACCATACTGTTTGAAGTATATATCAAGTGTCTTACAAGTGCTTTGCTGTATGTTTAATGTTTTTTATCACAAGAAAATATTGAGTTATTTATGTCATTTTTAAAAAGGGTTATATTATATATTTTTAGCTCCTTCTATGTATTAAAAACCTCTTTTTTGAATAATAAGTAGTAAGATTTCAGTGCAAAACTAAATTTATTGCAAGATTAAAGATTATCACTGTTCAAGTTATCATACTGCTTCTGAGCTATCCTTCAGGGAAGGATATCATACCTAAACCATGTCTGTGGATAGATATCCTTAAAGAGCATTCTCAGTGTTTGCCTTATCACATAAATTCCTAGCAACAACTGCCTTTTCTGAGGTTGGTTCATTGATGACTGCCAGAGATTTTTTTCGGTTGCATGGTATTTACTCACTGAATGCAGGACTATTTACTGGGAGTAAATCACACTTTCAGAAGTCTTAACAATTTAGTTGACAATTCAATGTAGAATTGTCCCATCCTACAAAATTGGACACTTTTGTAGAAAAAGAGCTTTTCCTTTTTTTTTTCTTTTTTTTCCCATCACCTTCTATTGGAGTATGGGGTGTGTTCCCTTCTCTACAGCTCAACCTCGCCATCATTGTACTCATCACTAGCTTGGACAGAAAACACTGGGCTGTCATGCTGCATGTGTGCTACACAGACAATTCTCTCCTCAGAGCTGACCAGAAAGTACTTTCTTATAAGTGAGTAACATCTTAACGCATTTATCAGACATACGTCAGTTATTCAGTGGCTTCAGGTATAACCTGTACACAGACAAAGCTCTTCTCAGAGCTGAGCAGAAAGTACCTTCCTATAAGTGAGTAACATCTTAACACGTTTATCAGACATAGTCAGTTATTCAGTGGCTTCAGGGATAACCTGACTTCTGTTTTCAAAGGATTACTGGGACAATGAGGATAAGAGCAGAGTGGGTGGTTTGAAGATGCCAATTAAGATATGGGTCTTAGTTTTAGGTCAAGAATGACTGTGCCCCAGGTGTCTGATGAGAAACCCTTATATGAGGCCAAGCACTTGGGTCAGAGTTTAACAGGCCATCCTCATCGAGGAACATACACTGCACTGTGTAACGTGTATGCCCTGAGTAAGTCCCACAGAGTTCAATGGGACTAAAGCAAATAACCGAAGTTACTGCAGAGTGGTAACCTCTTTGTAGCATTTTTTCACCCTGCCAACATACACTGCACTGTGTAACGTGTATGCCCTGAGTAAGTCCCACAGAGTTCAATGGGACTAAAGCAAATAGCCAAAGTTACTGCAGAATGTTAACCTCTTTGTAGCATTTTTTCACCCTGCCCAATGTATTTCATGGCTACTAGAAGATCATTTAATTATTTTTTTTTAGCATGTGGTGCTAGCTGGTATGACAAACTTTCATTTCCTTGCACTTGTTCTGATAGTAGCTTTTTCCCCAGCATACTTCAGAAGTGTGGGTGCTAGCAGGTATGACAAACTTCCATTTCCTTGCACTTGTTCTGATAGCAGCTTTTTCCCCAGCATACTTCAGAAGTGTGTGGGGAATCCTTCTTTAATTTGATGAGAGTAAATAGCTGCAGAGCTATTTTAATCATTCATCTGTATATTTTAAGATGAGTTGTTATTAGGGTTTTCTTCCAGTCTCCTTAGGATTCCTGTTTAGTTTTGTTATCCCTGAGAGAACACTGACCTTTTGCCTTTAGAAGGAGAACAGAAAGATTAGGACAGAAGTGCCTGTGGCTTTCAAAATTCTTTTTTAATTTTTAGTTTATTTTTTTAACCTTAAATGTTGTTGTAGTGGATACTTTCCATGTTGCTGATAATAAAAATAAAAGATCAGCCATAGATCATAAAATATGTTGATGTAATAGATAATGAATTAAATGCAACTGCATTTTCTTTTATTCTAAGTCAAGTTTAAATTAAATGTGACATTCAGATCAATGAGATGATTTTGATATTTAATAACCCGTTTTCCTCTAATGGAACAATAAATACTAGATAGTAACTGTCATTGGAATATGGTCTATCTGACTGTAGAATGCTTTAGCTTTTAGTTCATAATAGCATTTAATATGTTTTTGTGTTAACACAATATTTTAAGTTGATTGGATCCACCCTTAGGGAAAAGAAAATGACAGATGCAGATTATCACTCCTGCTTTACATAATCTTTCCAAATTTTTTTCTGCAAAAAGATAGTGAAATCTGTATGCAGTTAGACTGCTAAATGAACAGCAGAACAAGGTATAATTTAGTTGAGTCCCAACAATGAAAAAACAAACAACTTAATTAGGGTATAATCATGATATATTTGAAGAGGAAAACAATGCTACCTCTTCATACCTCCACCCCTTGGTTTTCTTTTCTCTCCTTGGTTCTGTCTTTCACAAAAGCAGGAGGCATTACTTTTGAACTGGAAATACTAAATGTGCAAGATTCGAGTGTATGTTGGGTGTCCTGTCTACACTGGGTTGGTTGACCAGGACCTTAGGAGACATTGGAGAAAAGCCATAGCTCTGTTAACACCATTCAATTTGCTGCAGATCCCATGGGGGAGGCAAGAGCTGGGGATACAGAGCTCTCAAGGAAAGATCTCAGAGGAAAGGAAGTCAGTCTCTTTCTGGGAACTCACGAGGCTGAAAAGTCAGGAAGACTGTAGCCTACAACAACAAGCAACCATCCCTGCAAGAGGTACTCTGAAAGCAAGCACCATCCCTGCAAGAGGTACTCTGAAAGCAAAGCATCTTGCTTCAGGACTGGTGTGGCTAGATGGCTGGAACAGGTCTTGGGGAGGGCTTCTGGCAAGTTAGAGAAAACTCAGTACATCAAAGATTAAGGAAAGGTTACCCTTTAACTTGTGTCTCTTCAAACCTTACTGGGTCCAGTTATCAGGTTGTGCGAATTATCACGCGTTCCTTTTACCTTGTTGGAGTGTCAATGTTTTTTTTTTTTTGGACTGTATCATGTTTTTAACTTCCAGATTCCAGGCAGTGTCAATCTCCCTTGAGGAGAGCACAGCAGTATCATTAGCCTAATAGACACACAGCACTGTGGGAAAAGGATTGGCTGTGTAACCGTGGGGTTACACAGGCTCAGTGTAACCTAGGACTCAGTGTAACCAGAGACTCACTACCCAGGATAAACCTCTCCTGTGAGTTACTTCTGAGGTCTTTTAACTCAAAACTGACATTCAGTCAGTCCTGTACATTCTGTTGAGGCAAACTGCTTGTTGAAGTACAAGTGAGCAAGCTATACTTGCTTGGGTCTGATCCCATTAAAAATCTTCTTAATGTTACAGTTATCCATTGCCTGCAAACTTCAAAGTCAGGCTGACTTCAAAGACAGAGTGGATGTGAAGAAGTATCTGACCAAGACCTAGCTTCACAAAGAAAATAAATGTGACTGGCTTGTGCCGTGATCTCCTTTCCCTGAGGTTCCTCCTGCAGGTCTTCCAGGATGACTCTGCTGCACAAAAAATGTGTCAGGTACTAAACTCTGAAGGCAAGATGAGTGACAGAGGTCAGAAGTCACATCATGCTGAGTGCAGTCTGGGAAGTCCATTCGACAGCAACAGGAATTCCCCTACCTTGGAAGCAACTGAAGCTGAGGTTAGAGAGCACTCATGCTTTAATACCTTGTAAGACGCAGGTCAGCAGATGCATTGGCTTAAAATGATTTCCCTCTACTCAGCTGTTGTGAGTCCAGTGGAGGAGCATTCATGATTACTACAGTGTTTTCACCAGACAAATGCAGTAAATAATATATAACACCAACAGTGTCTCAAATCTGCTGCACCTAGTGCTGCTAAGCGGGGCATGTCAAATTGTTTCACTTTCTGTATAGTCCAATATTTTTAGATTTTTCATCACATTTTCTCCATCCTAAGTGTCCAGTTTGTTTTGCCGTTGAATAGAATATGAAAATAAGGAGGTTTTATACTGGTTTACTTTAGGTTTGCTTTGGGGTTTTTGGATGCGACACCAACAGAAAACGAAGGCTGGGCAAACCAAGCCTGATCTTGAGGTCTGTGTTACTCCTGGGTTTAGCCTAGTGTTAACCCAATCCTCATTTGTTGAATGGAAAGGGTGGAACTGAGCTCTTGTCAATCCAATTAAACCCCTTAGGTACTAAGGGTTTTGTCTGTGAGTGTTGTATCATGACAACCTGTTTAGTCAACTAAAACGAACATCTGGAAACCTTGTTTATCACAGGCGCACACCAGACTGCTCCCCGAGTGTGTGTATCCTCCACTGCTGCCTGTTACATCACATTAAACAAATGACCAGTGTCACATCTCCTGCCAAACTTTGCTGAGTAAGTTAATACACTTGGACCTTCGCTTCCATTGTGTATTAAATGTGGCTAGCCTGATCTTAAACTCTCGTCACATTTTGATTAATGAGTGTATTAAACTCTGATCTTCTGATGCAGCAAGGAGGAGTAACAGCATGAACAATTGAGTTTCTATCAATGTATGTAATGCACAGCTTAAGAAGTCTTGTATCTGACTCTGAAGCCTTCACAGTCTAAAGAACTACATGCATATCTTCTGTTTATGATCAGAGGGAAAAGCCTCAATTCCTGCTATAAGTGTGGATCCAGAATAACTTCTCTTAAAACAATAAATAGAGGACTTGGCTTTGCTGAAGTGATCCCAAATTTACCAGGGTGAAGTAAAGAACAGGATCTCACTTAATGAAGGTTTCTAAAGGAGAAAAGTAAACAGTCACTGGAAATTTGCTTGAGTAAATGAAAGAAGAGTTTGACAGAAAAGCTAACTACAAACCAAGACATGTAGTTACAGAAGATAAGTAAATACTATTCATCTTTCCTTGCTTTATTTCAGTTTACTTAAAGCTGGGAAAAGAGAGGAAATTAGATGCTTTTTGAGAAAACAGAAATGTTCCTGCTGAAGCTATTGATTTCACAGGAACTATTATTTTCCACGGGAACTAACATTTTACTGACTCTGATCATTCCTCTGGCTGGCAGTTTATACTACACCTCTGTGTATTTGCTATCAGTGCAAGCTTGGTGTATAATATTGTGGTCCTGTTTCCTCACTGGGTTGCTGTGAGTGTGTCAACATTGACTTTAATCCACTGTGATGAATCAATGGCCATCTTAATCCTCTTTGTACTCAAGTTGAAACCGACATATTCTGAAATGAAGTAATCAATAGATAATTGACATCTTGGAGGAGAAGAAAAATGAAATGTGAGATGTGAAAAAGCAGTACAAGATGCACATAAATATGATGGTGAAAATGGCCTTAGGCAAAATAGCTTCACCTGGTTTGCTACACTTTTCGTAGAGAACTGGTGATTGTTGCATTTGCTAGACCAGCAGAATTTTCTAATAGTTATGCATAATTTCTTATACTTAATGTGATATTGCTCAGGTTTCTGTCTTTTCTGGTCTGTCTTGCTGGTCTATTTTGCCTCCGTTTCTCATTTTGATGCATTTTAGCAGTTCTTTATCATTCGTCTGCAATTCAGAGGCTGCGCATTGTTCTGAGCCTGCCAACATATCCTCCTACCTCCCAACTTTCTCTTTTTATCTTTCTCTTGCTTCTGGCATCCTTCTACCTTTCATGCAGTACTCTACGCTTTTTTAATCGTTATCTTGTGTGCTAATTTCCATCCATCCTTATCTTTCTTTAAATCTCATTTATTTTCTAAGGCTCTAATAAAAATCCCCTAGGTTGTAACAAAAACTTTTGAAACTGGCTGGTGCTTCTTGCATTGACATCAGCAGCCTCTGGACGAGTCTAAGATGCTTTGCCTTAATATCTTAATTCATTAAACGGCAAGATTTTGCTGGTGAATACTCTGTGTTCTAGCCTGAAAACTCTAAACTAATGTAAAGTTGGCTTATGAGTGAGTATGAGTTAACTCGCTAGTGCTGAGCCAGTGAACACTGGGAAGAACTGCAGAAGTGAGATCCAGGCAGGTTTATAAATACAGCAGTTTGTTCTGTGACCAAAGGAACCGAAATCTTCGTTTCCTGTGGCTTTATATTGTATGGTTGGATTATTCTCCATCAAACTAAGTGCACGCTCTGACTGAACTTTTCGTGAATTTGTAGAGCATTTGCAACAGTCTGTGCTCAGGGGGATTCTCTGATGTCTAACTTTATAATTAAACTCATGCTGAACTAATTTAAGTTTCTGTCTTCTACATTGGAACCTCTTTTCACAAAACTTTTAGGGTCTAAATGCATTTAAGACTTCAGTTCCTCTCTCCAAATTTTCACTGAAACTGGCTGAGTGGTTCAGATGTTAAGAGGACACACAAAGGCAGGGTAATTGACCAACCCCTTTTTATCTCAAACCAACCTTAGAAAAATGGTTGGAGCAGAACTCATGATCCAAATCTTTTGAAAATTGACAGCAGTTTCCTAGTTATGGGAATGGATAGAGGATTGTCTACAAAATTCTCTGCTTGTCTTTTAGTGTAGAGTGTCAGTAACACTCAACAGATACTGAATTACAAATATGCTGTCAGTGTCCATCATCCATGGGCATGCATTAATAGCCATCTCAAAAGATGTAGAAAACAAGGTTTATTCTTGTTTTATATATAATTTGTTAAGACGGTTTCATTCTAAGCAAAAAATGGGAAATAGAACTTTGTAGCAATATTAAAATATCTACCCTTTTGATAGAGATTTATTTTTGAAGTGTGTTGGCATAGAATTAGAAAGCATGGACAATTTAGTGTATAAATGATGTAAAAAGCAAAAATGTGATTTGCTTTTTGGAAGTTATTAGAGAGAAATCCAGATTTTTAAGCAGCCAGAGGGCACTTTTGTGCTTGCCTTTTGAGAGAGATTCTGCTTACGTGGGTAGTGTACGCTTCTGGCTTTTATAGTTATTGGACAGAACAGAGGCTCACTTTGATTTAGGTGCTTGTTCTGAATGGGGAAATCAAAAAAAGGGGTTTGGTAGAGTTTGGGTGCTGGTAGAGAGTGGGAAGGGTTGCTATTGTGTGTAGGCAGGGTATATAATACTGCTGTCTATATATCTAAGAATGCTGTCCATGTAAACAGAAAGCACTGGTTCCTCCATTCCCCCATTTTTCACTCTCTGATGATCCTAGGTGATGGCACAGAGGTAAATTTGCCCCCCATTCACTGTGCTGCCTTGCTGTGTGTTGGTCTTGACCATTTTTGAAACAGGCGCTATCTTCCTGCATTGAAATCCCAGCTGACAGCTAATGCCTATCTGCCTTGTAGAAATGCCAAGTGAAAAAACAAGACATGGTTCCCAATATGAGGAGACACTTGGAAAACAGTTTCTGTAGTGCTTTCTGAACACAGCATTATTTTCCTCTGCAGAAACACAGAGAAATAGAGTGCCTGTAAAAACTGTTGCATTAAGTTACCCTGAATAAATGTTATTTTTCCAAAACACGTATTTTAGAAAGCTTTTTTAATTGCAAGGAATGGCCGGTGCCTTCTAGTCATTTGTAAAAATCCTGTCATGGTTAATTACTCTCTCTTAAAGATTTGATTTTATTTCTTGCTAGAATTTGTTTCACTTCAAACATTGGACCATGTTATGCCTCTGTTTGCTAACCTAAAGATCCTGTTAAGTCAGAAAAATCTCTTTCTTTGAGTAGGTATTTATAGACTAATTCATCACGTAAGCCAAATTGAGCATTTTTAAATCTCTTGGTGCAAAGATGATTTTACAGACCTTGAATTATTTTTTTTTTGTCCTTTGTGAACCCTTTCCTGACCTCCACACTCTGAGAATGATGATGATAAAAAATGTAATGGGCTGATCTCCAGTCATGACGTCTCCATGGTCTTGGGAACAGGCAGTCCTATATTCCCATGGGATATTTCTGTTTTCAGATTTCACAGTTCTACAGCCATCCCAAACAGAATGCTGTTAGGACCTCACCTGAGTTATAGAGAGGAGATGTATATTTATTCTTTTTGGCTTAATAATTTAATGCTTTGCCTCTTAAGCTTCAATGATACCTTAAGGTAAGCTATAGCATTTTTCTTTTCACGCCCTCTTCTTGCCTGTTTATCTGAAAATTTCACAGATATTAACTTTTTGAAGTAAGAAGCATATGCTTAGGGATAGAAAAATCTCCCAAATGTTCTTGCTTTCCACTCTTTGGTGCATTCCAGCCAAGTCCTAAGAGCAGACAAAACAGCATTAACAGATGATTCAGAGAAAGCTAGTAGAAAACTAATTCATGTTCCTCGTGGCTTCTTTGTTTGTTCCTTATTCTCATATTATCAGGCAGCAGAGTTAATTTTTTTTTCCACGCACCAAGTATATGATTAAGCCATGGAACTTGTTGCAACAGAAAAATGTGAAAACCAAGTGGGATGAGACAATTTCGCACAGAATTGCTCCACTTCTAGCTATTAAACACAATGGTCCAGCTGCAACCATCAATTCACAAAATTGCTATTTATCTTCTTGCTTGGGGTATATGTCATGTCGTCTTATGAAGGAGACTTCTGCAGAGTTGTCAAAGCCAGTTCAGTGGGCATCAGCACCCTGAAGGTAAGTTTCCACAGCATGTGATTCCTGCCACTGTCAGCTTGTCTGATCACTGCTAATGACAGAGAGAGGCATCCCCACCAAAAGATGTGGTGAGCTTCAGGGCTACAGGAACGAAAGGATTTAAAATGAAATCAAATGAGGAAAAATGGGTTTGTTTTTGTCCTGGGCTACAGGACATTTGTTTCTCAGTGTTGCTTGAGTACCTACAAGTGTCTGTGATCTCTGCTCTGTAACAAGCAGTGTCTGTTGCTGCAGCCGATGCTGAGGATACACTGTCCAGGTGAGAAAAAGGCTTCTCCAGAGACAAGTAACCTGGGGTTTACTTCTGGGTTTGGTTGTTTCAGTCTTCCCTTTTCCAGAAACAGTCCAACACAACACACTCCAAGAAAGGATTTCAGTCATAGGAGCAGAGTTCAGGGAGCTATCAAGTTTCTTCCTCTCTCTGGGCAATAAGCAGATGTACTTTCTCATTACAGAGCTTTGTTGTTGGCACATTAATCTGAAACCAGGAAGAAAAGACCAACAAGTACTAAGGATGATATGGGATTTACTGACGTTTCATGAAGGCAGCTAGATTGCTGCAATACAGCTGGGAAATAGGAATATTAAAGTCTACTCTAAACTCTATTTTACCGTAATGATTCATAAAATATTGGTTCTTTGCTTTAAGAGATTGTGGCTGTATAGTGACTATGCACTTCTGGAGAAAGAATCTCTAAGTTGGGTACTAAGACTAACTTATCAAATTGAGAGGAAGTAAGTGAAAGAGTTAGATTATTTCTTTTAAGCCCAAATGTGTCTTTCTGGCCCCAGATTTTGAGAAAAAATTGAAGATAAATCTTAAGGAAAGAAAAAATAGACTATAAATGTAATAACTTGCTAGAGCACTTTATGAACCCTCAGTACAAACAGTATTTCTTGTGATAGCTTTGAAGATGGAATTTGGGTCATATTTCATGTGCGAAGCATACAACAGTAGCTGTAGTATGTGACAAACATAATTTTTTTGGAGAAAGCCTACAGCCTGTCAGTACAAAGACCTACCACATAGAACTCCTATTGCACTCTGTTATCCTGTTCATTATAAATCTGCAAGTGCTTTGTCGAGAGGAAACAAAGAACAGCAAAAACCCGGATTATAATCTCTTTCATTTTAATTGAATTCTTTGTTGCACTCGTTGGACTCCAAGTGGACTCCAGAAATGCTGTTTGCAATGAAACCATGTCAAAGAGCCAGGTCTTTAATTCATGAAAGTAATGATGCTCCACAGTGCAGTTCCAGAGAAGTCAGCAGAATTGCTTCAGATAACCCCAGCAGAGGGTCTGCTCCATCTGTTCAGCGTCAGAACAACCTAATGCAGGGTTGCTATCATTCTTCCGAGGTTCAGTTTACTGTGCAGTTATTAAGGGTGACCTCATCCTGTTCAGCTCTAGATGTCTGTAATCTAGTCGTTTGCAGCTGAACCCAGCCAGCCTGTGTTCCTTTTTGTCAATAGGTCAGGTGAATTGGACCTTAAAGGTGCCTGTTCCAGGCAGCTGGATGAAATATGAAGTGGGGATCTAACCTTTGCGAAAGGAGCCAGAATACAGATATGTTAAGGCTTTTGTAGATGATTGTGTACTTGTTTTGCTCTTGATCTGCATCTGAAAGCAATGTACCTGTATTAATGTGAATGTCCTGTGTTTGAGCAGGCTGGGTTATACACCAGGTACCCAGAGTTGCTTCCATTTGAGTTTGGAGCAAGAGAAGAGCAAGTGTACCTGCCAGCAAAGTGCCTCTGAGGCTGCATCCTAACTACTGCCAACACCACCCCGTGCAAGGACCCGGCATGATTTACATATGCAATACAGAGAACTGGGTGAGTGTGTGACCCAGCACTGCTCGGCATCCCCCTGAGATGTACAAATCCACAGCTAGGTAATGTGAGATATGAGAAGAGCTGCTACGAAAGTGCCTTCTGGCTATTTTTACCCTGCAGACCACTTCTGTTCTTCCTGGGCAGTGTCTAGCCCATCTCAGTCGTTTGAAGCAGGTATCCAAACAGGGGAAGAGAGATGCTCGATGCAGAGTGCATAGCCCCCAGGACTAACCTACTGACAAGGAGACAGTACACAGCTAGATATTGTGGAAGTACACTTATTTACACCACGTGTTTTCCTTTCCCTTGTTTTGCCGCAATGAAACTTTAGTTTAAGGAGGCTGCTTGTGTCTTCTGCTGCCAAAGAGCCTGCACAAGCCAGGCAGCGAGAGTGGAGTTGGGTCAGAATAGCAATTTTTGGCCTCTTGTGATTACTGCAGCCCAGTGAAAGCCAAAAAAACCTGAAATTTGTTGCAAATGTGAGGGGAATATGAAAGAGGCATCTTTTCATGTTTCCTTGTCATTTGTGCTGTTTTATTTTGCTGCACCTCCTAATCCAGCTCACGGTAGCTGCCCAGTGAACAAGCTCAAATACATCTTAGAGCTCTGAAGCAAGGGAATGAATACTAGGGCTGACCTTTCATTGCAACGAGAACCATGGTGCTGTGCACCTTGCAATATTGTGGTGATGAGGCAACATCAGGGTCCTTACATTTGAGTTTACCCTCGGGAGCAGATCCTGGACAGCAGTTACTGCAGCAGGCTTTAAAGGGAATGGTAAGCGCAGCAAATACTCTGCTAGACAGAGATTCCTGCACAAAACACATTCACCCTTCACGCCATCTCTGTCTTTCCCAGAACAGCTCAGGAAAGCTGTGAGGGAGAAGAAGCAGCTGCCTCAGGGGAACTTGTGTGTCCCTGCCAGAGCTGTGAGGTGGTGGGATGGTGGTTCCTCTGCTGAAGGAGCAATGTGAGGATGCATTTGCAGGGACAGGCACCAGCAAATTGTAGCTGGTCCTGCCTGTTCCCTGGACCACTTCGAGTCCTGAAGCGCAGCAGTGCAGCTAACACAGTCTGTCTCCTCCTCTCAGCTTCCACCCAATACAGACTGCTTTTCTAGTTAGTGACTTGCACAAAAAAACCAAACAAACTCATAAAAATTCCTTAAATCTGTGTCCAGAGATAGAAATTACGTTAGTGCACAAGTTAGTCTGCCTCAGGAACTGGGGCAATAATCTAAATCATTCTAATGTACAGCAACAAAATATGCAGTGAGCAAAGACTCCAAGATACTGATAACAGTTAACCTTCTCTCCTCTTCTGTAAATATTCTCCCCTGAAAACCCAGACAATGGTTTAAACCCAACTGTTCAGTTCAGCAGAGCTCTGGAGACATCCTGCTGCTCTAAAATGGTGACTGTGAAACAGGATGGCAATAAGTCTTATAAAAATTCTCCATGAATGATACCATTTGGGAGTCAATTTAGTATGCAAGAAGTGTCTTGGAGCAAGATAGAGGGTTTCCATTTTTCATTCTCCTCAGTGATATTGTCTGTGTGGGAGGCAGCTGTTGGAAGGCCTGCAGGAACTTGAGAATTTGACTGAAAGCCATAAAGTTGCACAAATATATTCAAAAGCTTTGTACAGTTTCCACTGGAAACTGGGCTGCAAGTTTATGATGAAACCAGAAAACTTTATCTGCCTATTATCTTTTTTGATGTGAATGTTTTGGAACATCTAATTTGAAATACTAAAACATATCTGAAATACTTTCCTGGAATTAACCCCCATGCAAGAAATTAATTACAGAAAAGAATTCTCCGCAGCAGCTATCCATACGTCTGTTTACATCTAGGGCTGCTGTTCGTTGCCATTCAGAGGTACTTTCAAACTGTTTTGCACTGTTGTGTTAATTAAGATGATGTTTTCATTAGTTTCACTTCACATACTATTTTAATCTAGATTTTTGAAGGGAGGGATTTTAGCAGATAATGGAACGTGGGCAGCACAGTGGAGGCTACAGGGAGCTCATTACCCTTTTCTCAATTCATTGTAGTTTCATCAGTCATTAATTCCACTTTAAGCTTCCCTGTTGTTAGAATGTACATTGTGAGTGACTTTATTTTTCATATTCAACAACGTGCCACTTTCCATACATAATACAAAGGTAGAATGCAATTATTGGCAGCATTAGAATACTTCAAAAGGTTTAAAGATGCGGAAGAAGGCTCCCGGAGGAGGGTGCATTTGAGAGTGTTTGAGACAGCAACACAAATAACCTTTTAAGGCTGAAGAAAAAGATAGAGGAGAAAAGGGATGATGTTGAAATTGCTCTCTCTTATATCACAAAGTCATGGAGCAAGTTTGATTGGAAGAGGCCTCTCTGCTCCAAGTCCCTGCCTCAGAAGACACTGATTCCAGGCTTCGACTACCCTCATGGTGCTAAGCTTTTACTTATATCTAATAGGAATTTTCCTTGTGGCAACTAGTATCAATTACCCCTTGTCCTATTGCTGTTCACCTCTGAGAAAAGTTTTGGTGTGTCTTCTCTCTGTAACCCCACTAGGTAGCTAAAGACAGTAATAATATCCTCCCTTAGATCCTCTCTCTTTTTCAGGCTGAACCAACCCAGCTTTTTCAGCGTCTCATGGTACTTCATGTGCTCCAGGCCCTGCAGCATCGTGGTGGCCATCTGCTGTACTCACTCTGGTATGTCTGTCCCTCTTGTGTATGGGAGCCCCAAGTGAGGAGCAGTACTCCATATGCTGTCTTACAACTGCCAAATGGAAAGGAAAAAAATCACTTCCCTTGACTTGCTGTCTGTGCTTTTGCCCAGTATTTGGTTGCTTTTACTTGCTGCAGAGGTGCACTGCTCACTTGTACTCAATTTGTCCACCAGGACCCAGGGGTCCTTACTTGTGGAACTGCTTTCCAGCTGGTTAGCCTCTAGCCTGTGCCACCATGAGGGTTATTCCTTCGCGCGCACAGGGCTTTGCATTTGCTGAACTCTGGGAAATTTCTGCCAGCTCATTTCTCCAGTCTTTCAAGTCCTCCCAGATGGCAGCCCTCCAGCGTATTGACTTCTTCTGTCCCATTTGGTATCATCTGTGAAATTGCTGATTGGAGTCCATGCTTTTGCCCAGGTTGTTAATATAAATATTAAACACGATTGGCCCTAGTATCAACCCCTGAGTAATACCATGAGCAATGAGCCTTCAGTTGTACTTTTAACCTGTTACCACTGCTCCCTGTGCCTAAGGACTTGGACAGTTGTCCACTCACCTTTTACACAACCCATCTGGTCTGTATGTCACCAATGTGGCTACAATGATATCATGGACACCTTGCCAAAATCTTTGCTGAATCAACATCTGCTGCCTTTTTCTTGTCCTCTTATTGTAGAACGCAATCATATTTGTCAGGTATGATTTGCTCCTGGCAAATCTGTGCTGGCTGATCCCAGGCACCCACTGTCCTACATGTCGCTGAAACTTTCTACAGGGAGGATACGCTCCATAACCTTCCCAGGATCAGGATGAGCCTGTCCGGTCATTTCCCAAGCTCTTATTTCTTGCTGTTCTTGAAGATGTGTATGATGTTTGCTTTTTTTTTTCCTGTTAACCTACCCAGTCACCATAACCTTTCAAAGATGATAGAGATCAGATTCTTAATGATATCAGTCGGTACCCTTGAAAGGACCTGCCTGGCCCCATGTACTTGCTACAGGCTTAAGTAGTACCTAACTTGATCTTCTTCTACCACAAATAGTACTTTGCTGCCCCTGACTCTGCCCTAAGCAGAGGGACATGGGAGGACTGAGAGAAGACTTTTCTAATAAAGACTAAGGCAATGAAAGCATCAAATACCTCAGATGTTTTTATGTGGGGTATCAATGTCCACACCCACATAAATTCACACGTATGTGCTCATGGCTTTATATCACACATCCCATACACACAAGGCAATTTGTGCACGAGAACTAAAGGGCTCAGACATACAAAACTTTGTGCCCTGACATCCCTGTCTCCTTGTGACCCTGCGAATGTACTAAATGCATACTAAGGCCCTTGCCTGGGAGCTGGAAGCAAGCTCCCCAAAATGGATTGAGATGGTAATATATTTACTGCTGGGCTATGTTTTATTAATAGATTTTCTATCCCCTTCTTGTTGCTTATGAGGTGTCACAGCTTGGTCAGGTCCAGAAGTGAAGGGTCTCCTTAGAAAAGTGATGGCTGGTTATAAGTCAGCTCTCAAGCAGATGTATGCAGAGAAAGGTAGGATAGAGAACTACCAACTATCAGAAAAGCTGAAGTATAATCCTGGCACAGTCCTATAACTCACAGAGCATATTAGGTGCTGAAATTCTTATTCCTCATTTTCTTGACAAATGATGCAACAAGAGCAGAAAATGGCTAATATGAATCTTGTCTCAAGACTATGATTGCAGCAGTAATAAGAAATGATGTAAACTTAACTCATTCTTGTTACAGAATACTAAAGGAAGTGACTTGGACTACAGAAGCAGTGTGCAACCAGTGCAGAAGTTAGCTATGAAATAGATCTTTAATCACCCTTCTTCATATTTTTGAACTCTGTTTAGCAAGTGCAGTTCTTGTATAATAATCAAAGTGACAGAAATCAAATACTTCTTGGCTGTACCTTTGCCCATCAAAGACAATTTTGTTTACAGAAAGGACTTTTGTAAGAATATAAGGCCGTGAAACACTTGCTCATAGACAGCCTGTTCTGGTCAGGCTCAGTAATGTTTTGCTTTACTTGAACATGAAATCCTGCAGAAAATAATAGAATCATAGAAGGTTTGGGTTGGAAGTGACCTTAAAGATCATCTAGTTCCAACCACCCTTACATGGGCAGGGACACCTTCTACTAGACCAGGTTGCTCAAAGCCCTATCCAACGTGGCCTTGAACACCTCCAGGGATGGGGCATTCACAACTTCTGTGGGCAACCAGTACCTCACCACTCTCAATATATGATATAGCAATCGTGGGAAAAGCAGGCTTCTGTTCCTGGAGAACTCTCTTTGCTGCTCTGACCGATCCTTTTCTATATTTTCTAAGTAAAATATTACTGAACTACTGAGCTCTAATGAATTCAATAACTGACATAGCCCTTTAGTTTTCTTTCATGCAGCTTTAATGTGTTTCAGCGTCTTAGGAGGGTGCGCAGTCCTTCTAAGCCACTGTTTTGCAGTTCTCTGGGGTGACAGACAGCTGAGCTGACAATGCAGGGATTATCTTGGGCATTATTTTTGACCCAGGCTCTTTCCCCTTTCACTTGTTTCTGTCAAATTCTGAGGATTCTCAGAAGCCTAATTCCCTTAAAGGTTTTGCCTTCATTTCTGATTAGTGACCATGATTGAAATTATTATTTCTGGAACATGATAGCTTGTCCATTTTGCCAAATTCTTGCTTTTTTTTTTTTTTTTTTTTTAAACTGTGAAAACGTTTTTCTTCATTTTTTAAAAATAGTTTGTTTTCAACATCTCTGTTCTTTTGGTATGTAAGTATTTCTTTAATGTCTCTATTTATCTGTGGCCAAATGAGAACTATCTTGCTTTATTGGGTTTTTCTGATTCTAGTATACATTCTGATATTTTCTATTCCATGACTGTAGGAGTTGGTTTGTTCATCCCTGAAAAGCATCCCAGACAACAGTGTTAGTATTTGATAGTAGGAATATACACACGGACTGATTCTCTTCTATTTGCAATGTTTCTCCTTGAGTGATTTGTTTCTAGTTCACCTTGCAGACTTGCAGATTCATTGCAAAGCTTTTTATCATGTTTGCATGCAGGTTTACTGCTTGTTTCAGATCATTACCTGCTCTTGAAAATGTTTGTGTCATTACTAATGGCACCCAAGCTGAACCTCAGTTGTGATGAAGTACTTCCATATTTGCAAAATCCTCTTTGGTGATATGTGTTAGAGTTTCTCTTTAGGGTCTTGCAGCCAGTACTTATTGATTAGTTTCTGCTTTGAAACTGTAACTCCAGAGGAAACTTGGAAATGTTATTCATAGATCCTTGCTTAGGTCAATATAGCAAATGTACCATCTATTTCAGTTTGTGTACACGTCTCCAAGTAGGTCTCAAACCTGTGGGTGTGTAAGAGGCTAATAAACAACCTGCTCTGTGATTCTGCAGCAGTACTGCTCCCAGCCCTCCCTGCTGCTTCTGTGAAGACGGTTTGATGTCTTTCAACAGGTCAAAAGTTGGTGTTTGCTTCTGGTGCTGAAAGCTTCTTTAGTTGGGCTCTTCTTCTGCTGTGGCTTCAGTGCCTCTTCACTAATTTTGCATGGGTTCTTTGAGCTTTACAGAGATTACATTTGTCCCTCTGGTTTTTGAGCCATTTTATCTTCCAGTCTTGGCACATGCAATATTACTTGAAAACAAGATTCATAGGGCAAGTGTTTTGCACCTGAGAATAATATGGTTCTTGCTTGAAGAGAAGGTATGGTTGTCTATGGCTTAAGACCCTTTGCTTCAGTCATTCCTAATGTTTGTTGCAGCTCAAATCCCTATAGGCCCCTTTTTGGTTCTGGAAGGGGCTATAAGTCCCCCCCAGAGCCTTCTCTCCTTCAGACTGAACAATCCCAGCTCTTTCAGCCTATCTTCATAGGAGAAGTGCTCCAGCCCTTGGATCATTTTTGGGGCCCTCCTCTGGACTCACTCAACAAGTCTGTGTCTGTCTTGTGTTGGGGGTCCCAGAGCTGGATGCAGTACTGCAGGTGTTGTAGACAGCGGAGTTGTTTTCTTTACACTTTTCCATCTTTTATGTGTTATGTGTGTTATTGGAATACTATTTAATTAATAAGATCTCTTAAGAACAATGCTTAAAAATCCCTTTCTGTGTTTAAAACACACATCTCACTGACTTCTCAGTACACTGGAGCGTAAGCATTGCACAATAACATACCCTTTTTTCCATTGCTTGTGCAGTTGTCTGGACAGGGACATTTCCTGTAGTTGTGCTGGTTGCCATTACTGGCATTTCTTCCTGCTTTCCACCCTTTGCAAAATACATCAAATACATCTCCGTCTCATTCACTTCCCAATTTGGCTTACAGATACTTATCAATATATCTTCTTGGCCTTTCTCTACAGTTCTTTGTAACTGTTTCTGTTGCTGCTTGATATATGTGTATCTGTATATATCTCAACTTCAGTAGTGTCAAATCCATTCCAGTAAAGCTCATGGACTTGTTTTTTAATAGTTAAAACCTGTCTGGTTTTTAATAAGAAAGTCTTTTATGACTCCATCTTCAGAGGAAAGGGTCCTTAAATTTGTGTCTTCATTTCATCTCCTCTTGATTCAGTTTTTTAATAGGTAATGCACAGAGCTCTAGACTTGCTATGGATCTGTAAATGCGTTTCCATCTTTGCTGATTTTTGTATTAATTTTCACAGAATACATTGCAGTCACAGGATGAAGCAAAAAAAGTAAATGAGACTTTCTTCAAAAAACTGGCAGAAGCCTCATGTTCACAAGCCCTAGACTTGATGGTGGACTTAAGCCACCATGGTATCTTCTGTGTCAATACACACCTTGGAATTAAACACATGGCTACATACCACGAGGCCTTTATTTTCCTCACCCAAGAGTATGTTCCACATGGTGATGATCAAAAATGGAGATCAGTGAAGATCTTTGGCTTGAAATGAATCAGTTCCAGAAGAAGCATAAACGATGAATTTAATGGACATAAAAAGCAGGCTGGGTTGATCTTCATAAAGTAACAGGACTAGATAGCAATCACTGTAATGCAAGAAGGATGAAGAATAAGCAGAAGGAGCTGTAAGTCTTAATGCAGGTTTTTAGTTACATTTTCTTTGCAACAGATATGTAGGTATTTCAGAAAGAGTCTGTTTAGCAAGGTCTTTGAACATGCTTCTGAAGGACTTTGGTAATGATGATTAACATAACTAGAATAGGGTGAACTTTGATTAGATACTGACCAATAGAAAGAAATGATTTGTTTGACAATGTCTAGATGAAGGCCAGGTTAGGTGAGAATGACCATGAAATGATATATTTATGATTCACAGGACTTGAAGGAAGATAAGTAGCAAAACAGTAACAATGGATTTCAAGTAAGAAGGCTTCAACACTCACAAAATTGGTAGGTGTTGCCTGGGAGGCAAACCTGATGGAATAGGGAATTTAAGCAAGCTGGCAGTTCCTTAAAGAAGAATATTAAAAAGCGCTAAAAGCGCTCTTCTTGTGGAGGAGAGATAAGAAGTCAGTAAGAGATCAACTTGGCTAAATTACGAGCTTTTCATTGACTTCAAACACAGGAGGAAAGGATACAGAAAGTAGAAACTAGGTCAGGCTACTAAGAACGAGAATAAAGGCATTGCAAGAGCTCTCAGTGACCTAATCAGAAAGGTCAAGACATAAAGTGAGACGAAATAGCAAGGTGCATTAGTTACGAAAAGTCCAAATGTTGGTGCTTAATAGACAGGATTTGGAGAAGCCTAAAATGATGAATGCTTTATTCTGTATTGATCTTCACTTGCCATCAGGTGGATAGCACTATTAATGCTTGTGCCTAAAGGAGTGAGGTGCCAGCCTAAAGCAGGAGAGGAACACAGCAGAGGGAGTTTTCAAAATGATCATGCAAAGATTTTGTCAAAGTAATTTTAGCAGCCCTTAGCAGTTTTTTGTTTTTTTGGAGAGTGCTTTGAGATAAGTAATATAGCCAGTGGGTATGGAAAGTGGGTGGATGCAAGAGAAATATGGTCTAGAGGAAATAACTATAGACTGAGTAGTAGTCTGAGCACAAAATAGCACACAGACACTTCACATGGAAATGAAGGATATTGTTAGTGAAGTTCTTCAAGGGTCTCCTATGGTTTTGGCTCTGCTCAGTGTTTTTGTTAGTGACCTGTACAATGAAGATGAGACTGAGATAAGAATCCCTATTAGTACACTGTGCTACAGATCATAATTAAAAATGATCCTGACAGAATGGATGAGAATATTATTTAATGACTATGTATTTATGTAGGAATAATCAAGAACGTGGATATAGGATGTACAGAAAACTCTCTGGACATTCAGAGATGTGTGAAGAGGTTACTGAGGACTGCAAACAAGTGAATGATGGCAAGTTTTTGCAAACCAGTTAGTGTCCCACGGACAGGGTTGAACAGGAGCACAGTGTGCAATGTAAGTAATTCTTCCACATAGCGGAAGGGTGGCCTTCGATAGAGAATTTTGCCTTTTTTGGTGCTGCACTTCTAGAAAGAGATGACCTATTCTCTAACTGAATACAGCTAGAAATACGACCTGCAAGGAAATATTGAAAGAATTGAGCTTGTTCAAGGTAAAGAAAGAAAACATAGCCTCTTCCCTATTTAATTTTATTATTTTTTCCCTTAATTACCCCCCCCCCCCCTTTCCCTATTTAAAGGAAAAAGAGATCATCTCATACAATCATAGAATAGTTTGGGTTAGAAGGGACCTTTAACAGTCATCTAGTCACCACCCCCTGCAATGAGTAGGGACATCTTCAACTAGGTCAGGTTGCTTGGAGCCCCGTCCAACCTGACCTTGAATGTTTCCAGGGATGGGGCATCTACCACCTCTCTGGCCAACCTGGGCCAGTGTTTCACCACCTTCAGTGTAAAAATTCCTTATTTATAGTCCAAGTCTACCCTCTTTTAGTGTAAAAACATTTTATTTGCATGACTATTTGGTAGCAGTGAGCCGCCTTCTTACTAATGCCATCCTGGCTTGTGAACAGAACAACATGAGGATGAAAAAGAATTCTGCTGACAGTAATCATTTGTTGTTGCCCTATCTTTAATTTTAGACACCTAGTCACCGAAAGAGGGATAATATCGCATGGCATAGCTGACTGCTCACATTATACAGACAGCTAGTGAAACTCATATATAAGCCTTTGATTGAAAAGTGTTTAACTCTGTGTGTAATCTCACTTCACAATTGACAAGTGAGCAGAAAATAAAAGCCTTTGTGATCATTTATTCATAATACAGAAAAATCTGTCCATTTTATGGAAGGAAATCAGTTTTACCATCTTCTCAGAACTTTTTTTCAATGTTTTTTATGCTTCAGAATTAAATAAATCTGAAATAAATCTTAAACAGGTAGAATATAATTGGTGAAGATGGAAGTTGACCGGGGAGTTAGTACTAAGTTGTCTATCATCTGTCATCTACCAGTTGTAGAGGAGGCATAGATGGCTCTTATTAGACTCTGAGGTGGTTTATGTTAAGACAGAGTTCGGTGTGTTCAATGTCACTGAAACCGTCCATGAGGCAATATGTTTCAGCCTTGTGTACTCTCAGTTATCTAAAATATTTCTAGATATAATTTCCTAGAAACTAATGCTGCTGTGGGTTGGTTAATGCATATAAACCCAAAGCCTCCCAAACTGTTTGGCAACTAAAGAAACTTCTGAGGAAACAAGTACAAGACCTAGAGGTTTCCTCCTAATAAATCTGTTCTCATGAGCCGTGAATACTTCTGATATCTGGCACAATTTTTTTCAGGACAAGAAGCATCATGTTTCAGTGTTTGAGATGGTTACATGTCATAGAATCATAGAATCATCTAGGTTGGAAAAGACCCTTGGGATCATCGAGTCCAACCATCTACCCTACTCTACAAAATTCTGTTTCTGTATACAGAAAATAGCTATATTCTATTGAGGAAGCTAGTTGGAGTACAATCAGAATGTGTAATCAACTGTTTTCGTTTCAATATTTGTTGTTACTTGTGGGAAGTTATGCGTAAAGCAACATGTGAGAAGCCTTTAACACTGCTGCTAAAGAAAATCCATTTTTAAAAAACCTCAGGATTTAATGAATGCAGAAATGTGTTATTCCTTGCAGTCATTATTTTGAAGATTATCCCAGGTTATTAGATTTGATTAAAGGATTTTATGCTTGGCTTACTTGAGAGCTGAGGATTAAGCAGTAAGGAGCTTTCTCCTGTGCTGTATCTTTGAGTTTATCGTTTCAGTACTGCAGGGCTCTGATTACTTACCTGCTTTTGTAAAACATACAGATGTTGTTCATTTACAGCTCTTTAGATCAGTCAGAGCTATTAAGCCTGATAGGTGATGTCCTGGCTGACAAGTCCTATTACAGGCTAGGCTTGCTTCTGTTGGCTTGACCAATGTATGTCTTTGTCAATACAGAGCACTCAGCCCATGTGGCATCTGCAGGGACTTCAGTCACAGCGGGGATTGAACTCACCTCCCTGTTAGCAAATACACAGAAAGTTTTGGAATCAGAAGCTTGTTCTTTTAACTAATATGAAGGACTTAACATTCTTCAGCTTCACCCAGAGATGAAGAAAGATACCAAGAGAGTTCAGGGCATAGCTGGCTGGATTGTTTGCCTACCTTACTGTAGAACTATTCTTGAGTTGCCTTTGCACAAGACCAGGCTTCACCTGGTACCCTCTTCTTAAGAGTTTGGAGGGAAAGGTGAGGAATCCAGATGCTCCACTGTTGCGGTTTCCAGGCAAAAGAAAAATATATTTCCACTATATGGAGGCTGAAGATAAAGGGCATAAGTGCATGTCTATATGTCCCCTTTCTGAGGCAGTACCAAAGTGGCCAAAAGTGCATGAACAGGATTAGAAGATCACTGTAAATTACCCTCCTAAGGAGGAAAAAACATCCTGTACATGGTTCTGCCTCCCGTGTAGTGGCAGTTAGGGCTGTAAGAGGTCTTCTTCGGGCCAATGGGTATGCCTGGCTGTTGTGATACATTTGTTCTCATCCACAGCAGTCTGTGTACTGGGGTTGTTCAGGTGGGAATGCTGTCACTTGCATCCCTCTCAGCTAAAGCTGTAGCATTTTCAGCAGATGCAAATTCTAGTATGTGGGTTTATGTTTTCTGTTAATCTTCACCACCACTGGATGCTTCTTACATGAATATGCTCTTTGCCCATGGCAAATGACTTTCCTTGTCCCTAGAGAGCTGCCTTAAGGTTAGAGCTTGTGTTTCCCTGACACTTTCTTGTGATGGTCTCTCATCTCATTTCCAGTGTGGGATGAAGTACCTTGGAGTTCAGAACAACCCAAACCCTCTCTTTCTTCAACCTAACCTCCCACAGACTGCCAACAGAGGTAGCTCAGCAGACTGCCCGGGCTGCTTTTTGATATTTCAACACCCTGCATGCTTGTAGATTCCTCAGAGGTTCTTTTAAGTAGGTGGGCTGGTGGTCATGTTAGTGTTAAACTTCAGTGTACAGAAGCAGATAAATACAGTTGCTGAGCTATCACAATCGTTAACACATTTAATTGTTACTGTCCCATCTGACTTGATGTTCCCACTTTGGTCTTTGACTTTGATTTTTTTTCCCCAGCTTTGACCTCTTTTCTATATCAAAGAGCTGAAAAACAGACACCATTCTTTTATTTTTTATCCCCTGAGGTCAGTTCATAACTTATTCAGCCTATTAATTGTGTGTTGCATCGTGCTTGGCTTATCTTTCTTCAAACAACTCATTTGCAGAGTTGCAGTTCAATCTTGTTGCTAGAGTTCTGGTGCTAGTTCTCATTTAAAAGGACTTACACCTAGATTCAGCAGAAAACAGTTATTAGTCTGAAGCTAATAACTCATGGGAGTGCAGGAAAAGCTCTGGACTGCACAGCTAGAGTCAACTTCTAATATGTAAGTTGGTCCAGGTGGTGATGGGGGCATAGGAGGAGTAAATTCTAGCAATGCCAGAAGAGGGGTGCAAAAGGGACCCAAGACATTTCTAATGTTGTTGATCATGTATATTCCTTTGCTTTTCTTACTTGCCATTTCTTGCCAGGACTCTCTTTCTTTACATACTATCCTTGGTAGAGGCATTTTGACGGGTTAGATGGTACAAGGGTGCAGGTTTCAACATAAGCAAAATTTTCTGCTCAGCTGCTTTCCTCTCAGTTGTCCCTTTGTTTTTGTTTTGGTATTGTTTTAAACCACAAATTAAACTTACTAAAATATGAACCATATTCAGACATTAAATCCCTTTCACCTATCACAACTTTAGATAGAACAATTTTATTAGAGTTCTTACACCTCCAGCGAAGAGTAATGATGGTAAATCATTAATATATATTCTGCCATTTTAAAAATTAAATCTGTTCCATGATGTGTTTTACTGTTTTATAGCTATTATATGAAGCCCCTTGGGATGTTCTCATAAAAGGTGCCCCATAAATTTTATATAGCCTTGTACTGCATTATATTTTATTGCAATATTCCAGCTTTTCAAAAAACCTCTAAGGCATCATTTTTTTCCCCGAAGGCCTCCATGGGAGAAAGACATCAAAATTTGTGTTGGCAATTTCTAGTAAAAACACCTACCATTTGCGATTGTCATCTCTGTTCTCAGTGACATATTGCCTTCTGTCATATTCAATGGAAAAAGCTTAGGTGAAAAAGATACAAAAGGAGACAGAGCTGCAAGAAAAAGGGGATCTCTTTTGTATGTATTTCTTCTGTCCTTAATTACACATCAGTTGGTTTCTCTGTGGTTGTTTTACCTTCCCTCTGCGCTTTAGCATGCTTTCCTGCAGTTTAGCTACTTCTATAAAAAAGACAGATAAACCCACAATCTAGAGGAGAGGACAGAGACAGATGATGGATGTGCTCTACACTCTCCCAACTCCTAATTGTTGTCCCTGGGTGTAAGCAAGGCAACCCTGGGGCAGCATCCAAGCTTGGGACATTGCCCCATAACCCATCTTGGTAGGAACAGAGAGATGCTGACTTTGTCAAGGCTGTGCAGGCTTGTAAGCCCTACAGAGCATAGGAAGAATGGTCTAATGGATGCTAGCCTGAAATCTAGTATGTGAGCTTAATTCCCATGTCTGCCACAATAGACTGTCTGTATATTGGTATAATACTGTAAGAGGACAGGTTTTCATTGTTGTTTTGGAGGGCTAAAGATGCAAGTCCTCTGTGTGTTTTCCGTATGATTCAAGGATTGGAGCATCTCCCTTATGAGGAGAGACTGAGAGAGCTGGGACTCTTTAGTCTGGAGAAGAGAAGGCTGAGGGGAAATGCTGATTTTGTCAAGGCTCTGCAGGCTTGTGAGCCTTACAGAGGACAGAAAGAATGGTCTAATGGATGGTAGCCTGAAATCTAGTATGTGAGCTCAATTCCCATGTCTGCCACAATAGACTGTCTGTATATTGGTATAATACTGTAAGAGGACAGGTTTTCATTGTTGTTTTGGAGGGCTAAAGATGCAAGTCCTCTGTGTGCTTTCCGTATGGGGATGCTACAATGTTATGGGGTGCTAAAATGATAAAAAGTAGAGTTGGGCATGTGGAGAAGTCTCTGGAACAGATGTCATCTCACTCTGTGTGCAACACCCAAGGCAGTGGTGCCCGAAGGGAAGGGAGTCCTTCAGGAAAGCAGCACTGCCAGAGTCTGCTATTTTTTCATTCCAGAAACAGCAGCTGCTCTGGCCCCAGATTCCAATGAAGAGGGATTTCAGAAACCTGGTGTCTCAAAATAGACTTTTTCAGATTTTTGCAGACATTTCGGGAATACAAAAGAACTTCCTCTACACTGTGAATACTTTTCAGCATCGCATCACTTGTTTCTTAATGTGGAAATTAGTTTTCTGCTACCACTCTGCTTAACAACTGAAATTAGTCTTTGCTTGAATTATGTTGGGACATGCAGGAAGGAAGGAGATATTTTCCAGGTCTTTCAATTTCTTCAAGAGCCATCAATGCTTTCCCTTAAAGCCTAACTTGCAATGATTCTCAGTTACCAGTTAAAACACTCTCCTAGTCTCCAACTTAAGGTCAGAAAACATTACAAATCAGAATTCTTAAGGCAAAAGATGCTTTCAAAGGGTCTCATGAGTTTGGAGGCTCCTGATGTTTCTGAGCACTTGTCAGTCTCTTCAGTTATTTTTTGCAGAACCAGTGATGTGCCAGCTAACTCTGCCCACTGACAGATCTCGGATGGGACAGGACAGATCAGAGTTGTTGCCTCTGAGTGAATTGCTTGAGCAGTAATATCTCTTAAGTAGTGCCTTTTGAATGATGCATGTATCTTCTGCCCACTTTGAACACTAGCTTCAGCTATGATCTAATTCAAAAAGTGAAGTAAAATTGGAAAAGAAAGGTTTGGAACATGCTCGCTTCTTGTTATTTTTTCTCCCGAGTTTTTCCCTTGTGATCTGGTTTGGCTGTTGTATTAGGTGTGTCGCTGTTCCTAGTGCCTCTGTAAGCCCATTTACAGTCCTACTATTTGCTGTGTTCCATTCTGTTCATCATTATTTTCCATCCTTGTCAGCAATTTTAATCACAGTGATGAAACCAGATTAAAACTATTTAAATATGCTAATATGCTGACAGGCAATTGAATGGCTTCTTATAAATGACTCAAAATCAAACATAGCTTCCTGTGCCTCGCACAGCTGCACCTGATTAGCTTTGATATTTCTGCTTGTCAAATACACTATATTGCCACTTACTTTCTTTGTGGTCTGACTTACCCTTTTGATTGCTCTCGGTTTATTTCATATTCTTCCCAAATTGCATTCCTGCGTTTCTCGCATCACAAAGGTGGCTTTGTAAAACTGCACCACAAATTGCACCTAATTGTATTTCTTATGCATCATAACCTACCAGAAAAGCAGGTGATCAACCATGAACAGTTAAACAATCACTGAAGGGCTTAAAAAGCTAAATCAAGAACTCTTGGCTTCCGTTTTCCAGACTGGAGATTTAAATTCAAACTTTAGAAACCACTGACTAGCAAGATGTAGGAATACAATGGTAGCAAGAGTTGCCAGATCTCCTGGTGGGGGGTTTCAGCCCTACAGCAAGATAGTCACAGGGCAGATTTTATTGCCAAGCCTAATTTGGTCAGCTAGAAGTATGACTTCATTTCATACTCCTGACTAACCTAATTATGGTAGCAAAACAATGTGCATTAGCAGTCTCCAGTGTAACCCTAAATGAAAAAGACAGCCCAGATCCCAACAGAGAATCTGGCCTGTTTTATAATTCTGGCAGAGCTAGAGGGAGTGGGAATAGAAAAACAGTGTGTCTGTTTTGTGGTTGCAGAAGACATGCTGGTCCTACGTGGAGTTATGTTGGGGATGCAGACTTTGTTAGAGGATGGGCCTCTAGACAGCTTTTCTCAAGAAGAATATGTTCTTTTCTTCAATGTTTACAAACCAAGTTAGTAAAGAAACTGTTCGGAAATTCATCACAGAAAAATTGAAAATATTGAATTGGTTTTGGTCTAGATCGCAATGTTTAGAGAAAAATAATTTGTGAAATCCTACAAGGACAGTTTTTTCTAGATATTAAGATTTCAGAAAAATTAGGAAAATCTAATTTTATGTATTGTCTTTTTGTGACACCTTTGTGACCCCTGGTGTACTGTGCTGTGCTATTGCAAACCCATATATTGGGCTGGGAGATGTATTTACAAGTGTTTATTTGCAGGAGACTTTAAGTCCATGCACATTGTAGTCAGCAGTGTTAGATCTCAGCTGCAGTCTTATATACAGATATTGGTCAGACATTTAAAGAAAATGCTGATTGATCGAGGAGTCCCTGGAGAATGAACTCCAGAAGGAGAGGCCTAGAAAATGTAACCTAAGTCTTCAGTTTCCTGAAAATTGGGAGTAAGAATTTTGCAGTACTCTAGGATTTGGACAAGAAATAGAGAGCTTGACCCACAGAAAGGGAGATTCAGGTTGGAGTTACGTTCAGGTTAGGAAAAAGTCTTCTTGGAGGAGCTTTAGCGCTGTGCGGGAGATGTACAATATCCATCACTGGAGGTCCCTGGGCAGTACTCAGCTCAGCATTGCTTAGGAAAATTGAGACAATGCAAATCCTCAACTGGGATATAGCCTATAGGTCTGCTTGAGTCCCTTGTTTTCTAATTAATTAATCAAATGGGATAGTAATGAAGTATAAAACCACCAAAAAAATCACAATAATTTATCATGTCAAATAAAATACTAAAAAAAGAATTAAAATAATATCTGGAAGGCTAGAAACTCTTCTTCCAAATGAATTCCCAATTCTAGACTGAATAAATGAATGGTAGATGACTTCCATGAGAAATGTAGAAAGCGATGGAGAGGTTAAGGAACATGCATGTCATTCTTTTCTTAGCAGGATGCCATTTGCATGCTTTGTATGAAAACAAATATTATAAAACTGCAGTAGTTTGCAAAGTCTGTCTTCACTCAAGCAAAAAAGTCTCTTAGTGTCATGTACACCCAATGTAGTCTCCTTGAAGTGAGCTGGGAGAGAGTGAGTGACCTTCAGCAGAAGAAAGAGGTTGTGTGTTGAGGATACCTTGGGATGCCTTGTCTTGTTACATCACCATTGCATGCAACTAAGAAAGTTTTTCAAGAGGTAACCAAAATCCAGCTTTTACAGAGATTTACAATCCAACATGATGAATCATGTTTGCTACCCAGGCATGAGAGTAATCATGATGCCATTGCTGCTACTCATAAAATTAGGAGCTTGCTTAATGTAGGAACAGGCATCAAAACTGGGCAAATAATTTTAGTAATTTTCTGCCCTGGTATGCATAAATATAACAGATGAATCTACATGGGCAAGAATACAAGATTTGCCTCTGAGTTAAAAAAGTTAATGGAAATAAATTAGTATATATAAAATCAAGAGATAACTATAATTAATGCCTCTTAGTGCACTCTTCTTCAAATAAGAAACCTCCAGCAAAAACTACACCTGCAAGCAACTGGGTAATGCAAAGTGTCACTTACAGCCTTTGCTAATGGAGCTCAGTACATAAAATGATGAGCTTCTAGCCATAGGGTTTATTGAAGGTGTTAAATAGTTCAAGGCACATGAACACAAGCTGAACTGAACTTGCTGCTCAGCTTTGCCAAGCGATCTGCAAAAGGGAGCTTTAAATGGGAGATGGCAAAAAGCTTCTGCCCTGAATCCTATCACCCTCCCCAGCCAGGGCAAGGCTCTTCGGAGTATGTTTTCTAGTGTTTGTCTATATACAATCTGTGATTGAAAGGGACAGATCCAAAGATAATTACAAGTTGTTTTAAACATAGCTTTGAATCAATACAAAATTAGTGTTGTATGCTGAAGTGCTTTTTTTCCTTTGTTGGATTATTATTGTCTCACTGAGTTGGACCAGCCAGGAGATGTTTGTTCTTTTTGTTACATACATTTATTCTGCAGTATTCTGATTAGAGCAGGAGGAAAGCTGCATTCAAAACTCTGCCAGAAATCTTGATGTAAATGGACTTAAAAAACATTATTCCTTTTGTCATTTTTTCACTGAACCCCCTCCTCCCCTGAAATTCTCAGCTTCAGCTTTGATTTTTTTTTACTTAATTTTCACCTATTTATATTACAACCTGTAGCCTCAGTAACACAAAATACTGATATTTTATTTCCTTCCTATTCTTTCCCTTTTGTATGTCCCAAAGCTTCAATACCAGGGCCCAGTTATAAAATGTGGCACTAGTTTAAATTTGGCTCCCTGAAAGATATAATTTGTGGTCTGCACAAGGTCTGCTTTCCTGAGATTTGGTGTCATAAAGTGTTCTGTTGGAGGAAGCTCTTCCATCTCTATGAATGAGCAGCACTAGGCACAACAGAGTCTCAGTCTTGACTCCAGTCTTCAGGATTTTTTTAGTAAAACAAAATTAAATAATTAAAGTGTGGTACGAAGAACATAATTACAGAGCTATCAGTCAGCATCCACAATCAAGTACTTTTCCTGGCATCATTGTTAATAATGTTCAGCTAATCCTTTGGAAGAGTTTTTACTGCTTATGCTCAATTCAATTTATTTTCCATTTTAACTTCTATTTATCTCTTTTTATGATAATGAAAGTTTGATCCACCATTCATCATTCCTGGTTTTAGTAGGATCCATTTTTTAACATTTTAATCTGATTATACCTGCAATGTAGCTCAGGGAATTAGCACAGTGAAGTGTGAGCTGCAGGACATTTTCTGGCTTTTCTTTTGGGTGGGTAATTTTTTTCACGTGGTATTTCTATTATTTTTTTTTTTTTTATGAAAACAAGTGAAATGATAATGCTGAAGAGGAATGGAGGAAAAGGGAGGATTAAGCACAAGGTTAAAATGGGGTAATAGCAGCCAGCAGAGTAGTTGTGTGAGAGCTTATCAGCATTGCTCCCTCCGCGGATGTAGGAAGGAGCCTGGATGCTGTAACTATTCAGGTGGGGATGGCCTCCCAGTGCTCTGGTGGTTCATTTTTACTGCCTCTGTATAAAACCATAGAACTGGGAGAAACTGTAGAAAAGAAGGTACTAGTAATTCTGCCAAAAGTGACAAGCACCAGAAGAGACCAGACCTGTTTTTGATGTTACACAGACAATCCAAAGCCAATGTCTTCTTGACTTTCAAGAAGAGTAAGACCTGAAGGGTGGTGGTTGTTGGCCAAGGTAGTTGTATTGATGTATATCTGACTGGTAAAATGCAGGCAACTTACACTGGGGAAGTGAAGTTTCTGCTGCCACAGCTTATTCCTTTGCCTTGAGCAGCACAGTGGCAAAATTACACGTGCAACACAACCACACTGCAGAGCTTTTGTCAAAACAGCTGTTGATCACAAATCACAGCTTACCCAGCAGCTGGGTGAAATAAGTATTGTAGCAACAGCTGATGATAAAGATCTCTGCACCAGGCCGTGTCCCTCTGAAAAACCCATTCTGCTTCAGCAGTTCTGGCAGTACAAGCAACCTAGATCTTGCTTCGCTTATGCCAGTGTAGATGTTATTAAAAGTTAATGTTGGTTAATTATAGAGCAATTTCATTGTAAAGCTGCTCCACTGGGTTGTATTGGGAACAAATTTACAAAGCTTGAGCAGAAACAAAGTTGAGGCAGTTCTTAATTTGGACGTAGTTGGGTCAGTTCCCATCAGAGCTTTTTAAACCTTGCCAAAATCTTTCTTTGCTGTTCAGTCGTAACAGTGACACGCCGTACAGGTACGTAGCTAGAGACGTTTACGAGAGGATTGTTGCACAATACAAGAACAATACGGGTTATTCATTACCCAGATAATACTAACAAGGCGAGAATCAGTAGTTGTTACATTTGGAAGTTAAAATAATGGCCATTTCCCTGCAAAGCATCTTGTAACTTATTGCAACACAGCCATACCCTGATCAGCTCAAAATGCCGTTTTTCTCTATGATGCAATAAGTTCCAGATGTGACAAACTGTTTCCATGAGATTTTTTTTTTTTTTTCCACTAATGTTTGCACTTATTGCAGAGTTCTTGTGCATTTGTGTGCCATTGCAGTGGATGTCAGGGGGCATTTTGCTGACAATCCCCAAAGTGCCAGAGCGAGGTATGTGGCGAACTCCTTTGTGTAAAGCACATGTGCAAACATAGAGGTCTGCTACTCCTGGCTTCCCACCAGGGAGGCCACATTATAGGCATTATTGGACAAGGCTTTAAGATTCTTTTTGCGTCAAACCATTTATGGTTCCAAGGCTTCAAACTCAATAACAATTTTTTTACAGTCATTACCCCCAAGTCTACCCTAAGCCCTTGCCCTGCAGTACAGGGATTTGTTACCTGGATGACAGTGACAACCCATATCAAGGTCAGCTAACATGTTCCTAATCTGGAAAAAATGTGAGGGTAGGGTGATTTATCTTCACACACCTTCTCCGCTCCTCCCCACCACCCCCTGCCCCGATCAGAATAACTTAAATTGCATCATGTGTGTTGCAGGCTATGAGGTGTCTATTCAAAGCCGGGAGCATGTCTGTGTGTTCAAATCCTCCTGTGAAAACCAGAATCAAGATCAGTTCAGACATGGAAAAGGTAGAAATCTTGGTAAGATCCATGTAAAGAAAACAAAGGAGAGACAAAAAGGTAGGAGGTCTGGACTTGGTCTATTAGAAGAGAATACCTGGATTCAGCTGGACAAACAGTAGAAAGGAGATTTGTGGACCTCCCTGGGCAATGTTCAAGTCTGTGGTTTGTTGTATGTCACTCCAGCCAGTCCTGATTCCCCCACCCATCATATAATGAAATATGGACCTGCTGGGAAGGTAATGGAGGGAGGCAAGAGCACAGAGAAGGTGGAGGGCATCTGGGGTAAGGCTGATGTAAGTGTGATAATGGAAAAGGCAATAATAGAACTGCTGAGATCCATGAGCCATTTAATCAACACCTTTTTTTGTAAAGCTAAAAGCTCTTAAAGGGCAGTTTCCATTTGATGGGCAAGAGGAGGAAATCCTGCAAACTGATTATCTTTCTAAAAGGGAACTAATAGCTCATACAAAGGCAGAAATATATCCCAGCTCTTCTGCCACAAACCATTGAACTTACGGTGAAATATGAAAGTGCCATTTTTGGCCAGATTGGATTATCGAAACAACTGCAGCTATTAGCAAAACTTAAGTCACTGTGAGATACAGTTATCCTGTGGAAAAAAAAAGGTGCTGCAATATAAAAGGTAGGTTCATTTAACATTCTTGATACCTAATGGCTTTGAAATTGCTTTGGTTAGCACAGTGCAGGGGGGCTTATGAATAGGAAAAAACAGCTTTTGTGTATATGTTAACTGTGAAATGACTCAGGGATCAGAAAGAAAACAGTTTTCCCATGGTAAGATGTTGTTTCTGTCCTTCTGTGTTGGTTTCTTCCTCCATTGTTATGTTGTCATAAATAGGATGGAAAACATATGTTAGGTGAATGGACAACTTGCATTCCAGTCCTGTCACATTTAATTTCTCAGTGGCATAGTCCCACCTGGGACATGACAAAGGACACGAGTACCTCAACCCAAGTTTTCAGAGTCATTTTGTTCAAATGAGAAAAAAAAGTTTTGTAAAATAACATTATTACAATCTCACATTATTTCCATAAAGACAGAACAAAGTGTTTTGATCCATGTGTGAGAGATGAATACCCACCTCTGCTTCAGAATTTGCCACAGTGGGCGATGGCTTGTTGGGGTAGGGCAGGAAAAGCTGCCCGGGGTGGGTAGGGAGGCTGGGTCTGCCTGGAACGCTACATGGCACTGTGGAAGTGTTGTGGACATCAGGTCTGGTCCAATAGTTCCTCTACTGGTTCCATGGTTTCAAGTCCTGGCCTTCTGACTCCTTAAATTATTAACATAGTGGGGTTTTTATCCTGCTTTTCTATTTCACAGTTATACCACTGTTCTATTCCACAGTTATGCCACTGTTCCCCATAAGCAGACTTCACAGCGTGAACAATGTAAAGAGCTTGATTAGTTTTCATCTTGTCTCTGCTGTGTTTTGTGTTGAATTTTCTTTCTGCATGGCTGTAACGTGCAGTTGGGAGCACTGTAGTGGAATATTAATTGAATTGTAAAGAGTGTTTCTACTGGATTAAAGCTTTGGAACATTAGACTCAGGTTCTGCTTAAAAATAAAATTCACTGTAAATGTTAAATTTTAATGGATAATTTCTGTGATGCTTGAGGGAAAGAGTCAGCAAAGCTCACAACATATCTGAACCCCATTGCATTTGCCCATCCTTCTTCCAATGCAATAATATGATTGCTATGTAAAAACAGGTTAACTAACCAGCAGGAAGGAAGCACGGAAGTATCCAATCTTGTAAGTGAAGAGAAATCTCAATAACTCAGATTAAAGGAACTGGGGATGATAGGTGTCTTCTGGACTGAGTATGCAAAAATATTAGCAGTCGCCTGTGCTTAACAGTGTTACAGCATCCCAGTTTTTGTCAATATATCACAATGAATCTTGAAATCAATACTTACTTGTTTTGCATACTTACAAGGCTGAATGATTAATTTAGCAGACAAATATAACAGAATGTCAACTCCCTGCTGGGGACCTTTAAAGGAGCAGCACGATTCCCTTTTCAGCAGAGTTGGAGGCCTGTATGTTTTGTTACGTACAGTTTTGTTACTGTTTTCCAGACAGTGCTGCTGAGGTGCCTGCTTGATTGGTTGGACAAAAGGGATTCTCAGTGCTCACAGGCGAGGGACTGTGGAACCTCTCTGTTCTGGTATTTCCACCAGATGTGGAAGATGGGACAGGAGTCATCATCTCAGTGCACTGCCTGATGAATCCTCCTCTGGAGCTAGTGGTCTTCCTCAGAAATTCCTCTACCACCTTCGTGCTTTTTTTGCACAGCTTTCAGAGCATTACTCATTCGTTGTTTATCTGTCTCTTGAGATGGAGAGTCCAGTATTTTACTATGTTTATGAGTATTTTATACTCCCCATTCAAAATGTGCTCCTTATTTATAGTCTGAAATTATACTGCTTCATTCTGCCTTATACTTTCTACTCATTCTACTTTTAGAAATCCTTTTTCTCTGTGGGACACAATGCTGACACAGCCATTCTCTATGAACCAATACCACACCAGAATCCCTGAACTAAGTAATTTCAGCTATGCCCACTGAACTCCCCACGATCAGCCCTGTGTCTGCTGTTGAGCTTGTGTATACAACATCATTGAGTGCTTAGTTCACCTTGGTTCTCGGAGTTGGATGCCTTGACTTTCTGTAGCTTTCAGTAGATGACAAGGTTGAATCTTCCCCCAGAAACCTGTTTAGAGCCCTTTTTCCTTTTCAGTCTCTTACATGGGGCTTTGCTTTCACATAACATCACCTTCTGGGAGGTGCTGGCCATGCCAGGCTGTCAGAGGCTGCTCTCACTCCTGCACCACCTCTTCTCCTGGGCTGCTTCTCAGCATCTCTGCTGGCAAACCCGGCTGTCCTAGACTCTGTTGTGGACTTTGAAGTACAGACTCAATGCTATCATGCAGAAGCTTTTTAACACTGAGATACGTAATGAAATGATGACAGTGAAGCTGTGTTTGTTATTGCTTTCATCCCCTGCTCAGTGACTGTAACCATTAGAAAGTGTACTTCTTGGTGTAGAAGTTGTGAGTACTTAAGCAATGTTTAGTTTCCAAGAGGAGAAATGAAAGTGGTGGGATTTCAGCGACTTGTTATGGTAAGTTCTGCAAACTCTGCATAGAAATAAGGACACAGCAGTGTGTGCAGTGTGCACGTTTATGCATTACCTCTAGAGTCTGGGTGGAGGATGTCAGCTTGCACTTTGACAGAAACAGTTTTAAATCCCAGCCTTGCCTGGCCGGTAACTGTACTTTCCTGTCCTTGTCATCCTGAATCTGGTAGAATGAGGGCTGAATTTATCTCTTCAGGCATCCAGCTCCACTAATAACTATGTTTTCCACCCCTAGCCTCTGGTGTGAGTTGCAGGAAAGTACAGAACTTTTGCCAAATTTTCTTTCTGATCAGTTCAGTACAGAGGAGCTATTATAAACAGTTCATTTCCCAGATACGTGCAGTAGTGGAAATAGTACTTTCTAATTAGAGATGGAATTGCCACTTAGGTAGCCAGATAGGCATTAAGCCACCTTCTGAGCTGAAGGAAATGGCTCCGTGTCAGGAAACAGGCATAAATCAGCTGGAGATATAAGCTTGAAGTGGTTTGGTGGGTTGAACATATAAAGAACAGCTCTTAGAGCTTTTCTAAATAGCCTGTATTTAGTTTAGAAATAACATGAAATGCTGAGGGGATATTCTTTAGACAAACACTAATTATTCTGCTTGATGCAGGAGTATCTTCAATAAAGCTAAGAAATTCTGCGGCCAGCAGATACAGGAGATAAGAACTGATGTTATCATTGGTCTTATATGATGTTACAATCCATGAATACTGCAGGGAGAGGGAGAAGAATCTGATATCAAATTTGTTTTGGGAGACATTTGAACCCATTAATGTCAAAGCTTAAGGAAAACAATCAAGAGTTTAATTCAAAACTGAAAAAACATTTCCATTTAAAACATTGGGCCTTTTCATGCTTCTCCCTCTCCAGTTAATTGCTGTAACTTTACTGAAAGGTTTAGATATACATAGGTCACATCTCCATCACTTTCTTAGTAAGAGACTGTTTCTTCCAGAAATGCCACTACAATGAGCCACTGCCTCAGTGCTCTGCCTTGTGGATAAGTCCCAGTGAAATCAGAACATGTCAGTGGAGGAAGGCAGGAACAAGAATCTCAATGGAATTGAGATTGAGGTATTGTGTCACTTATGACCACAATTTCCTCGCTGTTATCCTACTGCATATGTCTTCCCAAAGAAACCAGAGGTGGGGTGGTTTTTTTTTTGTGTATAGGTTTCATTTAGTGCAGAGGACAGCAGCATCTAAGGGTTGAAGCAGTTCATGGGCTCTCTTGTGAGTAGGCTGAGACAGAAGAGAGTTGCTCTGTGTTTTTTCAGTGCTCACTGGCAGAAAATACCTTCTTGCAAGTTGTCTAGAGCCATTAGCATTTCAATTGTATTAGTATACTTCCTTCATGCATGTAATCACAGCCGTTGCCACTGCTACTCTTAGAGAGGAAATAATTATCAAAGGGGAAAGGAGACCTCAAGGTCAGGTTTCTATCTGAGTGCTTCATATTTCAGACACCAGCAGTGACACAAGCCCTGGGACCTCCCCCATGAGCCTCATCTGCCTAAAAGTATGTGTCTCGTTGGTGGAGAGCATCATGTCCATATGTGTCCTCCATATAAGTAGAGGAAGTTCAGACATCTGCCTTGACCTTGTCACTTCCAGATGGTTCCTTTGGGGTGGAGTGAACCCTTCCTTTACTGATCAAAAGGAATTTTCTCTGTTCTCAAAAAAAATGTGGCTTTCAAAGAGTTGGTGAGTTGCTTGCCAATGGGACTTCTCTATGCACAATACAAGTCAGTCAGACTAGAACTTGAAGTTTTAAATACTTACGTATTTAAAAAGAAATGTACGGATAAGTATAAAAGTATTACACTGGGCTTGATTTTCTTGTTTTGGGATTTTCCCAGTTTTTTAATTCTGTGGAAAGTGGGAGCAAACTTCATTATTTTAAAATGCACTCAGCTCTTGCATTTCAACGTGTAAAATAATGAAATACAGATCAAAGGAAAATTCAGTCCCTTAAACCTGTTGTATGGATATGAAGTAGTCTCAGTTCCATATATGACTGCAGCTCATTAGCTGTGCTGGGCATCATTGCCTGTTTTTCTGACACCATTGAAACCTCCTCCTTTTTCTAGAATGCTTCAAGCTGCACCTTCCCGGGGTCATTGCCTGTCAACTGCTGTGCCAATTTGCTTGTAGTAAATATTTTTCTCTTTATACATGAATCATAGGGGAGGGAATTTTTAGGAGAAGCAAATGCCAGATGGCATTTTTGGTACCTTTTTGTGGACTTTTCTGAGCCAACATCTTTCTTCCCTTTATCTGAGAATCAGTGAAGTTTCCTTGAAGATCTAGAGTTGTTTACACTTTCCCGTGTGGAATAGCAGGGCTCAAAACGTCACTGTTTTTACTATCCTTGTGCTTTGAGAGACATGCTGTGAGGATAGGGACTCGACATAACATTTCTTTTCCTGTCATCTCTGGCAATGCAGATGCACAAACGAGGTTCTAGCTGTTTACTTGCATGTTAATTTTAAGCTTAATTAGTAACACAAGGGGTGCAGGGAATTAGTGTTTGACAAATGGAAAAAGACACTTTTGGTAGGAAAATGAAGCAGGGTTTATTTTTAAGCTCCTAAGAGGCTGTTGCAAACTATGAAGAGAAAAGGAAAACAAAGTTGAACTATAGGAAAAGTACTTGAGAGTGTGTCCTTTCAAGTACTCCTTCCTCTGATTTAAAAGCCTAATGACTGCAAATATAAAGAATGCAGCAAATCTGTCCTGTATTTAATTTTCTAGAGGAACAAGAGCTGGTTTGAACCTGGCTCTTCTTTCCTTAGGGAAAGCCTTGCAATTAAATTACAAAGGGGGAAACATTGTCTATAGTCTCTGTACCGGTTATGTCTTTCTCCTAAAAACTGTGAAAGTACTTGTCTGGTCGAGTTGTTCTACCTACAGAGAGAGATTTACATTCTAAAACATTTCAAGACATCTGTACTCTTCCTAGAACTTTCCTCACTTTTATTTTGAGGACCTTAGCTCTTCCATTAGCCGTATTGAATCACTGTGAAGTGCCTGATACATTTTCTGTTAGGGGCGACATGTCTGGGTACTTTCCTGTTTGCAACTGTGTCTTTGTTCCAAGGCTTTCTTGTCTTCTTCTCTTGGTGCTCTCTAGACATGTGGGACTTCTGCAAGTTAAATGGATCTCATAAAATTAAATTCATGCTTAGGAGGTTAGCTTCTGCTTAGAAAACCTGTGACTTACCTGTGGCCAGCAGGTAAGATACAAACTACAGGGAGGCACTGGTTGAGGATGCAACCTTCCCTTTCACATGGCTGACACCCTGTACATATCGAGGGTGTAGAAATGGATCAGAGGAGCTTGAGGGCTGGACTAGCAAACCTTGGGTTGGGATTTAAGTCAGGAAATAACACAAAAGGACATCCTATATGATTTTATCCACTGACCCTTCTGTGATTCCTGTAATCCATTAATGGCTTTATTCCAGCCTTGTGTTGGTTAACAGTCAACAGAAGAGATTGTTTCCTCATCTCTATCTAGCTACTGCTGTGGCACAGGGAGAATGGCTTTATGGACCCCTGCCAATCTCCTTTGCTGTTATTTTTTCCCCTTCCTAACTGAAAAATAGTCTTTGTGAAGAATCTCACTTGCTAATCTCTAAACTCTTTCTTAGACTGCAAAATGGCACCAATATAAAAAACTGATGGAGGGTCAAGACCTGGTCTGAGGGGTAAGAGGTGTGTACAAGCACTAAGTAACAGCATCAGTTATTCAGGGGACAAGATGTAACACTGGCTCATGTTGAACAGTTGTTTCCAGTGTATTTAGAGGCGATATCTCACCCTTTCCTGCTATACATGGCACTCGCTCACCTGGAAACACAGAGCAACAAGATCAAAGCGCGTGAAGCAGCTACATTGCACTTGCAAGGTGCTTTAAAGCTTCGCGCCTCTGTTCTTGGGAGGACTGCAAGCTGTCAGTTGTACAACCTCAGCAAAACGTGATGGCTTTGCTCTACGGCTTGTTTTTGATTTCTGAGAGACTCTGGAGGGTAAGCACTTGATTTAGAGTCAGAGGAAAAGACTGCAAAAGTTCAGCAGGAGCAGGTGAAGGGTGGGAATTACTGTGCAGCTCAGGCATGAAAGCGAAGAGGTCACCGTTTCTGCAGCATTTAAGCTTTGAATGATTATCTCTTTGGCACATTGCTTCTCACAAGAAGCTTGTCTCAAGTCCTCTCAGCAGCTGGAGATCCTTCTGGTTTTGTTTTGTTTAAAATGTCATTCAGCAACTCTGATGAGCAAGGGCATGAGGAGAAGGCACACTCAGCCACCCATGCTGAACGTCATGAAAAACAGCTCAGGGCTTCTCATCACCAGAAAGGGCTCCTTCTAGCACTGTCCTCCAATGGGATTCTCAGTGCATTTGTGCTGTTGTGGGAGCACCCCACAGAGTTGCCCTCTGGGCCCTGTTTTGCTTTGTGTTGCTTAGGGATTTTTAGGGATTAGGGATTTCTTCCATTTTCCTGACTCTACACCTTGACATTGAAATTTCAATGGTCAGCTATTGTTAATGTTTCGTATAAACAGTGGGTTTTGGCATGTTTCTTCTTGCATGCACAAAGACTTGAAGAGTAAAGAGTGTGTTTTTGCCAGGTATCTACTTCTGTATCAATCTACAGGTTTGAAGTCCATGTGGGCTGTTAAACCTCTTACGTGTGTTTGGTGTGGTTTTTCTTTTTTTTTTTTTCTCTTAGAAAATACAACTCTGGTACTTGGCATTGGGCTCTCTTCTGTTCTTTGGTAAACTGGTGAGCATTTAGAGAAATTTTGGTGTGGCTGGTAGTGAAGTGAATTTACTCTGGGGTTTCTGAGTGGAGCAGTTTGCCCTGCATAGATCTGGCTTATTGCCCTCTATGAGCTGGTCTATACAATTTTAATTCTGCTGCTTTACACCTCGCCTGAGAAACCATTTACCTTTCCTGGAAATAACAGGCAGTACAACGGAAATTGGGTTTATTCCCAAATGCCATAAGTCTTTTCTCCTGGTTTTGGGAGGGACTTTCAAAATCATTGACTAAACTGCAAGCAGGGTTAAATACATATTATACATCTACAAACAATCTACCCCTAATGTTTACACTATGTTACTCTTTTTTTTAAAAATCTATTATTCTTTTAAAAATCTGTTACAACTTTTCTTAGAGCTTTTAGCTCTTAGTGCATTCTGTAGTTATTTATGGATAAATGCAGTATATGACATATGCAGGGAAACAGTAACCTTCAGCAGCTCTCTGCTGAGTTGCTTAAAAGGAAAAAGCCCATTCCATATCTTAAATTTACTAGCTTTAATAAAACTAAAAGGGATAGAGAGGTTTCTCCTTCCTCTTTCAGACTGAGCTGAAGCCAAATATTTTCTGTGTTTCACTGGGGACTAAGTGCAAGAAAGCTCAGCGCTTTCTCAGCAAGGTTTCCTCAAATCACAGGGGGGGACTCTCCTTGTTGTGAATTCAAAGGGCATCAGCACAAACCCTGGTTCTCAAACTAGCACTCACTAATAATTTTTCCCTCTATGAAGTCAGATTTTTCTGGATTGAAGGGGTACTTTTCTACATCTGAGGCATTTATGGATATATGTTCTGGTTATAGTCTCTGTGCACAGGTTATCTGATGTTCCAAAAAGTTTCTGGACTCTTGTTGCAACATTTTTATTGCAGTCTTTTATTTTTCCAATTCTTAACATTACTAATTGCCCTGGGCAATTCAGTGAAATGCCAGGATGAATATTATAACCCTATTTTCTTCTCCTGCAAAGAAAATAGTGGGTTTTGTTGTTTTGTTTTGTTTCATTTCTTTATTTTTTTTTTAATGTCAGGAAATAACTTTGGTTTTTCTGGCAGTTTTGGGTTTTGGGTCACAATCACCTTTAGAGTCTATGACTCATATCTGACTTGAACCTGTCAACTTTTTTTCAGTCTTCTGCAGATGGATAATAATTCAATTGAGATTCATGTAACAATTCAATCCCACTTCACCTGCTTTTGCCAGTCACTCATGCTCAAGCAACTCTTATTAATAAGATATAATGCTACAGACCTGTGCTGACTTTAACCCTGTTTGGCTTTAAGGATAACTTCCAACCCTTTCCCTGTGATATCAGCTTCCTGTTCTTTGTCTTCCTACAGTTAATGTATGGTATGTGTTTAGTTCTTTTTGTTGGTATTTTTGCTGCAGTCTCTTTATGTGTTATTTTTGCATATTTATTCTGGAGACTTTTTTCTCCAGCTGGTACAACAACTTTCCCATGGACTTAAATCTTTGCCTTAGACAAGCAAATTGTATCCTCTCTTAAGCTATACATTAAGATTTTTGTTTTATTACATCCATTTTAATTTGGAGAATGAGAAAAGATGATTCAACTAGATCCAGATGGAAAAAAGACAGTTTTTCAAATCCAAAGGACATTTCTGTACAGCTTGTTACTGAAACTCATTCTTATTAATGATATTATACTGTCTGGGAGCCTAAGGGACTAAGTTACCCTCCATATTTTATAACACATGTGGAAACAACTACTAGTTTCCCTTCTGGTGAATGCAGTGCTATTTTCAGTGTTGTGCATTCATGCCTTTTTTTTTCAGCTTCTTTCTATGTTATTTATGGAGTAGAATTTCTACCCACTTTTAGAAAAAAAAATATATGATATTTTCTTCTTTATTCTTTCATGGACTGCTTCCTCCCCTGATGAAAACCTAGCAGTTGCACTACTTGTCCTCATGCAGGAACTTGCCTCCTTACTCCAGTTCTTATTTAAAGGGAAATGTGCTGGTTCTATGTTGTCTAACCCAACAGTTCACGGGCCTCTTGCCAGGCTGGTTGGCTATGTTGCCACCTCCATATGTGATCAGCGCTGCTTATCAAGATGATTGATGAATATCCTGGCTCTGTGAGATCTGAAAAAAAATAATGATACGTGGAAGGAAGGATTAATTAATTAAATTAATGAAATAACGTATAGAATAATGATGTTTCCTGGTCAGTATTCTGTGTAACATTCCCTTAATAAAAAAGAAGTTATCCTCACATATTTCTCTATTATCCCTGGATGTCCCTCCTTTTCTTCTTCTCACTGAGGTGCTGAGGTACTGTGTGTCTTATTCCTGTGTGACTCCACAGGGGAAGTCTGTGTGGACCAGGAGCAAGAGCAGTGGATGATTCAGACTATGTGAGGTTTTGCCCAGCAGAAGGTTGTGGGTCTCCCTGTGATGAGTGAGCTGAATTTCTGTAACTCTTTGGAGAGCCAGTTTGTGTGCAAATGTGTGTGGCTGTGTGAGAAAGGGCTGGCACCAAAAGAAGGTAGCAAAGCCTTCTCTTGGTGTATGCTCTTTTTGGAGGGAATAACTGAAACAGCAGGGCAATGGAGATGGGATTTTAACTTTGTCAGTGCAGGAAATCATAGAATCATAGAATCATAGAATGGTTTGGGTTGGAAGGTCATGATGAAAGATCATCTAGTTCCAACCCCCCTGCCATGGGCAGGGACACCTCCCACTAGACCAGGTTGCTCAAATAGCCATCCAGCCTGGCCTTGAACACCTCCAGTGATGGGGCATCCACGACCTCCCCAGGCAACCCGTTCCAGTGCCTCACCACCCTCACTGTAAAGAATTTCTTCGGTGCATTTAATCATCAAAAGGAATCATCAGTTTAATGCTAAGCAATCCACAGACCAATGTCAGAACAGGCTGGTCTTTCTAATTACACCTTCCCCTGACCCACTATGACGGACATACTGTCTTCTGACAGTACTGGACATACACAGTCCATAGCTAATGGTCCTTCTTATGAGCAACAAAGCTGCTTTATCCTTTGGTGTCTTGCTTTTCCTGGGGAAAAGTTAATTTGCATTCATTTTTGCTTTCCTGTACTGCTGTCTTTCCTTATCATGGAGGAGCCCTGGTACTTTTCCAGTGTCTCTTATCTATGTGTGCTGAGGAGGCCTAAACAAGACCTCTTCTTCCTAAATCTTCTGCTGTCACTGTTAGTACTTCAGAGGTAGACATAAATCAGACCTAATGACTTTTCTTTCTCTGTTGTAATACACCTGGCTCCATTAACTTAAGAACATGAGGCCCCATCTTTCAAAAAGCATCACTGGTTTGACATGTTCAGGGCCTGATGTGAAGGGCCTGGTGGGAAGGGAGGGGGAGAGCCACATCCCACCCAACCTTCACACACTGTTTCTTCCCTGAAAATGCTTGTGTGTACTGATGTTGATCATGAGCACAGGACAAATCCAAACAGGGAACACAGCATGAGTTAGAAAACAGCAATTTTAAATGAGGGACAACTTCCAGCAATCAGCAGCAGCCGTAACAGATAACTCAAGGAGGCACTGCTTGCTTCCCATACCATTAGCATCAAGGGCAGCCACCGCATGGAGAGATCCTCAACACAAATGAAACTAGAGGGTCAAACTGTCTCCCTAGAGGGCAACCAGCCCTAAGCCCCACTTTGCCTTCCAGTCTCCCTGTGTGAATAAGGGCTCTTTCCCACTTCTCCTCATTTTACAGCCAGTGAACTGTGAACTCAAATGCCTCCAGTCTGTCAGCCCTGGAAGCAGCATCTCCAAGTCTATCCAAAGTCACTGATGGGCAGAATAATCTCATTATAGGATACCAGCAGAAGAACGTCTCCAGCAGAACTCTTAGCACTTATGTCAGCCAAATGGCGGCAGTTTCTCAATGTGAATTATTTCCTAACTCAAAAAAATTAATAATAAAATGGGTGTGTAAAAATGATAGCTTAAAAAAGTGGTTCTCATAAAAGTAAATTGAGTTCAGTAAAGTCAAATGAGGTACAATGGTCTTTTATTTTGTGGCTCCCCAAAATCTTGTTAATTTTAGGTCCTGGTCACTGAAGTGTTTTACATAATGAGATCACTAAAAATAATTAGGTATGTGTTGCTGATGTAAAGGAAGTTCAAGCAGTGATTGTATATAAACTGATAAATAAATGCTACTGGTTGAGTTCTTGGAAATTGGAGTTGGAAAGAGGATAATTATTGTAGAAATCTTGTTGACATTAGTCAGTGGTTACACAAACCTGTCCTGGTCTGTTAAAGGCAAACTTGTCTCCTCAGAAAGAAGGCAATATTTTCCTAAAAAGAATATCACTTGGCATTGCTGATAGCATTCATCTAAGAACCACATTGCCTTCATAGAAGGAGAAATATAGCAGACCATTTCAGTACATACGGAGTGGACTCTATTTCAGATGAGAAGACAACAGACACCTAAATAATCAAAGCTAGGCTCATAGTTTGGGGTACATTCTTATCTTTTTCTGCAATTATCAATATGAAAGGTGCATCTCACTTCATGTCATTTCTATCTACAAGATCACAAAGGGCTGGTAGCTTGCAATTACCTCTGAGGATTTGGGGAACTGGGGAGAGAGGAGATTGGGGATACAAGTGTTGTTACAGAAGCCTATAGGGCCACAACTTGCCTCTGTTACCAGCCATCACCTGCTGCAGGATTTGGAGACTGAGCCAGAACTATGAGGAGCCCAAGGACATGGTCCTACATAGCCCAAGTACCAGTTCCATGGTGCCCAGCTTGGGGGCAGCCATGAGGGTAAGTTCAAAAAACCCCCAAAAGAAGTCAGACTGGATTTTCCCTGCTAATCTTTTCCAAAACACCAGTGCCAGAATGGGATTTTCTAATAGCCTGGGTTTTTTTTGGAGATAAACTGTACTCCTGGGTAAGTGCTTCTTCTGTGCAGAGGCTGGTACCTATCAGGTGAGCATCTTCATTTCTCCCCATGATGAGGTGCCAGGAAGGCTGTAGGCTTGAGGGTATCCTGCCAAGATACACAATGAATTGAGTAGTTTTCTTTGGATTTTTGATGGCATTTTCAAAGGAAGGTGTAGCAGTTCTATACGTCTGTTGAGGAGCCAGACAATAACAGCTCTGTGAAGGAGGTGTTTTGTTTCGATGCTTTTCTGCCGGAGAGGAGGAAGGTTGGAGAGCACTTGCACACACTCCTGCACATAAAGGTAAGGTTCATCATGAAAACATGGAGACTACATGGGGGCTGGAATATCCTCATGGCAAACTCTGCCTGCTGGAAAGTGAATTCCTCCTCTTTGAATCTCTGCTCCAGGCCACTACTAACCCTTGATCTTTGTGTGACCCAGTTAGTTCTCAGCCCTCAGAGCTGGACAAAGTGCTTTGAATTCTACTGTTTTTCTGCACAACAACTTCTTTCTTTTGCCGCCAGATTTCATACAGACTGCTAACGTCTTGTTGTTTTGGAAGCGGGAGTACTCTATACCTTGGGAGGCTTAGGTTCACCTCTTGGCAGATAATTGAGTCTGAATGCCACTGAACTCAGCTTCTTAAAATGATTCGGTTTGATTCACTGCTTTTCCATAAATTCAAAACTATTCCTTTGTTTGCTTCACCTTTCCCGTAAAAGTTTGCACGCCTTCAAAAGCAAACTCCAGGTAAAAGGCTATTGTTAGAGTGCCAAAATCTGTTCAGTGTGGGTGTTAAATAGATACTGCAAGCAATTACACTAGTGCTAATAAGGGTAATTGGAACTGTTTGGCTTAGAAGGAGCATGGTGGTTTTAAAAGCTTAAAAGCTACTGAGCTTTGTAAATAGAGACATCATGGTCAACAGGGAATGTTTTCATTTATTTTACAGATGTGAGCTCCTACCCTGCACCATAAGTACTGAGAACAACTGGGTTAGAGATGTTTTGGCTTTTAGAATAATTGGCCTAATAATTTGATTCATAGAAGAGATTTGACTTCTTAAATTCTCTTTGTGTGAGTCCCAGTGTTTGAGAGACACTGGAACAATTTTTATTAAGAGGCCATTTAGACTGAACTGATAAGGAAAAGAGAAGCATGAGTTGAAATCCTGATTTCAGTAATTGTAAAACTGCTATTTGCTTAAATGGAAGAAATTGCTTCTGTGACTCTGTGACTTGTGTTGGGAGAAGGATGATATGGTTTACAGCTACTGTAAAAAGTGATTTATTGTGTAAAATTAATCCAAACTGTCAAAAATGCCCTCCTAAAGGCCAGGGAAAAAGCTGTTGGAAACTACCTAAACTTAAGTTCATAACTGAGGCATAAAATATTATCCCGTGTGTCTGAAAAGACAAGAATAGAATAGCAGAAATAACTGTGTTGGGAGCACTTTAAGTCCTGGTAAATGTGAGATAATGAGGCTTAAGTTTTTTCCACTGAGATGAAAATAACTTGTGTTACACTGTACTTGCTGTGGGTAGCAGTGCCTGTGGATGGTTATCAAGGCTCAGTGATCTGACTTTACATCTGAACCTAAAGAAAAAAAAAAGAAAAAAAAAGTAGAGGCTCTGAACATTTCATAAAGCACCAGGGCTGGTGGGACTGGGATTTTCCTTTATCATTATCTGGAAGATCAAAGCTGCTTGCCCTTTAGTTTGTCTTCCTCTCCTATACCATGGCATGCAGCCCATTTACCCCATAGGTATGTAACAGATGATCAAAAGCTTTTATGCTTTTTCCGGCTATATCAGCTAGTTTAATAAAAATAAAGTCAATTCGCTCTATGCACATTGCGTCCCCTGTATCCTTAAAAGCCTAGAGCATTATCACTGCAATATCCTTAACACACAAGAAAAGTGAGGGGGAACAGGTCAGAAATGGAGAATTAACTCTCTATCATTTCTGCCTGATTGAGAATAACGCTGTATCATTCCCACCCAACCAGTCAGGATGATGATCTAATGAAACATTATCTATTTTAGTGTTAAGAGTATTCAGGTTTAATTGGATAAGATATTGTCTTTTTGATATCTCTTCCTTGGCCCTGATCTGATCCACTGAAGTCTTGAAGCTTCTCTGCTGACCTTATCAAGCTCCAGGTGAAAACTATTCAGCAGGTGCTAGAACCTGCTCAGAACTGTCTGCAGTTCAGGTGGGAAACACTCATGTTTGTAAATATTGACTTTCTCCTTTGTACCCTGCTGTTACTGGCATTTCTTGCTCTCTGTTCTCTCTTTAAAGCCCTATTACTAATATCAGGGGAGCTCAACATAATCCTGACTCCCTTTGTATTACTGAGCCAGTGACTCCTATTGTAATATTGAGCTGGTTAACCTCTGATCTATTAATGTTAAATGATAAAATTCAATAAGTAAGGGCTAGGCTTTAAATAATTGAGCACAGGCTAGTAGGGTAATTAGATATTATGAACTGGGGTGAAGAAGATCTAATAATCTGGGGAGAGATGCAAATCCATAGAAAAAATATCTCTAGAGAATTCCTCCTTTTTCATTTAGGGGCTGCTAGGCAGACAAGGTGTAATATGTATTCCTGCAAACTAGTCTGTCAATACTGTGTGGTTCAGGGGGAAAATATGTATAATGCTGACATAGCCAGTATAGAATATATGCCAGAGTCCAAATCATTTTGATAAGTATTTCTTAATTAGCTGAGGAAACATATTGCAATTCAAATATATGAAAACTTCTAAGCATCTTCATGATTTATTCATGGCTATTCCTAGCTGCTATGGAAGCAAACCATGCCATACTATGAACCCCTTAGCTTCTTGTTGATAATATAGTCACACCCGGTGGTAATTAACTCCATATCAAGTTGTTACTCCTAGTGCCCCAGTGCCGAAGGGAAAAGGTCCAGATCTCAAATGTTCCCTTGTTTCTGATGGGGTTACAATATTTACTCAGATCTTATAGTATCATTGCATCTGGACACCCCGAAATTTAGGGCAGGGACCTGAAATTCAGGCATGTCCCTTGGTAGTCACCAGAGAGCTCCTCTTGACACAACCGTGTTTAAAGTAAAGCCCTTGATTTCATGAAAGCTACTGGTGCTTGGATCTGAAGATTTTCGAGGAAATCTTGAGAAGCTTGGTAAGTAAATGTTTCTTGCTATTCCCTCCTGATGCTTGCTTGCTTGCAAGAGTTGAATCAGTTTGCATGTACTGTTGAAATTGCCCACAGTTATCCACCAGTTCACAGCAATTGCTCAAACTGTGACAGAGAACAATATTTCAGTGTGATTAAGTCAAGACATTACTGGACTAATGTATTTTGAACTCAATGGGACTGCTCATGTTGTTAGAATTAAATGCCCATGTCAGCTCCAAAATTAGCAGACAATGTCTAGATTTCACTATCAGTTTATTCACCCCTTTTTTAATGGCATACAACCAGATATGCAAATCGTACATCTCAAAAAAGGTGGCTATGAAGGGCACCCTCAATTAGATTTGAATCTCTGTCAGCACTTTATTTTAAAAAACTGGATTGGAAAAAGGATATTTATTACTCCTGAAAAGAGCAATTCATCCTCCCTAGAGTCCACTGTTCCTAAAGAGGAGAGACAATCCTCCAGACAGTTGAATTAATGACATCTCTTGCTGGACCAGCCATCCCTTGCTCCTACCTTACTGTCTGATCTCAGATACACTGAATCTCTCTGTGATTCAGCCCACTCTATGCGCTTGATTTGCTACATGAAGACATTCCCATAGCCAGCCGTATCCAGGGAAGATACACTTGAACTGCTTGCAATAAAAAGCAGAAGAGAATTCAGGTTTATATCCTTTTCTGCTCTCCTCCAAACCTCTTTCTATCTATGACCCTACATAGAAAACAGGGAACTCTTCATCTTCAGCAGGGAAAATACAGATGTAAATGCAAATACAGCAGCTATTCTTGTTCACAGAGGCCATTTGGACAACTGTTCATATTCAGTGTGTATTCATGATTGCCTAGTGACCTCAATAAAAATCCCGAGGCCCCTGGGTAGCACAAAAGGAAGAATCTCTTGTCTTAAATTAATTCTATTCAAGGTTTCCTCTGGAGTCTCAAGTAAAATCAGAATGGTGTCAATGTCCCTGGAAAGCATGAAGAGACAGCTTTGGAGGTAAACTCAGCATCGCAGCTCAGCTTTGGCATTTATTCATTACGTGTTAATTCCCGGTGAGGCTTTTACAATGTTCTGCCGGAAATATACACAAATGGAAATTCTCCAAAAGAGGGAACATAGATGCTGTTTATAGATTAAAAGTAGGTTACCAGGAAATTAAATTATTTTAGCAAAATTTTGGCTAAAAATCTTCACAGTCTCTTGAGATGAGATAAAAAAAAAAGAAAAAAAATTATACTGAATTATTTCTATCAGTAATTTTTGATTACTTCAGTGTTCTGTAGAACTATGCCCCCTGTGTCAACAACATTGTTATACAGATCAAAATGAAAACTTATTCCTCACCTTGAAGAGAAGACATAAATGCTATAAAAAGAGAAACAGTATAAAGTGTAAAATAAATTTCCCTCTTTAATCCACTTCTATATCTATGCTACAGACTTCATATTGACCTGTCCATACACTCACAGCTTAAACAGAAAAATGAGTGATTCGACTTTTATACATCTCCAAATACAAAGCTCACCTGCTTGTTTGTGAATGTTTTCTTTGCTCTCTTTTAATTGCATCCATGTGTATCAGCAGCCACTAATGTCTCTAATAATGTGGCAAAACTTGCAGAGGATGAGTGCCAGGACTGGAAATACTGAAGCGTGAGTCTAATTGTTCTAACTAACACTTGTTGTGTGGGGGTGGGATTTAGTTTTCACAATGTGCTGCAGAAGTGGCATCTCTCAGGGATGAAGAGATTGCTTCTTGCAACCTTATCCAAAAAAAGAATTAGGAGTAAACAAGTGGCTTTTTTCCTTTTTCCTTTTTTCTTTCTTTAAAAAAAAATAAATCTGAGGTTGATTTTGTGTGAAATAAGAAAACTTGCACTTGCTTAATGTTATATTTAAGCAGTAAAACGTGTCAGGCATTGCATTTTGGGGTGATAATAAGGTATCTCAGGTGGTAATTTATTTATTTTTTCATTCCCAATTTCTGCATGCACATTAATAGAGAGCCTCTTCCTGTATCCAGACTCTGAACTTAAAAAGTCAAATTCACACAAGAAAGAGCAATAGCAAACAAGGAGAATAATTTTGGGGCATTAAAATTGTTATCTGCAAGAACAGATATCTCCTTCCTACATTTCCTTCAGATCATCTCAACTGTTACGTACAAATACACACCCTGGATTTCTGGAGCCCTGTAAAAACCATCCCCAATGGGATTTTCATGTGCCCTCATCAACAACAGAGCTGGGGTCCTTTGGAAGCAAAGAAAATGAGGATTACTAGTTGCAGCATTCTCAGAGAGCATATTCCACTAGCAGCTTCCTTTCTTAGGTTCAAAGCAGGGTTCTGCACTTCTGTTGGTCTTACCTGTGGGAACATAAGAAAAGAGAGCACCCTTGCTTTGAGAGAAGCTGGGAAGAGAAAATACGCTGATCCAGAGATACAAAAGTGTTGCCAAATGTTGAAATAGAATACTTCAAACTACATAGGATTATAAAACTTGTACTCAGGCATTTTAAAAGACTTGGCCAAAGAGTCCCACTGTGATCTTTCACAAATCTTGGAAAACTGGAAAAATCCCGGTTTCCTGAGCAAACATAAAATGTTTGGGATTTATTAGTATTAGATTTACAAAGGAGCTCTTCCAAATTGATTCTTATCCCTCATCATGTAAGGAAAAGGAGAAATAAACTGATAACACAAGGTTTTTCAGAAAAATGTTATTTGCCATCTGCCTTTAAAACACAAGCATTAGAACCCTCTTCCCTATCTCATCACTCATTCTTCCTAGGCTGACCAATTCTCTAGATCTTCCTAAAATCCAGATTTATATGTAGGTTTCTACTTTGCTTTTATTCATGTTAGTTTCTAGTGAGACACTTCATAACCTTCTGCTAAACCAAAATAGAGAGATTATGTCTGACAGGGTTTTAGATGATCAGGAGCAAAATTTGCCAGCTTTACTGTATATTTCACAGCCTTCTTCAAAAACTTTTAAATGCAGTTCACTTTTTAAAAAGAATTATATTTTCAGATAAAATCAAATACTGGTATATAGTATTCACTACCCTTTCCCAAATGTATTTTGCAAAGCTATTAAATATCATGTTTTTTGACAGTGCTTTTGTGTCACCTGTCAGTTAATTCTATTAAAATTAATGCTTTTTTTGGTCTCATTGTAAACATTGTAAACATTCATAAAATATTTAAGTAACCCAGATATAGTGCTGTGTGTGACAGGAAAATTACAGACAAACATTGAAACTGCCATTTCTTGCAACTACCAAGACAGCTTTTACACTTGCAAGAAATTACATATTCCATAATGACCTTTGTATAGTCTGAAAACTGCCCTGATTTGTCCTATCAGGGTCAATGGAAATGAATAGTCTCTGGATTCCAGGATGCCAAAGCCATTTAAATAAGTCCTATTTCCTTCTAGAGTGTCTTAATCTTGTATTTTTGTTAGTGGGTGTAAGAAGATTAATATAAGCAACTTTCTCAAATAAACTCTGAGCTCATGTCTTGACCATATTCTCTCTGAAGTTGGTCAGGTCGAGTCAGGTGGGTCTCTGGATGAGGAGGCAGGATTGTGTTCCCTGGCATGATGCTGGGGTGAAGAGTATCCCTTCTCCTGGGAAGTGGGATGGTTATTTTCTCAGACTGGTGCTGAAAACAAATCATCCTCTTTCAAAAAGGGTAACCTGTAATGTTGCACTTGGGAATAGCAGAGGGATTCCTGCTTTGGTGTGCTTTGGTGTGTCCTTCTCAAAAGGAGAGGACCAAAGGGTTTTGCTTCTGCTGGGGCATGCAGCTGCCTCTGGCATGAACTAGATTTGCTGTAAACTGACTGAGGAGATGTGTGTTTTGGGGAATGGAGGAGTTCCTGAGGATCAGCGCTTTCACTAGGTGCCCCTTGGGACATCGCGGCTCATGGTGCTGAATGGTGTGAGTGGTGCCAGGGGAGCTGTAAAGCAGAGAAGGAAGAATCAAACTCTTCTATTTCAATTAAGATAATGGTTAGTAGAAATGGATCTGTAACTGCTAAGTATTGTTATTGCCCTAAGTGATCTGCAGAGAGTATGGAGACTCATTTTCCCTTATTACAGAAGATACAGCTCTGAAACTCTTTCTCTAAAATAGATGCACGTCTTCGGCCATAGCACTACTACTCTCCATTCCAGTTCCATGCTATGGAACATCCAACTAATTGATTCAGTAGTGCAAAGAGAAAACAGAATCAGACAGTGAAAAGTAATGTATAGAATGAGTACAAATTGGGTTTATAAGGTTTCTTTCATAGCCACAGTAACCACGTCTCATCTGTAGAGAACTAAGTGCAAGGTGATAATGAGATTCTTCCGTACCTTAAGGGTTAACTCTGAATTGAAAAATGTGAGCAGTGTGGCAGATGTTCAGGTGCTGAAGCCAGGCACAGGTTTAGCAAGTCAAGCAGGAGCTACACAGTTCTATACTAAAATACACTAAGCTACCCAAAAAGAAAGCCTTTTGGCCAGCTTCTGTTGGAGAAGCTGCAGCCAAAATGCCTTGACTTTTGAAAACTTTTTTTCTAAAGGCCATCAAGTAGTAACAGAAAACCAGTATCTGGAGACAGTCCCAAGACCTTAATCCATCAAGCAATATCTAGGAACTCAGCATGGCAAAACTTGGCTTTTGACTCAAGACGTTTGGTGTCTCTTTTCAGATCTGTTCAATGTGATTTACTTTACTTGTTGGTGATGCAAAGCTGGGACTGCAAAGAGCAGGTGATCTGGATACTGCTTCATTTTAAGCATCATTAATAACCTAGATTAAGGAATTACAATAATTTACCTTTCTGCAGCTGTGTAGAAAAGCCACACCAAGGATAATAAGGGTTTATTCATCTTGCAGAAGCTGTATGATAAGAATTATTTTTTTGGAAGACCAGAGTCTGGTTTATTTACAGTGTTAGTCTGAATTTTCAGACCCGGGGGGTTAAAAACCCTGTCACTTTATGGTGAATTTGTATCTGTGCTTTTGGCTGCATGTAGCACATGATAGTGTCATCACAAAATCTCATATGAAAGGAGACAAATATGTCCAATGTACCCATGACAATTATGTTAATGTGAATATCAGATAGACATACCCATAGTTGTAAAAGTAGGAGATTGACCTGAAAATATACAAAAAATGTAATAAAATATATTCCATCACTCTTATTGCAGTACTACTTCTGAAAAACATTTTGTACTTTAAGCAGGGGCTGTTTCACTAAGAAGAAACCTTTGGAGTCACATCTTCCTTGCAGCTGTATGTAGAAATGTACATCCTTAGGTAGTGACTCAAAGCAGTCTTCTTATCTCATCCATTGATGATCTGATCTCATCCATTCCCAGCTGCAAAATCCAAAGTGAACTCGAGGAATGGAATGAATCATTGTCCAAACCAGACACACTGATGATCAGTTTAAATTTCATATGGGTTGCCTCCCCAGCAGCCATTCAGCAGAGGAGAGCAGCCTGACTTATCCCCTAGAAGATGGAAAACATCCTGTCAGGAGGACAAAACTGCAATCCGTTCAAACAGCGATCTGTGCTGATAATACTGGTTGAAACTTGACATGATTGAGCTGTATGATGCTTGAATAAATGTCCAAGACCTACCAATAGCTCAAAATAAAGGGCAAACGGAAGGACATATCTCAGGTTTGGAGTCTGGTGTTGAAAGAGCCTGAAATTCAGCTTATTAGTCACAAAACTTGCCTGAACTATCCAGACCTCCAAGCTTGGGCTGTAAAAGAGATGAAAGTAGTCTTGTAAAATCTCTGGTGCTGTCTGATTAGTGCTGGGTCACAGAAGACAGGACAATTTCACTCCCTTTTCTTTGTACAGCTTGGATGGGTCCTAGCATATTAAGGGCAAGGGAAGAGTCATAACCTTGCTCAGGCCCCAGCCAGCCAGGTTTCAAAGTCACTGTAGGGATACACACGGCTTTAAAGGTCCAGCACGGTGCATCAGCTGAACTGTGAGCACTCCTCACAGTGTGTGCTCTGTGCCTGTGACAAACACAACATATTGCAGTTTAGCTTCATCTTGTTTCACTGCAGGAGAAGCTGAATTAAACTACTCTGTAGCTGGTACGGTGGCTAAGCTGATGTGTGGCAACACTGTGGTCATGCTATCACCTTAACGGAAGGCAGATGAATTACCATTTTCTTTTGAACTGGGAGAATATTTCTGAAGCTGACCCAAGAGCTGTTCTTGGGCTCATGTTGCAGAGACCTCTTAGACAGCTTGACAGTGAAAACTATTCTAGAAGGAGAGCTCCAGGAGTGTATCTACTGTGCTCCAGGTGCTAATAGATGGGAACAGACCACAGGAACCAACTTGGAGCTCTTCCGAAATAAAACCCTTAACACGTGTAGGGTGCCTGTTAGGTTGACAATGCTGTTTTTCTCTGCATATCTAATCTTATTGGGCCATGTTACTCACTGTTGTAACTACTGCCATTTTTTCCCCCATCTTGTCTGTTGAAGCCCATCAGATTCTAGAAATCTTCTTTATCGGTCAAAATTGTCTGTGAGCTTTAGATAACCTTTCTGCAGAGGAAATGAAATCAGGGTATTGCTCTTATCACTGCAGTGTTTAAAAGGGTCTCAACTGCAAGTGGAGCAGGAGCATGACAAGTACTGTGCCAACCCAGAAGAGACAGGCCCTGTCCTTGTCACTCAGGTGGACAGCCAAGAGACTGCAACCCCAGCAGTTTAAATGTCATGAATCAGGTTCACAGAAGTTTAGACTGCAGTTTTAATTTATTTATTTATCTATTTTTCTAATATTGAACTCTGGGTTCTTTTAGTTTAACTCCTGATAAGTGAATCTTGGCTGTTTGTGTTCTCAAATCTTGAGTTTAGGGGTTTAGGTTCTTTTTTTTTTGTTTTGTTTTGTTTTAAGTCAAAGGGAAGGGAAGCTATGTTTTGGTAAATGAAAGAAATGGCAGGAAAAATCAGAGGTGGTGACACTCAAATAAAGCCCAAGAGAAAAACACTGCAGTTGTTATCCCATTAATGCCGGAATAAAGTTGGTATGGCCTTAGTCTATGAGTATAAATTTCCTCTAAAAATGCCTTGTTATATTAAAACCATAAAGAAAGATTCCTCCTTTCATAAACATGAAAAATCACAAAGTTCTTAAGTAACTTGATCACTCTTTAAAGTCTGACTTTCTAAATACTGTGAAATCTTTATATAGGGGCAAACTTCACTGATCATAAGTCTTTAAAGATGAAATCTACTAAGGTAAAATGTTTGAAGACAGACTTTCTGATGGGCTTTGAAGTCATAGGAGTCAGAAATTCCTAATTACCAGGGAATTTCCTCTAATCAGACTCTTATCAGATGATTCAGCTGAAGTTTTATTATTACTAAAGCTATTGTGTAATATGCAAATGTGTGTCCTGGTTCTCATAGGCAGCCTCCGACAGCACAAACAGAAATTATTACACTATTATGTCTTTGCAAGAATTCTTACAACTCTTCCTATGTGCCACACTGGATTTTCATCTAGATTGACTACTATCATTTGCTTCCATGCCTGTTTAAGTTTGCTTTTGGGAGCTGGAGAGAAGTGGTTGGTTTTATGTGCTTCTTTTGATCATGTTATGCTACTTCCTAGGAAAAAAAAGTTAGACTTTAGAGACCATAGCAAAGGCAGCCAAAAACATTGGCAAATAGTTCGATCTCTTTATCTTTCCTCTCAATATTCCAGTGTTCTTTCTGACTTTAACTTATAGATATATGAACATTTGGGCCATAATTATTATTTATCTCTGTGTTCTCATAAAGAAAAAATTGATATCAGTATGGAATAAAACTGTTCAGAGCTGCCTCCCAGATTTGTTTCTATGCCTTTAATGTACAAAACTGCCACAAACCAACAAAAACCTAGCATAGTTGCTTCATACTGAGTTTGAAATAAATGAGGTGCATGGAGTCCTTGATGTGATTGTAGCTCTCTGTTTTCACTTGCAAGGTGGACCGATTTTTTTTTAATCTTATATGGCAGGACTCCAGACACAACTGTCTGGCAGAAGAAAGCCTTCTCTGAACATACAGCCAAATGCTGCAGATATAGTTCTCTGAGAAACATAGTGGGTGATAAAGGTTTTTAGAGAGTAATAAAAGTAATACTTAGCTCTTGTGTAAAGTTTCCATTTCCAGATTTCTCTGCAAATCTGAACTAACCCACCATTTCCCTGGGAGTGAGATAACAGCCATTACCCCCACTCTACAGATAAGGAAGGTATAAAACCATCATTAAGTTTAAAATTACTAGTTTTATTATTTATGAAAACCTTATGCAAAAATACAGATATGTCTGAGGCCTGATGTTGGTCCTGCTCAGATCAATGTAATTTCAAGATTTCATTTAATGGATCTCCAGGTTTTGCAGCGGGAAACTACTCATGACTCTATTACTGAACAATTGGACTTAGATTTTTTGTTGGATGTGTGCGAAGATTTGTACACATATATGTTCAGTCAGCTAGGTTTAAGCAAGCCTTTCTTTGATGAGCATGAACTATTTGTAAATGACGTGGCTGTTCCTGATAATATCCCTGTTTAATCACTGAGGTGGTTGTTCATGTCCAAATACTTGATATGTTCTAAAACTAAAAAATTATGTGTTTTCAATCCAAGTTTTCAATGTTTTAATGTTTTCAAGCTTTAGGTGAAAACTAAGAAAGGAAAGCTTTCAGTTATAAAACCAAACAGTCCAACAAAATGTTGCCAAAAACCTTTCAGGTCCTCATGGCAGTTAGCTTTTTTTCTATTTTCCTTTCACTGCAATACCATCACTCTCCTCTGCAAGACAGATTTTCCTGTCCTCTCCTACCTACCATTTTCAAAATACTTCTGAGCCAGGGACTTCATACAGGCCACCTTCACTCCCATGATGGGACAGACTTCATGTGAAGTCTAAAAGGCCTAGGGCATCTCATCTCAATTTGAGTTGGGCAAGTGATCTTCAGAAAAATGGGCAATATTTTGTAAAACTGTGGTTTGTCAATAACAAAAGCATTTGCTAGAAACGTGTCTATCTCAGAGAAGGATTTTCCTGCCAGTTGTATAGAAAGAGAAACCTACTTACTATAGAATAGCCAACAGCTATTCTTAGCTTAAATGAACAAAAGCTGTTGAAGAAGAAAATGTTAATTTTTCAGTGAAACCAGTGATGGTCAAAAATTGAGACCCATATAGCTGAAATCTCAGTGTCCCATTCAAGGCCAGTGGCCATGCAGGGTATTGACATGGTCAACTCCAGACTGGATTACACACAATGTCTGTTTTATTTTGGGTATATTCTTGCATTTGTGCTTTCCTAGCTTGAAAGGCTAGCCCTTTATATCTTATAGCATAAAGACGGGTAGGCCTGCTGCTTTTTCAGTAATGGTGGCTGTGGAGGCTGTTCTCATTCATATAAGTGTCTAATCCTTTAATGATTATAACTAAATAGTTTGTTAGGTGAGCCAGGACTCCCCAGCTCTTTTGATTTATTAGTAATTTAAAGTAAAATAATTAGCTGCTTCTGTGTGGAGCAAAATGCCTTTTTGATATTCAAGGGAATGCAAATGAATCAAAGTATTAAACACACTTTGTCTCAGCAGCTCCTCAGCTGCAATTATGTTCTTTAAGAACTTGTAATGCTTGCACCTTTTAATAGGAGATCCAATTCAGCATCTGATAACAGTATGTCAAAGACCATACATGAAAGCAAGCATTCAGGACTGAACACATAATCTGTGATATATACTGGATATACTAAATTTATTTCTTGTTATAAGAAACCATGCAGATCTCACTCTTTACCTGTATATGTACACATTTAAAGCTGTTCAAGTTGCAAAATCAATATCTCAAAAAGTTACTAAGTGCCAGTATAAAATAATCCTACTTAGGCTTTTTTTGGTCACTTTGGGCATATGCATACCATAAAGTCATGGTATTGACTTTAGTAACTTCTAAACATAGTTGACGTTTTAATTTCCACAGGATTTCTATGTGTAAAGACTGACAGCTTTTCATGCACCCTTTCATGTGTTTTCATGACACCCTTGCATGCCCTCAGATGTCACCAGGCTGCAGAAGGAGCAATGAGAGGGAAGTTTTGATCAACTCCTGCAATCTTGAGTTAGACCCTTCTCAGTACAAGCAGTATTTTCAGAAATAAAAGTGTATGCATACCCATGGTTGCAGACCTGCATGTATTGTAATCTTTAACCAGATCCAACCTCTAAATTCCCTTGGTCATCTGGGCTGGAGTGAGCTAAATTTTGCACTTACTGACTATGAAGGGAGGCTGTGGGAAATATGTGCCATAGGTAGAAATCGAAGGCTGACACCTGAATTTGCTTTCAGGAGTATTTAGCAAAGAGGCAGAAGTGTGCCATGAGGATAGTGGTAAGTATACAAGGCCAAGTGGAACATCTTGTTAAGAAAGCTGTCTTGTTTCCAACTCTGTGCCCTACTGTAATCCAACAACATTCTTCCCACTAAGATCAGCAATCAGGTCACACAGCTGAAAGATGTGACACTGAGACACCTCAAGTACAGGCCGTTTCCCCTGTCCTGTAAAGGTTTGGGTAGGGCAAGAGTAGCTGGATGCTACTGATGTAAATGGCACCCTTAACCGGTATGTGCAACAGAAGAGGTGAGTTTTTGCTGTTAGCTGCACCTACATGAACCCAAGGACAATTTTCCATGATGCATGACTCACAAGAGCAGAACTTCATCTACTTTTTGGTTTTGTTCTTGCCTACATTTGTTTTTGTCTTCTTTCCTCCATGCTCCAAACCCACTTTTATCTTTTAGAACATCTCAAAGCATTTCACAACTGCACATTAGTTAGCAGTTTCTGTCCAGCCTTTAGAAATAGGTCAGAAGCCTTTATCTAACACAAGAGGGCTAGAGTGGTTTGCCCTGTTTGCTTTGAATCTGAAGGATGATGGCTATCTCTTGGACAAAATGGGTATGTGCTTATTGGAGCTGATACCAGGAATGATAAGTTTTCTCTGGTGCAGGACGAAGTTTAGCTGTCATGTTCTTAGAAACCTCTAATGCTGAGTCTTCACCCCTCCCTGCTGTCTGTTCTGGCTCTTAAATATCTGTACAGTAACAGAGTTTTCCCAGTGTGTAAACATTCATTTGTGTGGCTTAAGCCTCTTAGTTCTCCTAGATATAGAAGGCATGAACAACAGTTTATTTCTGTCTTTTTTCTATATTTTTTTAATGTTGTTGATGTTTGTTTTCTTGGTCTCCTCTTTCCAAACTAAACCGACCCCATGCTTTAAGTCTTTCCTATAGGTCATGTTTACTAGAGCTCTCATTGTTGCTTTTCTCTACTCTCTCTGATTCATGTATTCCCTCAGCTGTGATGCTCAAAGCAAAACATAGTGCTTTCTTAGGGATTTGGTCAGCTTTGAGTTGCAAAGAAAGAATTCTGTTTGTATTTCAAGAGTTATTTTATGGTCTTTTTTTTGTTACTGTTTTCTTTTTTGTGTTTTTACAGCAGTTTGACATTTACTTCCTTTTATTTTGTGATCCTCTAGAAACTCCAAATCCTTTTTGTAGAACAGCTGTATCACCAGCTGCTTCTCAACTTTTATGCAGTTGATTATTCTGTAGAGTTTGCACTTCTGCTCTGCGTCACATTCGTTACAGGCTGCTTCTCCAAGGTGAGAGTTTTATCAGTTCTTCACACTGAAAGGCAGAAGGTACTACCCTTAGTTTTACAGATATGCTGACCATATTCACTGCACTTCTGGCTCTTTTAGTGTCCAGTAAGAATGCACCTGTATCTGCAAGAAATTTGGAACAAAGTATGTAATTTTTCTTTACCTTGAGCATCTTTTATCCCATTCCTGTGTAATATATGTACACGCTGTTAAATACTAACATGGAACCATTTTGGAACACAGCAAAGTTCATATCTAAAAGGATAAGGGAGAATGTTTTTCATTGGATCACTTCTTTCAGTGGAGTTTTATTGAAATCTGTAGAAACATTGAGAACTTGACGTCCCAGTGTCTTTGAGGCTGTAGTGACAGAATGTAGTATTTCCCACCAATTCTAGATCAGAGCTGAGTTACAGCAGGGCTCTTTTCACATGCCAAGTTAAATAGGAGATTTAGGAACTTCCTGCTGTCTCTTCTTTGCATGAGCCTGAGGATGTTGACTACTAGTTATTAGTAACTAATGGAAATTAATATATGACTAATACAGGGAAGTAATTTAGGTCCTGCTTATGTTCTTCTGTAATGAACAACACTTGCACCTTCATGTTTGCTATTATCACAACGTGAGCTCTGACAGAATAAGAGAACTGGGGGTGTAGGCAAATTTGCGATCAAAAAAAAAAAATCGATCTGGAGGAAACCAATTCAGTGATTGAAGTATTCTAAATAATTTAATCAAAATGCCGTATTGTTCACTTGATCACTATGCCAAGTGTTGACGCTGTATAAGCCAGTGTCACAGCTGTTGTTCTTTGCAACTTTCAGTAAGATAAGGATCCTTCACGTGAAGTTGATTTTATGCAATCTTCATGTTTATTTGTGATTGAATTTTCACTTGGTTGTGTCTTCTCTCTTGGATGTAGTTTTGTGTTATCAGGTACTGCAGCTCCCCTGAGCTTGTAGTTTCAGCAAACACAGCTCTGTTCTCTGAGCTCATAAGGTGCTCCACCCTGTCTGCTGGCCAGAGGTAGTATCAAATGGAATTACTACAGCTCTCCCTCTCTCTCAGGTGCCAATTAAAAATGATCCTAAAATGTGTTGTGGTACATAGCCTGAGAAACCTGACTGTTTTGTTATGAAAAATAGGAAGATTGGCCTTCTCTCATAATCACGGAGAAAGCCCCAGTAACATAATATTTGTGAACAATGAATATAAGTAATATATGCATTTTTTTACACATATATTTTAAAATTTACATTTAAAATATACAAAATATTTAGGAGTTGGAATTACATCTCTAAAATCCCTATGAGCTCTGCTTCAGTTCACCCCACCTCAGTAACATAAATCTTACCTAGGGGAACTATTTGCAAACTCAAGCAGGGCATTTCAAGCCTATGTGAGCACCTCCTGCCCATCTTGTAGTGGATCAATCAATACCACAGCAGCACGATAATGCTCTGCATCAAAAATTCTGCAGAGGCCTTATCAAGTCCTACCAGGGAATGAAGTCATAAAGTGTTATTCTGAGTGCAAAGGCTGGCCACACATTTGGAGAGTGAGGTTGTTAATCTCAGCTCTGTCAAACAGTGTGGTACCCAGGGAAGAAATAAAAAATAATATCAGCTTGCTTTTGTTTATATATATATGGCTGGGGAATGCAGTATTTCCTTTCCTTAATCCTGCTTCTGCCTTCCTCAACAGATTTCCCACCATCGTGGTGCAATAGGCCAAGTTAATAACTGATAGTGCCACTTGGTCTGACTAGAAAGCGGCATATGGATTTTTTCCCCCCTTTCTTTCTCTGTACTTTTGCATGGCTGTCCATTTGTGGTATTCCTATTTTATAGATAATCCTGCAGGACTTGGTTCCTAAATCAGAAGAAGAAAAGGATTGTTCTGGAATATTCAAATCAGTTATGGACATTTTGAAGGTGACTCTCCAGCATCTTGTACCAATGCAGCCACTTCTGCCCTGAAAACTAAGTATAAAGTGACTACTTCAAATGCAAATACCTTTAAAATCATGCAAGGCAATACACTGTCTAGTGCCATGACTCTAAAGCTTTAAGAGGGAGGAAACAAGATTGTATTTTAACCTACAAAACATTGCTTGCTCTTTCTTCTATTGGGGAGGATATCTCTTCCAGTAGCACTCTCATTAGTCTCTTATAGTATTTACATTAATCAGGACTGACTTAATGTTATTCATGTAGAAACGAAGAAGATACTGTATCTCTTATCACAGCATCGGTGTGATGGGTAATTAAAAGCTAATCAAGTGGTCTCCCAGTGGTTCTGGGCCATAACTTAACACTGTAGCTAGCATGATGGATTAAAGTAGTAATTCTGCCTGATAAGATAGAATCCATGCTATTTTTCCTCGTTTTAATTCAAATGGTAGAATTTCATCCTTTTGGTAAGATAGATGATGCCATTTCAGAATACTGTATGTTTGTGGGTAGATTTAGGAGGGGAGGATATGATAATAAGGCACAGAGAAAAAGAGAAAGAGGTTGTTGATAGAACAATAAAATACAGACAGCACAGCAAGGTGGAGAAAATAGCAACCTTAGAGCTCGACCCCTTTTGAGCAAGAGCTGCAGCTTGGTGCAGTTCAGCCTGTGAATCCTCATGGATGCTCTGAGAGCTGGCGTTGAGTTTTTCTTCTGATAGAAGAGTTCCAATATGCTTTCTTTTCCCTCCCTCCTAATTTCCTACTTTCCTACTCAAGCTAAACCCTGTAGGCTGTAACATTCAAAAGTCTTCCCCATAAATTAAGGTAAAAACCACACAATGTAGACTAATCATGGAAAAGGTGAATTTTTAAGCATCCAAGCCTCTTGAAGGCTTTTGTGAAGCTGTGTAAGATCTATTACCCTACAACTAGTAACATTAAAAATACAACCATGTTGAATTGAAATGCATAAGGCAGATTGTTATTTAAAACTAAATGCTTACTTCAGAGACTGAGACCAGGACCAGCAGGGCTGAACAGCAACAGGAGAGCTTTCTTGCTTCATCATGACTTGCCAAACTTTTTAATGACAATCTCTGACAAGAACATGCCTTTACTGTCTATCCTCAAAGCAGCATCATTGGACTGCTTGCATCAGGGAAGGAAAAACCTCTCACTTCTCCTCAGCAAACTGGCTTGCCTGCTGTCAGTAAAGAAGATGTGCAGCACTGACAAGTTCAGGATGGTATGTTAGACTTGCGTTACATAGTGAGGGAGTTTGGGATAGGCATTGTCCTCCTCCACAGTAGAGCAGTGGCCCTTCTCCAGTGCTGTACCTGCTCTGGGCATCCTTGTGTGGTGGCCCCCAAGGGATCAACTATTCTCATGTTCCTCCTGGCATTTGCCTGCGTGAAGAAAGAGTGAACTTCTGCGTTGCTCAAAAAAACCTGCACTTGTTTCTCAAACAAATTATTTAATTTGTTTTCATATGGTCCAGTGCTGTATGATTTTACAATATAGCTGATTTTCTGCCCTTCCATAGCAATCACTGGTCTCTTAAGAGGCAGTTATAAAATTTGACCTATAGAAGTTTTTTATTTTTTTTAATGTGGAAGGAAATATTCTCATAGAAAACATTTCTCTACAGAAGAAGGAATAAAAATAAATAAAGAAAGAAGGAAAGAAGTAATACTGGAAAGAAAATGGGACTTACTCTGCTTATTTTGCTCCCTGTGACCTGACAATAATTTATGTGTGGTATTAAGTGAAAGAAAAGTTGCCATAAAGCTGCATATTGTCTCCCTCTTGAGGGAATAATAATTGTAAAATTGCAAAACCCAGATCCAGTTTACTGTTATAAATAGATTGTATATATGAATAGCTTTTGGAGGTAAGTGGTGAAACTGTCGTTTATGAAGGTGTTTATTTTATATTGCTTTTGCGTGCAGGGCCATCATTCTCCACTTGTTTGTGATTTTTATTAAATATGATGCCCACTCATAGTTTATGAGAAATATTTATGCAAAGTAATCTATTTGATTCGGCATCTCAATATTTACCTAATGAATATTTATTGCATATGATTAATCTTCTTATATTTTACTGTTCCAAGCATTTAAAAAAGAATATAACCAGAGTGGGCAGCTTCGTGCTATGCAATAAACTGCAAATGGATAGAGGCTTTTAGCAAAGGTGTTTGAACTTACAGCTCATGGCTGTCTTGCAATGTTTTCCTTTCAGACAAGATGAGTTTTTTCGAAGAATTCTTTTTTTCCCCTTCTTGTTCTGAACTGCACTGAACTGAACTGCCTGACTTGCAGTTTATATGATTTAAGAATTTGAACAGTGTAATTGGATGGGGTCTGCAATTTGTTTCCGTCTTGTGGTTGTGCTTGTCTCTTGTTTCATCAGGTACTGCAGAGGGAAAAACTAGTTTGCCCTCTTCATAGTGAAACAGAAAAAGCTGACATTGTTTACAAGTTAGGGCACCTTTTGCAAAACCCTTTTATTCCCTAATATCTTCTTATAAATTAAAATGTCCTGGAAGCTGGTTTTTCTGTCTGTTACCAATATCAGGGAAAAAGGAGGACTTCCTTTAATACACATTGGGATTCTCTCTTGATCGCTTTATCCCCAGAAGTGGAAGTTTCAGAAGCTCTGCAGACAAATAGCCAGAGAGTGAAATGTGAAAGTTTTTATGTGACTCTTTTGTCTTGGAATCAAAATTGTGCAATGGAGCTCTTGGTCTTGTCAGTTCCCCTCCTATAGCTTTTGATGCAGTTGGCCATTTTCACAAAAAACTGATGGAGAATTAAAGATCTTAATAATATCTTTTAAATAAAGGACAAGAATGCCAAAGAAGGAACTCAGTAAGACCCACTGAAAGAGGCATTTATGAGCTCATATACCCTGAGGGATAAGACCCACCTACCCAGCCTCCACCAGCCATGTCACATGTGATCCAAAGATGTCTACTAGAAGGAGCTAGAAGTACTGGTTGAGGCAGATGGGAAAGAAGGCAGAAAACCTGACTTGTAAGACACAGAACACAAATCTGCAAGAAAAAAGTCTATTTTAACTTTTATTATTCATGAAACAGCTCGTTTATTTTGGGACTGGATTGGGTTTCTGGTATGGTTACAGCCACGCTGTGAATCTGTAGTGACAGGAAAAACACCTTTTGTTCATGAGCAATGAGTTCCACAATTTAACTATGAAGTGTATGAAAAAGTAATTTCCATTGGTTTATTTTTTTTAAATCTTCCTTCTGATAATTTTATTTCAGACTGCCTCTTTCTTGAACATCATGAATAATTATTTGTAATTTTTCTTGTCTGCGCAGTTCCTAGCTACACAGACCTCTCCTATCCTTTCCTTCTCTCTCTATAATTCCTACAACCCATAATTTTGTATATGTGGTTATGGGTTTTTTTTGCCCAAATGCATTACTTTGTATTCATCAGTATTGAAATTCAACTGCAATCTTATCACCCTGTCACTCAGCATTGTGAGATCCTTTTGTAAGTCTTTGAATCAGCACAGAATTGACTATTCTGAATAATTTTGTGTTATTTATTCCCTTTTCTAGACCATTTATGAATATGCTGAGCTGAACAAACTATGGGACAGATCCTTAAGGGACTTCCCGGGCAACTTTTCTTCACTCTGAAGAAGTTCTCCGGTACTCCTTTTGTTTCTTGTATTTTAAATTTGTGTTAACCTGTGAAGAGTTTGTTCATTTGGTTGGTCTGCCCATGCTGGTGGTTGCATTATGTGGCTTCCCATCCACTTTCACATGATCCTGCTCCAGCTCAGTTTTTTTCTCAGAGGGAGACCAATTCCCTGCTGATTACATGGGAGTGAAGTGGGTGCAAGATTAAAGGAGGTAGGAGCAGGTCAGCAAGCCTAGAAATCCCCCTGATAAAGAAGGCTATGATGCCTTTCTCTTTCCTTCATCACCACATTGGGTTTGTGTGGCAAGGTTTTTGGTAGTTTTTTGGGAGGGCTACAGGGATGGCTTCTGTAAGAAGCTGCTAGAAGGTTCCCCTATGACCACAAAGCCAATGCCAGCCGGGTCCATGACGGACCCACTGCTGGCCAAGGCTGAGCCCATCAGTGATGGTGGTAGCACCTCTGGGATAACAGAGTTAAGACGGGGGGGAAAGCTGCTGCGCAACAGCAACTGCAGCTGGAGAGAAGAGTGAAAATATGTGAGAGGAACAACTCTGCAGACAGTGAAGTTGATGAAGAAGGAGAGGGAGGAGGTGCTCCAGGTGCTGGAGCAGGGGAAGAGTGTGAGGTGTCCTCCCCCTGAGGAGGAAGGAGCGGTAGAGACAATGTGTAATGAACTGACCACAACTCCCACTCCCTGTCCCCCCTGCGCTGCTTGGGGTGAGGAGCCAGAGAAAATGGGGACTGATGTTGGCTCCAGAAAGAAGGGAGAGCTGGGGTGGAAGGTGTTTTAAGATTTGGTTTTATTTCTTATTATCCTACTCTGATTGGATTGGTAATACATTAATTTCCCCAAGTCGAGTCTGTTTTGCTCGTTATGGTAATTGCTGAGTGATCTCTCCCTGTCTTTTTGTTATATTTTCTCTCGAGGAGGGGAGGGATAGAGAGGCTTTGGTGGGCACCTGCTGTCCAGCCAGGGTCAACCCACCCACAATTACCAACAACTACAGCTACAATAAATGCAGCCTCTCAGTGCAACAGCAAGATGAGGGAAGGGGAGAGCAGCAGACCTGGCTGGTTGTTAATTGAACCTGACAAGTGTTTACACGAGGAATCAGACTGGCAGAGGCCTAAAAGCACTGATTTATAAGGCTATTGATTAGCACTGACCCAGTCAGGAAGAGCAATGGCAAACTGCTGCTTCAGCGTTGCCCATAAGAGCAAAGTTCAGTGCAAACAGCCCACGTGTGTGTATTTATAGAAGTATCCATACACTCATTACCATCCCAGGCTTCTATTAACATATCCATATGTTACAACATCTATGCATTCAGCAGACCAAACCTGTAGTCTCTTTTCCTTCACATTGATTAGGTTTTTGCAGACACATTGAGACAGACGTACTAGATGTACTTGTTTTTAGCTGATACATATTAACAAAGGCAGCCAACTAAGTATGCACCTGTGGTCACAGTTTATCTTTCGCTGCCTTGCTTTCCTAGGAATACAGCACAGCTCTCTTCAAGATTACTTCCTGTCTTATTGGTACCTCATCTTCCACACCGAAGCTGCTTCAGTCTCTGAAGTCCTTCAAATTATAAATACATCTCAGTACTCCCTGTTGTAATGCACCATATGTATGCATCTCACACTCCATGTATGAAATATTCACTTGGTCTACTTGGCTTGCTGTACGTGGAATATTTTAATATTCTACAAATCAACTTTTTTTCAGGCAAATATTTTTTCATTACCTTAATATTGGAGGACTTTTTCAGATGTATAAATAAATTCAGTGTTTTAAAATCCTCATTTATACTAATGTTTTTGAACATGAGATGCAAATACAATGCAAAACAAGAGGTTTGCCATTTGCCCTTTCTCTGATAGCACAGAAAAATATTCTATTTCAAGTTTAGTTTTCATTTTTTAACCTGAGTTTGCCTGTCTAGAGTGACTAGCTAATGGACTGAAGATTAGGAATTATTTTGACTTTAAAAAACTTCAGGGTTTTCCTACTACCAAATTAAAATCTGAAATTTTGCAAACACATAACCTGGAAAAACCCAAATCCTAAACTCAAAAACCTTTCTCACACAAAACCATTCAAATTTTTTCATTCAAGATGTTTAACTTTTGTTTTAATCTCAACTACACATTTATACATAAATGTGATTATCACTTTTTTTTTTAAGTTTCCAAACTTGAGGATGTTTTTAAAGAAATAATTTTCACAGTGCTGTTCAGGTGTTTGGAAGTAGTGGTATAAAAATACTCTGATCAGAAAAGTCAGAGGAGCTGAATCCCTCAAACGCCATCTGTTCTCATGAACTTCCATCTCCTGAGAGGACAGAAGCCTTTAAACAGAAAATTCACAACTAGTTTTACTGACATGGTCTCTGTCTGAAGCTCTGCAATTCTCTTTCTCCATCTGTGCTATATCTATCTATTTACATTGTGGATACAGAACCCAGATGTGCTGGAACCTCAGTAGTATCACCTCTCCTCATTTACACAGCTCATTCATAATGGTTGTTATTCTTATTTATTATTTTCCTTCCTTCCTTTGGAGAGCTTGGCAATGCTCAGCAGCCCTGGGGCAGTATCTGGGGAAGCTGGAGCAGCCGAGGGGAGTACCAGGAGGTGTAATGCCCTTCTGCACGTCCAGGCTTCCCCTGACCATCATCATGCAAGGATTTACCCCAGCTTCCCATCAAAAGGTGTAGGATTTTTTCTTTGTGCCTCTCAGGTGAATCAGACCTGACTTCAGAGTCCTGATTTCCACATGCAATGAGCTTCTCAGTCTCTCTGGGAGAGATCTGGTTGTTGGAAGGTGGTTCTTGAGAGATGGTGCCTGGAGGCGCTGGTCTGAAATTACTCTTTTCTCCTGGAAAACTAAACGAACTTTCTGGGAGAGAAGCAGGAGCCAGTTGCTAATCCATGAGCACAAAGACCCTTTCTAACTGTCTTTCACTCTTCTACTAGTTCAACAAGAATCTTTGTATGAAGTTGTGAGTTCTGCAACTCTATAAATTGTCCTGGCAAGAAATCAATGAAGACTAAAGCCTAATGAATTAGGTTTCCACAACTGATTTCATCAGAGGCCTCAAATCAGCCAGGTGCTTAGATAGGCTTACCTTTAAGCATTTGATCAGTCTTATTTCTAGTCACTTCTCTCCTGTCTTAGCTCCAGGCGCGCAAGCAGTTCAATTAAAAATGTCTTGATGGAATAATTTTATATGCATGATAAATCATGGTAAGTGAAATACGTGCTTTGTGTTTTCCTGAGCATAGACCTAAGAAAACTAAACGAACTTTCTGGGAGAGAAGCAGGAGCCAGTTGCTAATCCATGAGCACAAAGACCCTTTCTAACTGTCTTTCACTCTTCTACTAGTTCAACAAGAATCTTTGTATGAAGTTGTGAGTTCTGCAACTCTATAAATTGTCCTGGCAAGAAATCAATGAAGACTAAAGCCTAATGAATTAGGTTTCCACAACTGATTTCATCAGAGGCCTCAAATCAGCCAGGTGCTTAGATAGGCTTACCTTTAAGCATTTGATCAGTCTTATTTCTAGTCACTTCTCTCCTGTCTTAGCTCCAGGCGCGCAAGCAGTTCAATTAAAAATGTCTTGATGGAATAATTTTATATGCATGATAAATCATGGTAAGTGAAATACGTGCTTTGTGTTTTCCTGAGCATAGACCTAACAAAAACAAACAAACAAAAAAAGCTATTACTGGCTTGTTTTTGTTTTGAAAGTCCTTTGTATAGTTATGTCACCCATGAACTTTAAGTATGGCTAAAATTCACTGGGCTACATGAACAGAAAAGTAGCTAGAAGAATTATACAATGCATGTTAGGTTTAATGCCGGGGAAATTTCAGAGACAACAGTCGGGCTCTTCAATTACCTATTCTGAATGCTGGTTTGAACACTTGCTATGAACAAGAAGGGGTTGTACCTTTCTACCCCTCTGCTGCCTCTGCAGTGTGATAGGCTGGAGTGACAGACAGCCATAACTTTTGGTCTCAGACACTATCTTACACTTAACCACCTCTCCACCGTTAATAATCTCTGGGAATTACTAATTAGATTTCCTGTTAGTGCACTCTGAGAACCTTGGTTTCTTTAACTGAGAAAGGGATGTTGGGGAGAGGCAGGATTTAAAAGAACAGTGAGAACGGAGCTGGAATACAGAAACCATCCTAGTTTTCAAGGTACATTCAGCTGTGACTGTTGTTTTGTGTATGTTGTTCTTGGTTTGCAGATAAATAGCAGCACAAATGGCTTCACATGTAAATTTGTCCCGATAGTGCTATGTAGCAGAAAAGAACATAGCTCTCCAGGGCTTGTCTGCTTTAGTTCAGGGGGCAGCAAGTTCCCTTGTAAAGCTGTCTGATGTGCACAGTGTTTGCAGGAGTGAGACCAGAGCAAAGAGAAATCACATGCTTTCCTTTTTTTTTTTTTCCTACCAATTTTGTATAATTTTGAGCTTGTTCCTCCAGCAGGTTAACAGCATACATCAGTGTGGGGAGGGTAAAGGGGCATATTTCTGTTAGGGAGACAATTTCCTTTAGAGCATCTGCACTTCAGAACCAGCCCAGTCCTCACCACTGTTAAATTGCTGGGGCTCATCCCCCAGAGTGCAGAGGGCAGCCACTGCATAGCTAAGGGGAGCCCAAGCAACTCAATATTTGTTAAAAAAGTACAGACCCAGCTCTCCTGGGCTGAGTGATGCACACTTCTGTTTGCAGGAACATTTAGTCTAGTCCCCCTGAAAATCAGCTGTTTTTAATGGAAATGCTAATATCTTATCTGCAGTGACAATAATGGAGAAACCATGAAATATGCCCAGGGAGCCCCTTTATTGGTTTTAAAGTGAAAATGGAGGCACATTCACAACTGTAATCTGCTCAGGACAGAAATTTTCTCCTTGTTATCTGTGGGTCCAAATGTAATGCGTTTTTAATTGCCTATTCAACATACCTAGCAATTAAGGCAAAATGATATCTCTTCTTTTGAAAATGTATGAGCTTTACAATTAGAAGTAATTGTCCTTGTTAATTGAAAGTGCAGATTTATTTTCTGTTGATTGTATTTTTTTATTAAAAGATTCTAAAGGCTTTTGAAATCCCATTAAAGGGCAAATGCTATTGTGCGCTTCTACTGCAGTCACAAAGGACAAACTAGGGGGTCAACTCAGCCCTTGTGGGGTTCTTTGAGCTCTCTGAGTATTCAGCATAAATTTAGTGATGTTTAAATATGCTAAGCTCTTTTGGAGTGTAACTTTCACACCGGACAGGGGAGGTTTAGATTAGATATTAGGAAGAATTACTTTACTGAGAGGGTGGTCAGGCACTGGAACAACCTGCCCAGGGAGGTGGTGGAGTCACAATCCCTGGAGGTATTTAAGAAATGTGTAGATGTGGCACTTCAGGGCATGCTGTAGTGCCTGAGATTGTTGGGTGTGCTGATTGTTGGGGTGCTTTTTTTGTTTTGGTGTTGTGTGTTTGGATTTGGGTTTTTTTTTGTTTGTTTTTTCAATTGGACTCAGTGATCTCAAAGGTCCCTCTCTATGTTATATATATGTGTGCTAGTCCAAGGAAAATAACACATAGCCTTTGTGCGCTGATGTTGGGTGAAGGAAGATTAAATCTAACTGCACTGCATTAAGAAGACAACACTTGGGGATCACCAAGAATTTTGGAAGGCTCAGAATAATGGACACAGGGTCAGCAAATCAATAGCTGGATCAGGGAACCAGCCCAAACAGAGCACGCCACACAGGAGCTGCAGCTGGTGCCCCACATCACGGTTGCAGGACATTGATATGATCAAGCTGGTTTTCAAATTATCATCTCATTCAGCACACAAGGGAGAGCTCCTATCTGCTACTCTCTTTTGCATGCTGGGAACAGTCAAATGGAAGGAAGACAGGAGAAATGTTGACCTCAAATGAAAATGTTGGACAAGTTTGGAAATTGAAATACCAGGGTAGTCCTTTTATGCCCCGAATATCTTTCTCCATATACAATGGTACCTGTAATATAAGCTGCATCGTGATTTTGAGAAATGACTTCACACCTCCAGTGGAGGAATTGGGACATCGTCAACATCCAGGCTACTCTACCTGTCAGTGGATGCCAGAATTAAACCTCAGTGCCTCACTGCTGTGCAAAGGTCCTGCACAAGACCCTCAGAGTCCCTTCTTTACCCTTCAGCAGAGAGCTGCAGCATGCAGGGTGTGCTGACTTACATGCAAAGTCATCTTTCATCTTTTCTTGTCCATGCTTTTGCAAATGGAAGCAAATGGACATGAGTAGGCTTTTCTTCTAAAAACTCGTTGCCCTATTCTTCATGTCACCTTTAAATTACTAGATGCTGTGTTTCGCAGAGCAGCTCCAAAGAAAGACACGAGGCAACTGCTTCATTTAACACTGCTTGACGAAGTGATCTCTCATGACCTCCCAGCAGCAACCTTCTCACTCATTTTAAGTACAATGTAATTGCCGGATGTCTGCCTCACCTCGCTGTCTTTCAAGTACACTTCTATGCCTACATTTTTAGGCATGACTTTAAAATACACCACTAAATGCTATCTGCTAGTATTTTTATATTACTCTGGTGTTCTGACTGGGTTATCTGTCAATCAAACGGACACTTAACCTTTTCTTCTGAGCGGAGAAAATAATGTCGGATAATATCCATCGGTCTGTGAGAAATGAGTACTTGAAAACGGCATACATCTGTGTACTTGTTTGAGTGTTATTAGATTTAATGGGATAATGTTTAGGTTGCTGTTCCCCAGACCTGGCAAACAGCCCAACCGTTTGATTTGTGAGTATTTCAGTAGCAGCAGTCAGGGTCCAGTTCAGCATTTGAGTGGTTCACTCTCTGACAAAGGACTGTGTATTCCCAACAAAATACCAGAGTATCCAGACCCTCTAGTAACAGTAATATGGAGCTGTGATTGTAATCCACATCAAAGCAGAAGAATATTGCTTGTGCTGTATTCCTTTCTGGAGGCTCTCACCAAAATTGTGTTGGTATTGAAGCTGACAGGGAGTGAGCAGCATCCCTAGAAGGTAATTCATCCTGTCTTAAGAGCGGTCTCTGAGCAAGGGGCATGTATTACTCTCAAGGGGTGCCTCTCTTTCTTTTAATTATAGGGGAAGGTTATTAACTAGCCAAGCTAAATAGTTAGTATTAGCTGAAATTAATTTCCAGCACGATCTCTCTATAGTCACAGTGTGATCAATGTGTTGGAAAATAACCCATGTAGAAAACTCCATTTATTCTACAAAGGAAATTCATGCTGATTCTTCTGACATCCACATTAAGATGGGCTGAACGGTTCTGTCAAGGTGCCTCTCCCCTCCAGCTATTGAAGTAGCCCAAGAGTAGACTTTCTTCGGAGAATAACAGCAGTCTGGCTTGATGAGCCGTACTTGGCCACCTATTCCTTAGTTACAGTCTTTATTCATAGTTTATTTTTCAAGCTTCTTTGAGTATATTTAGAAGGGTAAATATATTAATGGAACACAATAATATAATATAATATAATATAATATAATATAATATAATATAATATAATATAAATACACATGAATTACATTCCCTTAAAGTTATTCTAGGACATTCCCACTCATGCTACCATTTTGCACCAAAAATAGGTGTCTCTAAAATCCAGTTACTTCTGATTCCTGTTGGGGAAACTGTGGGTTTAATTTGGCCCTTAGGTACAGATTCTTGGCTGGTGTAAATGGGTGCCTGATCCTCTGTCTTCAAGTGTCAGCTGTTATGTCTTAGTCTGGAGATTAAAATACTTTTTAACCCTGAGCGCATGTAGTCTAATGCACAGGGCACTCAGGAGAAGTCTTTTCTTCTCACTGGTACTGGTCTGCTGAGGCTGGTTGGAAGCTGCAGTTTTCCATCTCAGGTCTCCTCCAGGTAAAATATATCTATCAATCACAGGCTTTTCCCCACAGGGTCCTGAGTGCCTTGTGGGAGCCGCAGAGAATAGACCTAGCTTCAGTGGTCTCTCATTAACATCGAGAATGTTAAGTCCCTTCCAGCAGGGAGATTTTAAAGAGTAGGACTTGCCTCCTTCCATATGTCCTTGTTGATCTCATTTTCCCCAGCCTTCCCTCCTGATGTAAATGAGACTCTATCCCTAAAACCAGATACCGGCTTTGCAAGAAAGTGGTTGCGCGAGGTGGTGTTTGCATTAAAAGTTGTTAAAGTAAGATGAGAATTTGGGGTGAAGCAATCTTGCTACCTGCTAAGGCTTGAATGGTACCTCAGATGAATTTATAGTAGCTCATTCCTATGTTCTATAATTCATATGGATTTTTAATTCTCCTTCAAGAAACATACTGCCTACAGTGATGTGCATTTTTTACCTTATTTGTTTCTTCAGCCATTCCCAAGTTGGTAAGTGGGGAGAAGGCATCTTTGAGGCACAGACTAGTAATTACCATGTCTCTATGTAATTTAGCCACAAGCAGCAGGATATATCTGACTGAACGTAGACACTGCACTGCTTCTGACTGAAGCTGCCCAGGGTAATGGTGTCGATAAAGTACAAGATAAGATCTGTATTCTCCTAAAGTAGATATTTAAACTACATCAGATACATCATGTCTTTTTCTCTCCATCTACAAGGAAGGGAGCTAAGAGAGGTTTACCTTTACAGTGTCTATACTACAGATGACTGAAGTTGGCTACAGTAACACCCCTCACCCCTATATCCCACTGGGAGATCCCATGTGACAGCTGTTTCAGGCTTATGTCCAATCATCATCTTGGCTCTTGTTAGGCTTTGTCTCTCAAAATCATATGTTGGTAATAGCATCTGAGACTTCTGTATTTCTGTAAACCACAGCAGTGCAACTGCTGATGGGAAAGAGAGAGTCAGGTTGTTTTTTTTTTTTTTAGCTGGATATTTATTCTCCATCTTTCATATCAGAAGAGAAGTCCAGAGTACTCATTCAGTCTGTCCCCAGCAATTTCTGTTTGTAGCCTTCTGCAGGAACTGGGCTCTGTCCCTAGGAAAAAGACTCCGAACTGTCGTAGCCTGTTCTCAGGGCACAAAAATCACAGTTTATTGGGTCCAGGTTCATATTTGCTAGGAAACCACAATGTGCTGTAGAAATGGGTTGACTTAATCAGTGCAGGAATGTCCAAAGACAGCTTTCAGTCCTGAAGCATGGCTCTGAATTAATCTCACTCTGAGGAGAGATGCCAGAAGTGGCTGGGATGCATGACCTGGGAGTTTCCATCTTCAGACTGGCATCACTCTAGTTTTTCTTTGCCTTGACAGCTGCTAATCTTGAAGAATCATCAAAAACCTTTATTGTGCTTATTCATGGTCTAAAAGAGTTGCAGAGTTGCTCATTATGAATTAATTAACACTTTAGTAAATATCTTATAGTACTCCAGTGCCTTCAGGGAAATACTAATCAGGATGGGGAGATGCCACAGGGAGAACAAGGACTTTTTCCACTAGGGAAAAGCCCAAGAGAACGGGCTAGGGTCTAAGAAGGAAGACCTAAACCATCATGGATCCATTCCCCAAGTCCACAGTGCAAAGGGCTGCAGAAGTCTATGAGGACTATTGCATGCATTGATGGGAGCCATGCACGAAGGTGTAGGAGAATTATAACCCTCACCTGGGTTTGGCTTGCTGTGCCAAAAGATAGGTGGAGCTATCCTGAATGTGGGAAAAAAAAAACATTGAAAAACTAAAAAAATAGTCAAAACTAAAGATTAAAAGCCAGCATCTTCCAATTCCCGTGTTTTCCTTTCACGGCAGCTTTTCTTAATGTTTTCTCTTTTCACATTTTCTTGGCAGATAACTCTGCTGTGTCTTACTGCTCTCCTGTGATGTCTTCCCATCCAGGTATGGCTTTACTCTGATTTGTCTTTTTAATGATTTCTGAATATTTGATTCTAATGATCACAGCATGGTCTGAGGTGAGGAAGTGCATCTGAACTGAATGGTTGATAACGTGGCTGATCATGACCCAAATCATATTAAGTGTTTTTTTTAGAAAACATCAGCCTGGCTACAGACAAAGGTATCTTGGTAGGAAGGAAGAGTTTAATGTAGAATTAGACTGTCTTGTTTCATTGATTTGAGACTACTCACTATGCGCAATAATGTAACAGCAAAACATAACAAAACAAACTGTCCCCTGACAACCATTCCACTTTTCAGCCAATTGACAGTGTTGTAAGACTTCCCTAGCACAATATTGGGATGAACTGATGTGAAGCTATTCTCTTTGTGTATGTTACTAAATGAGTGTGTCATGGTTCAACCTCACCCAGCAAGTAGGACCATGTAGCTGCTTGCTGACCCACCTCCTTTTTTTCTGCCCCAGAGAGGTGGGGGGAAGAGGGGAAAAAAAGGAGAGGAAGGGAAAAAAATACCCCACCCTTGTGGGCTGGGGTAAAGACAGTTTAATAGAAACAGTATCAGAAGAAGAAAAATTACATTAACAAAAATAATAGTGATGTGGTTCACTCTCACTGCCTGGTGAATTGACACCACTCCAAGCAGTGATCGTGGATTCCCACCACCCCAGATAACCCCCATTTATAGAGCATGGCATCTACGTTATGGAATATTTCACTGGGCATTGCATTGTTCTGTCCGTGCTTCTATGGGAAACTGAAAACGTCCTTGAATAGTGTAAGCATCACTTAACGACGCCTAAAACCAATAGGTATTATTGAAATTCCTTTCACAGCAATCACCAGAAAGAAAATTAACTCCTTCCCAGCTGAAACCAGAACATAGTGTTTTACCCATACTATGATTATGTTCTCCATATAGAACAAGGGAGGTGGCCCCAATTTTAGGACATCATGATGGAGCTGGAGAAAAAAACAGTTGCAAAACATCACCAGTGACCTGGACTAGTAAGTCACAAATTTGAGGGTGATTTCTCACTGGAGGGGAATTTTCCCATCAGATTGAAGGTGTCTGGCATGAGGATTGAAGGTGTCTGGGGTGAGGATTGACAGTGTCTGGGATGGGTTTCATTGTGGAGGAGTGACAAAAGGAGGTATGCCAGTTTTACAGTTTGGGATAGAAACATCCCTGCTCTTGGGCATTTCCTGGTAGGAAGTAATTGTGAGGGCTAGGGGTAGGTCCATTTCTTTTTAAACTATTTGTTTGGCAAAGTTTCCTCTTTTCTATATTCTTGCTTGTTCTCATTTTCTTTTACATGCTGAACTTCTTCCACTCCTCTGACATTTCCTTTCTCTGTGTTTCTTTCCCCTGTGCAACACATCTGTTATTCTGCCTCTTTCTATTTATTTCCTCTTCCTACTTTATAAAATCACTTAAAATCCTCCCCTCTGCCCTTTCTTCCCTGTCAGCAGCCCTCAGGCTTTCCGTCTATTGATCTGTTACCCTACATTTTGTCTCGTATTGTTTTGTTGTCTTAAGGGTGAAGCTCAGGGAAATTGTCACTCCTGCACTGACATAGCACTGGGCAGCTTAAATGGTATGGACATGTTTTGCAATAATAATCACCTATAATGTTTATATTTGCATGGCAAAACAATAACTGGAGGCAAGTTAGAGGTGTAAATCCTGCAAATTGCAATTTTAAATCTAATTATGTGTCTGCAGCAATGACTTAATAATATTGATGGAAGTTCCGTTGTTTTTGTGTACAATGTGATAAAAGAAGTAGCAGAGACCTGTTAGCAGATTTTGCCTTTTATGTTACTCCACCCTTACCAGCAGAATTACCACCACCAAATCAGCCTGTAGTTATTTTTATCACAAATTTCTGAGATCAGAACTGTACAGCATTTTACAAAGCGTAAGCACCTTTGTTATAGTATCATATGACAGAATATCAATTAAAAAAAAAAAGGTGGAAGCAATAATTTCTTTTTTTCTATACTCACCATGCAGTAAACTTAAGCTCGAAGGATTTTAAAATGGCCTTTTCTTTTATTACAAGTGCAAGCTGACCAGATACTGTCCACAGTACAGGGAAATCTCCCTGGGTCTCTTACAGAAGGTTGGCCATGTGGTGTGTAAATGGTGGCACATCATTGCTACTGAGATTTTTGAACTATATCTCAGGAATAAATCCTTATGAAAAGCAAACTCTTAATCATAGATCTGCTAACATCAGGTCCAAAGTAAGTTTCTGGGGGCGCTCTTGAAAGCAAAAGACATCAGATTATGAGAATGTGTGTTTTATTGCCACTTGAGTAACTAAACAAATCACTGGGATATTTAAGTGAACATGCTGTTTCAGCACCCCAGCATTGAAAATACTGCTTACATACTTGCATTAGTGATGCATAAGTGTATGACCATGCGTATATACTCCCCCCCCAACATAGATGGGACTAGAGAGAGGGAGAGGATTTTTTTGCACCATTACTCTCAAAGGTATTTTAGAGCAAATTCAGGGAGAAGTTTAGTTTTGTATGCCACATTAAGCCAGTGTGTATTAAAGGTGCAATAAAGACGCAAAGACATCAATGGGCACAACACCCTCTGCAGCCAGAACCAACAGGCTGAGGTCTCTAGGATACATGATTTCTTCCCTTTCCATTTAAAGATTTTTTTTGAAAATAACAGTGAGCATAATTTATTGTCCTAGCAAGATATAAATTGTCTTCTGAGAAAAACACTGGGCTTTTGCCCACATATTTCATGCAGCTGTGGTTATAGAAAAAGAGGCTTTAGGAAACTGTCCTCCTCTGATTGTATCCTTGTTATAAATGCATTCATTTCAATTTCTTTCTTTGTTACAATTGCAGAGACGTTTTATGGTTTTTATTTTATTTCAATTAATGTTTATTTTTTTAATCAAAAGAAATATGTCATAAATAAGTTATTCCTTTTAAACCAAAACTTATCCAAGTTTTAGGTATCTTTCAATCATTTGTTTTCTCTGTCAGCAATGAATCTTCCCCTGATGCTCTCAGATCAAGATTGTCTGTCCTTATGGAGGGATTAAGGAATCATCACTGCTGTTTTATTTTTTAAACAGTAAGAACGGAAGAAGGCTGTGCCTGTGCCAGGTAGATAGAGAAATAATTAACCATTGTTTGACACTTCAAGCAGGTTGAACGAGGAGTTTTGTGGATGTTTTTAGCTACTTCTGGGTCTACCCATTTGAGAAATAATTATCTTAGGGATCTTTAATGGGAAAAGTCCTTTGGTGTGAATGCTGCATGGTCTCAAGAATTTTGTTTGGGTTTTCCTACATCATAAATGGCAGGGAGGAAGGCTATATCGAGAAAGGCATGAAGAAAATCATGTTCTGCTTAATTGTGGCACTTGAAGAATTTTTTCTTTTTTTAAGCTGAAAATTTGATTCATCACAAATATAAAGAAAATGTAATTAGAGGGTGAAAGCTTCTGGCATTCTATTTTGCACAGTACACAGCCACACCATGGGGAATTGTTGTAAGGAAGGTCCATTTGTGTTCCACTTAGTGGCTTTTCCTCCTTGGAAGGATTCTTTGATGACAAATGTGTTTAAAAATCCATTACAACTGTTACATTGTGTTGTTTTCAATTGGAAAGTGGAAAAAAAATGGCATAAACAATTTTATATTTCAAATGCAATTCATGCTGAAACATTCTGCTGTGGCATAATTTAAACTGCAGACAGATTGGAACAAATAATGCAGAACTGCTTTGTTTTAAAATCTTGGTGTAGATAAAAAATGTATTATTCAAGAAAGCTCTTTGGGCTAGTTCTGAAATAGAAAATAATGTATGCAGATGGTCTTATATACATATGTAAGTGAGAAATTTGAAGAAGCAGTAGCACATGGGACCCAGCTGTGATCTCATCAGATGCTCTACAGGGATGCTGTTTAGCTTGTGAATTTTATTTTCCCCTCTTCCAATTCCAAAGGCCCTGGTAAATATTTTCCATCTTTTATCTTCTTCTTTACCCACCTTATTTAATATTGCCTTGCCTCTTCTTTCTAGACATCCTTGATAAGAGTATGATCATTGGTCAGCTTGCTTATACTTTTAATTTTCTTTTTAGTGTCACTGCTTTTGAGCTCTTCATCTGCAATGTCTTCAGTGGCCACAAAAAAGGTATCTTTTCTGTTCACTATTCTGGCCATCTCTATGCCTTACTAGAGTGTTTTTGGACTGCTTGCAAGGTATTTTGTACAGAGGCTTTTCTGAGGCCTCTGCAACACATTCATGCTATTGCTTGATCTGGAAGAAGCGAGTCTACAGGTCTCCTTGTAACATGGTGGACATTGCTTCTTACACAAAAGCTCTTCCTGTAGCCTCTTCATGAAGTCCTATTGCCAAGAAGTTTAAGCAAACTTGAGCATCTTGTGTTTGCTCCCAGAGACTGGTATTGTTCATCAAACAGGTGGAGTAGGTAGATGTCCTCCATTTTCAGAAAGTGGTGACCTACACAGTTGTGGGCATCACTCTGATTCCTGTAACACACCTTGTAAGTGGAAACTCAACAGCAATGACACATTATACTGCTTCAGAAGCAGATGGACCTGTTGCACATTTTTATTTTCAAAGCAGGGATTGCCAGCATTTTATTTTGCAGCACAAGTACTTCAAGTGGAAGGCAACAAAGTGCAGTTTATACTTCGTGCCCACTTATAGTAAATCTTTAAGCTCATAGCTCATGGAAAACGCACATTAGTTGTTGACAAGGACTACATTGTGGTAGATGCTGTATGCCAGAGAACAAAGAAACAGTGTGTCTGCAAGGAGTCTGCAGTGCTATCCTCCTGCTTGAGGGCAGTATGGTGCCCGAGAGGCTTTCTGGCATTGCTTGCTGCCAGTGGAAATGGCAGCACCAGGGTTCAGGGCTGGCAGAGACTGAAGTATGATGGAGACCACAGTCCACTGCTTGCTCCATATGGCTGCCCTTGAGCCAGCAACAGCTGAGGCCCCTTAGCTAACACCCATCACCAAGCACATTTCCCTTTCCATTCCCAGCTCATACACAGTATTAAGAAAGGAGCTGGGATTTATCTTCTCCATGACAAGCATCAGGACCAACACTAGCAAATTGTCAGGGCTTATGTCTGCTGGTGGCTCCCTGGAGAGAAGACCTGGGGGTTGTGGGGACCCCTGAGCCAGCAGGGCAGATTTGAGGAGAGCTGGGGGCAGCTTCCTGGGCATCAGGCACCTCCATGGAGACAGGTTGAGGCCAATTTGCAATACAAAAAAAGTTGCATTTTTGCACTCAGACTTGCTCTGAGAGAGATGGAAGGCATCTGCCACAGGGCGGGCAGGTATTTTTTTCAAGCCTATTCATGTCCAGCAGCTGTAGATAGGCAAGGAGGATTTTCTGTCTCCAAAGCCAATATTGTCATATTTGTAGATGACTGAGAATCTTGTGATAGCCTTTCTTTTGGTGTGTGAGTAAAAGACAACGTGGACTAAAGTACTGGAGAAAAAAATCAGTAGCTAACACGACAGAAGGCAGAGAGTATATTTAATTTCTGCCCTTAAGAGAACTGGTGATGGGAGGGATGTTTCGATGCAAAGACTGAAAGGGGTGTTAAATTTACTTCATCTCCCTGATGTGTTTTTATGTACATTTTTCTTCTACCCTTTCAGCCAAAGAAGCTGTATGTCAGGTGGCATTTGATAGAAAAACACATCTCAGTAAATAACCAGATAAGGTTGAGGGATGTCTTTAATATCAGCGATGTACATAAGTACCTTTAATAGGCATGGCATTAGCTGTAAAAGTGACTGCTCTTTATTAACATCTCAAATTGGCATATTCTGTAGGATCCTTTTGATGTGTGATAATTTGTCTTTGAGCAGTAATTGTGCAGCTCACACAATGGTATTAGCATGTAGACCATGCAGTTTGACTCTTTAAAGGCAATCTGCTGCAGCAGATCGAATAGCAACTTTTTGAAATTGAGCTAAAATATAAAAAACTAGAGGCACTTTTTCTTTTTGGAGGGAGGCATTATGGAGTGTACTTTTGGAAGTTCTCAAAGCAGCAAGATCAAGCACATGGACCCTCTTTATCTAAAACTTTATCACCATGAGATAAAAACAATTCATTCTTTGCAATATCAGTGTTTAGATTTTCAAAACCAACCAGTTATTTCTGGCGCCCCAGTTTCTAGTTTCCTAGTATTTTTCCCTCTATGCTGAGACCTATTTTTGCAAAGAGACACTTCAGAAATCAAGACTCTTCAATGAGATTTAAATTTGGCAAGCAAAATCCTTAGTTATTTGTGAATAATTCAGGCCCAGATAATTCTAATGTAAATATCCATCATTGATCCTTATCAGAATCAGTTAATATCTGAGAAATACTTTAAACTGATATAATTTCATTAATGTTTCATGTGTATGCAAAAGGAAGCAAAATACAATTCATCATGTCCCTGTTGGACAGGACAGAAGTGATGGGCTTAAACCCAGTGGTTTAGCTTAAATACGAAGAGCAGCTTCCTAGTTAGCACTTGAGTAGCTTGTTGGGAGGTTGGGCAATCTCTGTTGTTCGAGGTTTTTGTGAAAAGCTTAGATTCTGGCTGGAAATGATCAGTTAGATTTGGTCCAGCTTTGCAGAAGATTGACTAGGTGACATCACAAGGTGTGAGCATTTCTCATTTTCTATCATTCTATAGATGTCTATATCATGCTATATAATGTATATAATTTGATCATCATGTTTATGATTTAATAGATGTAACTGATTCCATTTCAGCATGTATATACTCATATACAGCACTCATAGATGAACATATATTGATAGTTTACAGACATGGCCTGCTGGATTTCTACTTTTTGACACTGTAGAATGAAAAGCTAATCAGGCTGATAATAATGAAGGCTGCTGTATTTGCCAGGTTGGCAAGAGCAGAGCAGATGCAGAGTTTTGGTAAAGAAGCCATTCCTCCCTTTTCAGCTCCAAGAAAAGTCTGCAACGGGGCCACAAGGTGGCAGATGAGCTGCAAAGATTACAGATTAATAGCTGCAAAATAAAAAATAGGTTGCAAATGACAAGTTAAAAAAAAAAAAAAGGTAAGCACCAAGGATAGAGTTATTACCGTGCTTTCCTAAAAAACCAGCTGGGCTTCCTACCACATAAAAAAGTAAATCAAATATCCCTATCCCCATTGCAACAGATTTGGGTTCTGATTGTACTCAACGGTAACTCAATCAGCCATGGCCAGTTATTGGGTAGGCTCCTTGTCTTGGGCATCGTTCCAGAAAATATACTGTGTTTGGCATTTTATCAGTGTTCAGACTGAATGAAGTCCTGAAACCCCTGCTTGTTTAAATGCTTTTATATACCTGATGCTTGAAGCAGAATAGAGAGAAGTGATAAAAAATTAGCAGCACCTGTTTTCTGCAATTCAAATCAATGACCAGAAAAAGCAAACAGGGGAACCTGGTTCTGGTCTGAGCTCTTCGTCCAGTGCCTGGTAAACTCATTCTCTTTCTGGTGGCTCAACAACATTTTTTTCCTGAACTACAAGGAGTCTGTTCTGCGTGACTTACAATCAGGCTCAAAAGAATCGTCCTGAACTGTTGTCTTTTTCCTTTTGGGATAGACTAAATTGTAGGGGCTGCCTGAACCACCTCCCAACCCACCAAAGATGAAGCAGAGAGGAAACATCCTGAGTGAGCTCTAATTCATTTCATCCTTTTCTCAGACTACACAAGCTACTCCCCATCCTGTACGTTGAACAGATTTCAAATAAATTAATAAGCTTCCAGAACATTTCTTGCTGCCTTAAACTGCTGCTTCAATTTTGAGGTGCTGTAAAACCCCACAGCCTTCACAGAGAGTCGCTGTCAGCACGTGCCTGGTCAGTGTCCTCTGTCCCTGGCCGTGCCAAGGATGAGACCTGGAGGCTCCTGCATGCCGCCATGTGTGCTGTCACGAGGATGCTCAGATGCTAAAAGAGGTTCTTTTAGCCCACCCACGGGGATTCAGCATCCCGGAGATGCTGCGGGGGCAAAGACCCAGCACTGCTCTGGGCATTTTGCCTGACTACTGGTTCATGGCCAGATCAAATCAAACCCGCCTGTGACAGACACGGCAGACTGGTGTACCTGGGAGCCTGTGGAGCGGGCAACACTGCAGATGCTGCCCCTCGACACCACTGGGTTGGCCATCTCCCCTCTTCACAAGTCCTGTTTTACTTGCTTGATTTAAAGAAGACTGAGTTTTCCTTTGGATTTTTCTCTAAGGTAGATCTGATCCTATTCTTGTAAGAGCTGTTTGAAGCATGGAGTAGCTTCCAGACAGTGACAGCCCCTCACTAGCAGCAATAAATGTAATCTGAACAAAGACAAGCTGCTTGTTAATGGAAACGTTAATAATGGTCCTATTGCTTTTGTAGTTTTAAATAATTTTACTGAATAATTAAACAGAAATTTATTCTGTTTTTTTTTTTTTTTTGAAAGCAGTCCTCTCACTCTTCAGCTTGTTTTTGTTGTGTTGTTGTTGATTTTCCTGTGTTTGATATTATGTTTGTTATAAGGAGGATATATACTGAAGTACTTTTAAAATATAATAGATAACTGAATTTACTGTCTGTGGTCTTATGAAAGGCTTTGGAATTATGTGAGTGAATCTTTTGTCATACATAATTCAGTCAGTATTAATTAAAAATTCTTGTTTAGTATTCACTGGGTTCCATATCTTCTGTTTATTAGTTTGCCTTTTTATTACAATAGTCTCTCATAAGTTACTGTCATTAAAGGAACTTTCCGAGTATATTCCAGAGGGAACTGGTGACAGTCAGAATAAGTGGCTGAAAAGAGATTATTGTCAATTTTTTTTATAGGCTAATGCTGTTTAAGTTACTTTTCTTACCTCACTGTCCTAAGAACAAGAATAACCAAATTTTCAGAGGGCAAAAGAGTTCACAGTGCTTCTTGCTTTATGGTTATGATGGTTAATCATAATAAATCAGGAATATTTAATGATGAAATTAATCAGAATTCAGCAAAACCAAGAATGCTTTTACGCTTTCTGTGTTTCAAAGGACAAATATGAATCAGCAGCTTATACCTATCAACAAATCCAGTTTATAGTCAGAGAAGGAATGAGAAAAGGTGTTATGAGATACAGACTTCTGGAGTATCTAAGCTGAACGACACAAATGTTAAGTTCCTAGCCTTGTTGTGATATGAAAACATCCATAGTTTTGACTGGCTTTGGGGGAGTCAAGGGCATTCAATACATCTCAGATGTGGACATAAGTTCTGGCAGCATTGACAGAAGAGTCTAATGGCTCCTTGATGGATCTGGCACAGCTGAGACTGGAAGTGCTGATTTTCTCTAAGCTGCAGTACTTACACTAATGAGATAAAATAATTTGATTCAGGTAGTATTTGTTCACTCTCCTCCTTTGCATTTCCTGATTTATCTTGGTTAGTTATTTCTGTCCCTAAAGAGCAGTTCCAACAAAGCCTCATTGCTGTAAAGAATGTGGTTTTCATAGTTATCATAAACTTTATAAAAATCAAGCACTCTTTTTTCATCAAATCTTTTGATATTAATCTTCAAAAATGAACGCACTAGGGTTTGCCATTCAGTGAATTGTTTTCTTAGGGGAGAATGACATATATTATTACCTTTATTGACAGCATCATTTTGGGTATTTAAAAGTTTAAGCAGCAGGGAAATAGCAGTTAATCTTCTGAACATTTTCAGTCTCTGAATTATATTTCAGATATTGTCTGGCAGCCTGAATGAAGTCAGACTTCTTTTGGAAATGCTCAAACAACAAGACCCTGTGCACAGGAATTGCTTGCATAGATGTTTATATCTGAACTTGTCATCCTTGCCTTCCTTTATAGACACCAGACTGAAAACATGGGAGCCATAGGGTGTTATTCTTCTCATCCTAAAAAAAATGTAAATGAATCACATCCTTGAAATGTCTAATTCTTCCTGCTGACCATAAAGAGACACTAAGGTGATTAGTTTGGCAGCTGACATCCTTTCTGTGGATGTTTAAAGCTAAGTGAAATCCCACCCACATAGACTCTGTGAGACAAGGCAGGAAGACTTTGGTATAAGGAGAACTTAAGTGATGTAAAGCCGGATTCATTGTATGAGTCAGTGATGCTATTGTCAAGGTTTTTGGAATAGCCAAATCAACATCATGATTACAGTATTAGACTCTTGCATATTGTTAGTTACAGTGCTGTAATTAACTATAATATTATGCCATAGCTATAATAGTAGCATTATTATTATGAGTTATTATGCTATGATGTATTTCCTAGCTCAGAAAAAGGAGAAGCTATCTCTAGAAGGCTGAAGTGAAATCATTACTGACTTAAAAGTCTATGTGCTTTCCTTGTGGATCAGGTTTAAAAATAGTATTTATAATTTAAAATGGACATTTATGAGCTTATCCTCAGAGTCCTATCTAGGGGATCTCAGGTATTTCATATACTTTCTATAAAGTGCTAATGTGATACCTCACTTGAGAAATGAATTGGAAAAGTTCTGGCTTGGTAATAGCTGTGGCTGAACATTATCTCCATTTTATAACCTGCTATGTATTAGTTACACAGTAGAGTAAACAGATAAAGTACTTGGAAGGGAAGCTTTTTCTGCCATTGTAGGCCTGCAGTGCACATGAAGACCAACCTCAATAATGGACAACAGAATAAAATGGAGACAATACCAGAACGAATCATGGTTCTTGGCAGTTTGGTGGAAGACATCTTGCTTAAACTAGGTAACATCTGCATTGCTACAACTGCCTACATAGAAATGAAAGCATGAATGCACGAATCTGTGAAAGGAATGGCATGTTATAGCCTGGGAAACTGCTACTAGTAAAATGTCAAAGAAGGAAAGATGAAGGAGACGGGGGATTGGGAATATGTTCCCACTGATCCTGGCAACCTCTATATGTCAGAATCCATCATTAGAGAGCATTTCTTGTCTCAAATATCCATTTATCGCTGCTGTAAGGAACCTGCAGGAGAATACTCATGGTATATTGTAGCAGATGAAAGATTGCTAAAGTTGATTAGGTGGAGTTAGCCTTCTCTATACAGTTTTTATCAGTCCTGAAATTAATTTTATGTCCTCTGATATCATTATTTCTGTTTCTTCTAATGACAAAAAACACAACAAGGAATTTGTGCAAATACAGGGTTAGTATATGTTTCCTATACCACTTGCAACTGGCTTCTACAACAGGACTCTCCCTCTGGGACCATTGCTGGATGAAGATGCCAGGAGACAGATTTAGACCCTTAGTCTACAAGTATTCTAAGGAATTAAATCTACCTAGGACTGGCACAATGTTCAAGTGGCACCAAACAGCTCATGTCCATATTAACAAGTTGTCTTACCCTCCAAAGTAATCTACTGGGAATGTCCAACTGTGCCCAGGAACCTTGTGAGGTTCTGGGAAATATTGGTCAAATCTGACCTTGGAAGCACTCTGTCAGAGTGCCAGGATTTATCATATTTCAAAGTCTAGGAACTTTGTCTGGCATTTTTTAGTTTAGTACTAGAGATACAGCTTTTGCAATAAACAGAGTTATATATATTTTGATATCACAAATGCCAGTACTCAAAAAGCTAACTCTACCAGCAAAGCTTAAAGAGTTGTGTGCCAGTTACATACACTCCCAGTAAAAACATAGGGTTTATAGTCTCTGAGATTGGGGATTAGAGGAAGAATACATGATTCAAGAATTCAAGAACTAATTCACTTTATTATATATTATCTCTTTTAGACAAATGCCTCTAAAATCCAAAGAGTTCACATGGTTCCTCAACTGCCTTCATATACAGATGTGGCAGCATCCCTTCAGACATTGTGGCTATTGGTGGAAATCGAATCCACGACCTTCAATACCGAAAGAGTAAGATCAGAGCCAAAAAAGTAGGCTTTTTATCTGTAAGAAACCAGTGGACTATTACAGACTCTGGGGCTAGCTATTAGATGAAGACATGATTATACACTAAGCCAGTGTATTATTACACTTTCATTTCCTCTGCTGAAAGGTCTATTATCCTCTCTGTGAGCATGATCTAATGTCTGTTGAAGTCAGTGTGAGCTTTTCATTGAGTTTAATCGGCTTTGAATCATGATCAAAATGTGTGAGCCTGTTCATACCAGCTAGAATTAAACAGGATGTAAGAAGTATGAGGAGGTGATCTTTAAATATCTATATATCTATCTCTATATCTACCTCTATGCAGACATCTATCTTCCATGTAAACACTGTTTTGGACATAACAGAATAGCTATCTGAAGGTGATAATACAATACATGAAGGAATTGAGCCTAAATTTAATCAAGGAGCTGTAAAGTGCAATTTGGGTAAAACTGATAAAAGGTAAAGGAGATTTGTGGGTGAAAGGAAAAAGAGGAGAAGGGAATTCTCAAGAGGAACCTTCCCAAAGAAGGGAAACTGAGATTCACTGTCATGATGGGTAGTTTTTCTTCCATTTCTCCAAATGACTTGGCTATCCTAGTTCTGATGAACACCTTCTCCGACAGCAGCTTTTTATAACGAGCACACATTTGTTTCATGTTTGTTTTCTACTTTTTCATTCTCCGTTACTTCAGTAAATATATGTTTTTTTCTCCCTCCGAGTATTTTCCTCAGATATTTTTGCCACTGATTTTATAGCAGGTCTAAATAGAGCATGGGACGGGGGACTCAACTGACTTTAGCCACATAAAGTAAGTCATTTGTTTAGGTAAAGATGTAATCTCACCCTTTAATCAGTGGAGAGAGATAGCAGCTCCATAGAAAAATATATACCACACACCTTAGACACTTAGAATGAGATAAACACATTTTTGGAAGATGCCCAACAGCTTGCAGAAGTTTCATGGGCCACTTATGCCTGTGAGAGGCCACACACTGGTTCTCTGCCTCTATACCTGTGGGCTCTCAGGTCTTTCCTCTTCTATCTTTTAAATGTTTAATTCATATCTAATTAAACAGCTCCTACCTGTGAGCCTATCTACCTAAGCAGCTTCATCAGTGGGCTGGCTCCTGTTTGCAGCTTTACCATGCACCAAGTTCCACCACAAATGCCTTAGAATCATAGAATTTTTTAAGTTGGAAAAGATCTTTAAGACCATTGAGTCTGACCATTAACCTAATACTGCCAAAACTACCACTAAACCACAATAACCCTTTCCATGAAGATATCCAGACCATGTGAAATAGACCCCAAAGTCTGAATATTTAATTATTTGAAATTTTTCCCAGAGCACAATGTTTTTATAAGGACAAGACTGGGGCTTTAGGACAGTTTTAGATGTCAGGAGAAGTGCTTTCAGTCATCTTCAAGTACTAGACCTGAATCTGTTATGTCTACTTATACTGCTGTGTATAAGAATGGCCGCATTAGTCAACCCAAAGGTTTATCTAGCACTTTGTCCTATGCCTGAGATTCAATAGAAACTGACACTCAGAAAACCCTTAGGAGATCAATATAAAGTATTTTTAGTGCTGCCCTGTTATATGTGCCCCTTAGCTTCTGTTAGTCAACAGTTTAGGAAATTTCTGAGCCGTAGGTTTCATAAGTACTGTTATGTTTAACAGCCCGTCTCAGTCCTCCCCTCTGGTGTTCTAGTTAAATTTTCCAGCAGAGTAGGGGATTTTCTAAAGTATTTTTTTCTTGTCAGCTCCAGTTCATTTGCATATATTCTCATGGCAATTCATTGATGAGCAACTAAGTTAGACTCTAAGAGGAACTGCACACGCTACAATTCTGCCTGTACCTTGGGTTTCCCCACTTTCAGCCAGTGGTATAATTTGCACAATTGCAAATATTTATTGTGACAGCCAAAATTTCCATTTCCACCAGTGGAAATTACTCCTGTTGGAAAGCAGGCAAAGATATTATCCTTCAAATTGTGGTTGATTGCCACAAAGTGTCTATCCAAATGGAAATGCAGTTGTGCGGCTATAGTAGTAGATGAATCAGCTGAAATCTATAGTATAGAGAAGTATAGACTATAAATCAGTAAACATTATCAGTAGACTAGCAGCCACAATTATTTATTGTAGTAGAGATTAACATATATTTGATGTGTCTATCTAAAACGTGACAGAATATACCAGCTGAGAGAGCTTTACATAGCATATGGTTGTGGGTTGCATACTGCTGGGATCAAGAATTCTCTTTGCATTAAACTCATAGAAACACAGACACAACTAAAATTTTCCATAGTTTGTCACTGCCAATAGAGAAATCACCTGGCCAGTATTATCCTCTCTGTAAATAATGGAAAACTATAATAAGCCATTCGCTTTTTAAATAAAAAATGTATCTTAGTAATAACACAGTGCTGACAACTCTGAGCTCTCTGAAGGGCTCACAGAGACTTGCATTCAAAACCCTCTGCAGTGAGTAGAAATAACTTTCAAGGATTTGGGGCCAGGCTTTCTGAATTTCCTTATCTTCCCCTGCATCTTCCAGTCAGCTGGCATCAACATCAGTTACTGTACGTACTAGAGGAAGTGAGAATGCTTTTCATACTGTATTATTGGTCTGTAAATCATATTTTGATCAGTTGAACCTTGAAACTTAAAACAGAGGCCAAATCATGCTTTATGTAACAAGAACATAGGTGCAGAATGGGAAACATTGTGGTTTATGTCTCCTCTACTTTCTCCTACCAGAGTAAGGGAGTAGCCATGGCACAAACCTAGAAAGTATCTGCCTGAGGGTCCCTGTGTTTCCAGGGGCCTTGCAAGAGGACATATTTCTGAGGATGTAGGTCCATCCTGCAATTTTCCTCTTTCCCACCCTTACCCTATTGCATGACTCAATGAGGGTTCCTCTTCATCACTTGGTCCAAAGAGGCAGAGGTGGAGAAGGTAGCGAGAGGAGGATGGAAGACTCATTGTCTGGAGGTCCAGGCCATGTTTGCATGGCACAAACTGTGTGCTGTTTTGGCACCCTGAACTATAGGAAGTGTCTATTCTTTGTCGTATCTTCTACTTACCCCATAGGCAGCTGAATAGCTTGGATTGTGACAGGGCTAACACCAAATCTGTGGATGAACTTTGCTCTTTTGAGAATGGCATTATGTTTCTGCTGCGGAGAACCATCCTATTAATTAAACTTTCTCTGGTAACAATGTGGCATCCCTAGGGAGCTGGTTTAGACAGGAAATGGGAATAAAAAAGAAGGAAATATAGTTTAGGGCAACAGTAACTTTTTGTGACCATTTTGGTGTACTTTGCAGGGGTGGGCAGGGTGTCTGATCAAATTTACATTTGACCTAATGACCTCAGCCTGTCTTAATAGCAGTGGAGCCGAGTAGGCACTGCTAAGGCATGACTCATCTCCTGAAAGCAGACATCTGAGTCAGATGAAGCCCCCAGAAGTGTTTCTTTCCATTGATCATATAGGTCAGATATGAGATCACATCAGAGATATCAAAGATGGAATGTGTGAAGCCTCCTGTAGACATTACACTCAACGCAGAAAAGCACCTTCTACCTATCCATCCACCAAGTATAAAAGAAGCCAATCAATTATGTGATTAAATCTTTTGAGTAGGAAATATCTTCCTGATGTGCTGGTGTAGGTGCAAATCTTGAAATAGCAGTAAAGGCTCTCAGTAGTGTCAGAAGAGAAATAATAATAATTTATGTATCTTATTCTCTTCAGAGATATCTGATTTCTAGTAAGATGCGGATGCTCAACATTTTACAGTACGGGAACTCAATCTCTACTGTGAGATCTGTCACAGAACCTATGAAATACAACTGACATTAACAGAAAGTTAAAATAAAATAAGGTAATTTGGTGACCTCTTAAATATTCTCGGTGAAATTAGTTTTTATCGGTTTAGAGGATTATGTTTCCGCATAAACTTTTATTGGCTGCAACATCTTTATTACTTGAATCAAATAGAGTCTGGTGTTCTGGATCTTAATTTGGTCTTGCAAAGATACTTAATTTTATTAGATTGTTTGATCTCATCTAAGTGCAGCTGTTAATCAGTCCCTTTCTACATCCTCGTTTCTTTCTCTGTGTTTTCTGGAAAATTATTTCTGTCATTAAGATGAAACTCTGCTAGTCTTAGTAAAAATCATCTTGCCCGTAGCTATCATAGGAAAACTTTACATATTTTCCAGAAATCCTGATTTTTCCATAGGACATACATTTATCAGGTAGCTGAAAGAAGGTCTTGATGGCTTTGGACAGCCTTGTTACATTTGCCTTTGTGCATTCTCTTAGGTTCTCTGGTCATTAGTCCCATACATAATCTGCACAAGAGTACTGAGGATTTAGACTTTGCTGCTTTAACTTGTTATACAAAATATTAAGCTATCATGATTTTTTTTGGTACATTAAACTTAAATATAGATGAGTGCTGTCAACAGAGACAATTGTGAGATAAGTTCTATTTTGTGTTTCTGTTCATTATACAGATTTTTTCTGACTTTAACCTAGTCTCAATCTTTCTGAATCTCAAAGATTTTTTCAATGTTTTTTCTGACTTTGTTTATGCAAAAATAAAAATAGCCTGCTGCAAAAACCCCACAGATATTTACTCTTTATAAATAGAAAGTTAGTTTATTATTTTCCAGGTTGCTAGCTATCCACTGTTACACAGTATAGAAATATATTACAATTTATGCAGAAAATCAAGGAACATGAGTCAACAAGGAGGATGAAAAGAAAACTGATGTTCGACTGATCTGTTTTTTCAGCATCTATAATTGGACACTACAAAAATCCCAATTTATTTTTACACCACATGACAAAGCCAAAAATAGAGTTAAATTAGCCATTGTATATCTCTATAATACACTATGTGCATGTAGAGTTTCTAAGAAAACACCAATGTTCAACATATGCAAAAAGATTGAAAGGTACAGTTGACTGTCTGCTGTCCTGAAATGAATTAGATTCAAAGGAGATAATGAGGTGTTACAAAGGGTGCTCTAAAATTGTTATTTTCCTATTTATTGCAGACATCTGAGCACCTCTAAAGGGCGTTGTTAGTAAATATGCAGACAGTCCATATCATCATCAGGTTATAATTTTGTCCTTTGCATCAGTGAATTCTGTAAGCAACTGCGACTGTGTAAAGGGTTCATGAGCTTCTGGAGTTTGTAGTATTTTTTTTTGTTTTTTGGGTTTCATTTTTGTTTGTTTGTTTGACTCAAGTGATGTAATTTCAGCAGACAGGATACAAATAGCCAGACTTTCTAGCTTGCCCCTTGAATGAATGAGCATTTTTTTCCTCCAACCTCTGTTTTGGCCTTTGTATGGTACTGAAATTCTTTGTGTATATTTGGATGTTTTCATGCACTGAAGAATTGTGTTAAGCCAAGTGGCGTGGAGTAATGCACTTCAAAAAGATCAAAACTACAACTGTCACATTACAGACCACACTTCAACCACTTTTATGACGTTAACATGAGGCAGTGGAAAAACAATAACCACAGGAAATCATCTCCCCTCTCCAGGTCCATCCTATAATTGTTCCCTACCTGGGAACAATTGGAGCATGACCCCAGTGCAGTGCTCCTGCATGGCATGGGGTAAAGGGACACATTCTGCACAGCTCAGCCCACATTAATGCAGACGAAGTGCTGGGCTTAGAAAACAACATTGATCGTCTTAATTTGGTCCATTCAGAGCTGTGTGTACCGGTGACCACTTTGTGTCTGGGGCAGCAATTTTTCCCTGATTTTGGTTGTTTGCAGCAAATTAATTTGTAGGATGGAAGAAGTCATGCTCAGCTGCAATGACACAGCAGCGTGTGCTCCTCTGTCAGCATACAGGCAAAAAAATCAGCACATACTCCCTCTTCCTTTCAGGATACCTCTGAATGCTGATCATCAGGCTCTCGCAGCCCCTGTATCATATGGTTTCTGCACATAATATGCGCTTTGCAGTTAAGAATTGGGTCTAAAAGGAGGAATTACTTCACCAGGTCAGTAGCATTGCTTCTTCTGCAGCTATATTTTTCTTGTTCTTCTCCAGAAGCTTAACAGCTGAGGATGTTTGAGTTTGAAAATCACAGTTGTGCAAAATGCAGTTTAACAAACTGTGAAACTCCTGACCGTACAGAAACAATATTAACAGTAGATGATGATTAGAGCTATTGGAGCCCAGTTGTTAATTGGATTGTTACAAATGAAACACATGGACCATTAAAAGGACATCAAACATGGTGGGTTGCAGTAGGGACAGCAGGATTTGGCAAAGACGAATTGTTCATTAAGGCCATATGATGACTATAAGTAGCAGTCGTTAACACCAAATTTCACTCTAATAGGATGCTCTTTGGTGCCTGGCTAATTTCCCTTCTCATCTTCTTGTGCTGCTTTAATGGGCTTTTTTTGTGTGTGTATGTTTTCTTTGGATTTGTCATTGTCAGCTGTACGCACCCTTGCCCTGACAGGTTTTCTGTTTGCCTGTTTGTTTCTGCAGCCATTTCTTAACTAAGTCTCTGACATACACCAGGAGACTCATCACTCCTTTTTAGCCTGGCGGGAATGCTCCAGTACACAAGAGACCCCCCTACTAATCTTTGTTATCCTGCTTGTTTCTCCTTTCTATTCTACCACGTTGGCCCTAGGCTACCTGCACAGCCACAATGCCAGACTTAGAAAGACCTGTAGTTCTGCACTGAAATGGCTTATTTTCTCTTTTACCCTGCCCTGATAAGGGTAAATATATACATATATACCAGGATAAGCAAAATCAGGAGCAAGACCTCAGTGAAATGATCTTCCATATATGCCAAAGTGGTAAGTTAGTGCTCCAGGACAGAGTTGGTTCTGGGTAAACCTTCCAGCTTGCATTTCTTAGGTGCTTTTGACTAATTTCAGGATGGACCTCTATTTTTCTAGTATTTAATTCCTGGAGGAGTTCTGCACTAAGCAGCATTTCGCAGTAGGCAGTTAGTGGCAGTGTCGGAGCGGAGCACTGGCCGTATCCCGCAGTGTGCCCTGAGGTCCTGCCTCCCTCCTCCTCACGTCAGTGCAGTAGCTCCACTGCTGGGCCTCCTCTGCAGCTCCCCATGGAGGCTTTTTTTCCCTCAAAAACAGGCGCATGTTGCAAACTCAGGCTTTGTCCCAAGAGCCTACACTCAGTTTGGGATACAGCTATGATATGCACCCTTGCTTAGGATTTTGGGACCTCCCCAGATTTTGACTGCCTTTTCCAAATGACTGCACTACCTCTTCTTCATACCAGCTCATATAGCCTTGCCTGGTCATGCTGCTCAGTGTAACACTAATTTTAGCACATTATTCAGAGCCTCCTGGTACCCAGTTTTATTGCTGCTGAGAGGGTATACGGATGGGTCCAAGTCTCCAAAACTCCAAGCTCAAAGTATCAAAGATACAGTTCCTCTTTGTGTATATTTGACCAGTTGTTTGTATATTACATAGCAGTAGGAAAATCACCCCAATGGTTCTCATCAAGCATCTGTTGTGCCTATTCTTATTGCTTAATTTCTTTATCCATACTCCTAGCACACAAACTAGTTCTAGCCTTTAGCATCACCAAATATTAAATTCATGACATGTGTCTTTAAATGCGGTATTTGAGCATTTTCCCAGTCTAGTCATCCTCCTCCATACAAATACCACATGTGCCTTGTGCAGACCTTCATTAGTCCTCTGATGGACGACAGACAGCCTGCTCATTAGTCCTGCACTTAATTGGTTATCAGTCACACTCTCAAGCTTTCCATCCCTTGAGCTGCACAGCTACTTTTATTGAACTTCACCTTTTTCTTCAGGCCTTTCCAGCATTTCTTTAGCTCTTGCTTGGATAGAGAAAGCCTCAAAAGATTTCTAAGGGCACAGTGCTGCTCGAGAAAAGGGCGAAGAGGGGAGGGATTTTCTATTCCAGTTTTGTCCCAAATAGATGAGGGATTTCGGGGGCTTGTGGCAATGTGTTTTTAACTTGATTCACCCTTCTTTAGTAGTTTATGTGGTATTTTTATATCCAGTGGGATCTGCCTGTATGCAGCCCTGCCTGTATGCAATCATGTGTAGACCCAGTTTTGTGAATTGACAAAACGCTTATGTGCTTGCGTAATCCGTGGGAAGAAAAACAACCAGGTACTGCTCTGGGGGAACAGGCTGTCAGTTTGGCAGGTAGCTTTGCTTGAAAAATTAGGCTGAATAAATTGATACAGGTGCTCTGTCAATCAGCTGCTGCAGCTGTGTAGCTTTGAGGAGTTTGTGAGTCAGTGGTGTCCATCAGAGACAAGCCTACAGCAGACACATGGTATGATAACAGTTTCCAACTCTACACATATCTTGATTTTGTAGCTGATATTGTGAGCAGAAGTCTTTTCCCATGAGGAAACCCTCTGACATAAAGATTTCCCAGGCTGGCAGGGCCAGCTACAGACAGGTGATAGTATTTGTAACATGGTGGCCTGTGCTCTATAGGGATAGAAATGGCTTTGATAACAGACTTACTTTCAGTATAGACTAAATAATGCTTCTGTTCTGTTGGTAAGATTAATACATCACATGTATTCTAAACACTGTCTCTCAAGCTTTCTGGCTTGAATCTTGGGTGATGGAAATCATAGTTTTTCTTTCTTCCTGCTTATAGTTGTTGAAAAAATAGCTTTTCACAGGAGAGATCAAACTTTGCAATGCTTTAATCTTTGTAAAGTCGGAAATCTGATGTTTATAATGACTTCCAATTATTTCTTATAGCAGGCCTTTCTAACCCTAAAAAGTAATTGATGTCATTATGTTTGATCCTTGTTAGGCAAATGATATCCTGTAAAGTGTCTTGAGTAAAATTAGTTGCTCCATCTTTTATTGATCTGTTTGGTTCATGCAATTGATTTACCTTTTACTGCTGATTGGTTGATGATATTCACAACACAAGTTGATAGATAAATCCTTTTCTTGTGCAAAGTATCACAAAAGAAATAGCCTGCCAAAATCTTTCTTTGCAGTAGGTGTTTAACTGATGCAGAAAGGAGAGCTGTCACAATAAATAAAAAGCAAAGGTAATTTTTACATTGGGAAGAGATAATTCCTGAGAATTGAATCTGCTTTGTCTGGTCATGGGTAGACTATTCTCTGTGGAAAATACCCTTTTGCCTAAAATACCCTTCTCTTGTAAATTTAACTAATCATCAAGTTCATTTAACCAGTTATGGAAAATGAATGATGGACAATGAATGCAGAATGATCCAGGGCACGAAGCTTTTCACTTTTCTGTGAAATTACCTTGTTTAATGCCAGTTCTTGAGGGTATCCACATTCATAGCTGGTTGCAAATTATGTTATTATTGAAAGACACAACCAGAAGGTGAAGACTTTTAACTGATGTATTGGCCTTAGCCTTTTCCAAGCCGCCTGGCTGTAGTAAATGGGGTGAGGATTGAGTCCATCACCCAGGGTGCATAAAAGGCAGTTCTTGTTTGACATAAATATGGCATGTGCCAGAGAGTGATGCTGTCAGTTTGCTACCTAATGTGCCACTGAACTCCTTTGTAATGAATCATAAATTAAAGAGTGTTTGGAGTCTAATCTAATGGTATTTAGCTCCAGTTGTGCTTGTCTTGCACTTGTCAGTTTGAAGGAGAGAGTGGATGCCAGGCCTGTACAGTTATCTTTTCAAGTCCAGGCTGGATGGGGCTTTGAGCAGCCTGGTCTAGTGGGAGATGTCCCTGCCCATGGCAGGGGGTTGGAACTCGATGATCTTTAAGGTCCCTTCCAACCTGAACCATTTTATGATTCTATGATACCTTGGTGGCTTTCAGCCAGCATGCCTCAATGCCTATGTCAGTCATGGACTATATCCATGAACTGCCTTTTAAAAGATCTGTGAGTTGTGGCAAAGAGTGAGTTTAGGGATGCTGTGTGTCCATGTATGTGAAATTTCTAAACTGATTCTTACTCCCACTGAAAGTTGTCAAGGGGTCTACCAGCCTGGAGAGACGAGACAGAGCTACTTTAACGAGTTGGAGAACCATTTGCTCTTTCCTTTTCCTCTCCAATCATCTTCAGGATCATATTTAAATGCAGATGAGATCAAGTGCATACACCTATGTACAAAGTTTTTCTGAAAGTAAAAGACTTAAAAAAACCCCAAAGCCTGGAATATCATTGTGCAACGCAAATTCAATTGTGAAATGTGTTTGGACCCACTGTCCTGTGCCAGGCCCGTGCTGGAGGATAGGAAGGGTTTGGTTTGCAGACTGTTGGCTTGTGAGCATTTTAACTCACTGCTCCCAAGTATCAGGCTTGGGAAAGATGTTGGTAGTTTCTGCCACCTCTAAACAAGAACAAAAGATGTTTGTGCTGAGTACTCAAACTGTTGTTAGCTATGCCATCCATACAGCTTCATGGGGAGTTTTAATTCAGGTACTAAAGTATTAGTTAGTATTTATGTGTGATTTTAAGTTTTTGGAAATCAGGAGGGGGTTATACTGCCCATAAAAACAGAGCTTGAGAAACAGGACCTCAAACCAACCTGTTAATGCTGAAGTTGATAGTAATTTCTGCCTCCTTTTTTTCTTGAACACGAGAAAGCTGCTGAAGGTAGGAAATGATGAGATAATCAGAATTGGGCCCTTTGATTATTTTATGCTGCTGTTCTAGCCTGCTACTTCTTTTTGCCAGAAAATGCAGAAAAATATTAATTGTCTTACACAAGCCACATGTTCTTATTAAACAGACTCCTGCACCTGGATCGCTGCTCCTTGAGAGCTCCTTTGCATATCCCATTCTCTAATTGCCAGCTGCACTGACCTTCAGGCGCTTTGTGCAGAATGCTGAAGAATGACCAAGAGCAACGTTTTAATAACTTTGCTAGAGTGTTAAAATATGGGGAAAGAGCTAGTTTATTGTGTGGAACAGCTGGCACTCATTCCAATAGGATTTACCAAAAAACTTTCTTGTTTCTGGCTTTAGGATGACTCATAATTGATCCCAAGAGGATAGCTCAACTAATCTCTGAACAAAACATAATTATGATAAGTATTTTGGAACATTTAATTATTCTGCCCCTGGGAACTTACAGCCTTTAGAAGAGATCAGCTTCTTACCAGATTTATTTGGACTAGTGATTTGTAAAGGGACAAATAATGTTTAACTCTCATCATAAAACAATCTTAATTTTGGTCACATTAAAAAAATTAATCAAGGAACATATTCTTTACTCCTAACGACACTCGTGTGTGAGCCAAGACCCAGGTTCTCAGACGCACACAATTGTCCGGATAGGAATTAGACACCTAACAGTCATTGATTTTGATGGAATTATTTACTGAACTACCTTTGTGGGTCTGAGACTAAATCCTAGCGGGGAACTAGACTTTCAAGAGATGCTGCAAGCATCAGCTGGCATATGTGATGCTGTGTAACTGCTGATGTTACACAGCAGTGAGCGAGATACTGAGAAAGCAGCTCTGACACAGTTGTCTGTGGCTGATAAACGTAGGAGACTAGTGGTTTGAGCAGCGGCAGCAGAAAGCAGAGCAATGTCAATGCAGCCAGGCAGGGAAGGGTAATGGTTTCACACAAGAGGAGCAAGGACCATATCTTAACTTTTTTAAGTATTAGAAATCAAATCTTGCACAGTCAGGTAATGTTTGGATATTGGTTTCCAGAACTACCGCTGGAGATACGAACTCACAAAAAAAGAGTTAATTCTTCCAGTGAATGGTGACTGGAACAATACATTCCTGGCTTGTTTTAAGAGGGAGCTCTCAGTGGTAGATCTGGTTTCTGCTCCCGGGCTCCAGGACAGAGAATTTCAAAATATTTTCAGGAAAAAAAAACGTGATTACAAGATACAAGAAAAACCTTTAAAATTAATAGAAAACCAAACTACTCACAACCAACTAAACCACAAAACGAAACAAAAAACCAACAAGGAGAAGACAAAGATATTTTCTGCTGACTTCAAATGACCATTCAGTTCTAAAATAGTCAAAATCATTGAATCTATCTTGGTGTCCCCTGAAAGTAACTTTTACATTAGTTAAACACTATAAATATTTTGTTGGTAAGAGATATATAATACAACTCCAAACTATTTTCTCAGTTCCCTGAGATAGTCTTAATAGGGGACCTTGAAGCTAAGCAAGTGCTCACACTTATCAAATTCCTTTTCACTACATACCTGACATAGTAATGTTTAAGAATGGAAACAGGTTGGTGGGCATACCATTGGCTGTCATCTGCTGATGTTCCGATATACAGTGCTGAAAGAGGGGATGTATTTCCGCTGTATGCTCATGTCAGATCCAAGAAGGAGCTGCAGATGTTGGAAGGGACAATTTGGAGCCAGATGTGGGAATCTAGCTGCTCTCTCTCATGAACACAAACTGCACTGGTGCTGCTAGATATAAACGTTGTCATTGTCTAGGAGGTGGGGATGGAAACACCCTTCAGAGAAACAGCCAGCACTTCTGAATCCATAAAAGAAGGAGCCAAGCCTCATGGATTCAGTTACTTGTCCCCAGGTTTAGGGAAAACAGCATCTGTCTGCAGATAAAAGGCCCTGCAATGTCTATAAGCTGTGGTGCTTATTGTGGAGCAGGTGTCCTAAGGGGTTTTGCACCGTGAATGTCACTGCTCAGAGCATTTTAAAGACGGTTAGCTAGTAAGATGTGTATGTATAATCTTGTATACATGGTTTTTTTCTTTGGTGTGACTGTGCTTTGCTGGGGAGGGCTATAACTTCAACAGGTTCCCATAAGCACTGCTTGCTGTGGACAATATTCACGTTATTAGCACTCTGGAGGGCTAGAGAAAATGGATTGCAAAATAGAAATGTATGGGTTGGTGTCTCACAGACACCTCAGTGAATTTATTTGTCTTGCAAGTAAAAAATTCACTTATTTATTTCTGCCAAATATCAAGTCCAAATTCAGACTCAAATGGAATCAAGTTGCAGACCTCTTCCTATTCATCATCACTAGTAACAGGAACTCTTTGTGTCAAGCTGCCCTGGGCAAATCCATAAGCCTTTAGCTGGACTGTAGGATTTCTGTAGCTGGGCTCAGTGCATAATTTGCAGACAATGGAATTATATAATAGAAAATGTAGTGTACATATATGTCTGTGATTTCTGCTTTTAATCTGCAAGATGGTCTTTATTGGTGAGCCACCTTTTTCCCTACATTTTTTATTTCTTCTCTGTTTATGAGGATTTCAAACAGCTTGCTTTCTTTCTCTGTCTGGGACTTTTTATTGACACTAATGTGCGTCTGTTTAAAAGAATAATTGAGTGGATTCGGGGCCTGTTGTTTAAAAGAATAATTGAGTGGATTCGGGGTTAAATATTGATTATTTGTTAAGGAGTCTGGATTCAAAGTGGGTGGCTGTACAAAGGCCTGGCACGTGTGAGGAAGGAATTGCCAGGAAGGAAAGGATCATATTTATTGGCTGATTTTGTCATAAATACTACACAGCTTTAAAAAATAATGTTGTAAGCTTTTCAGCTCTAGATATGATCCTACTGTAAAAGGATAATATTATTTCCCCCATTATGCTGCTACAAAGAAAGAATTATGTGACATGCCCATGCTTACTTGCAGAGAGGCAAAGAGAATTCAGACAATGCATCCAGATGTTCTTGTCACACTATCATGTTGCCTGACTGTACTTGAAGGCTGGTTGGTGTTTGGAATCCAGGCCCATTTCCGAGCTATACACTCCTCATCAGTAAGACTCCAGTTCCCCCAAATGCTCAGACTGTGTAAGATTCCTAATATAAATCTACATTTGGAAGCTTGGAGTCTTTGAATTTATTGTGCAGCCCTGCGGTTCTAATGGCAAATCCATAATTGAAACAAACAGCCTCTGTGCTATTGAGATCAGGTAAGTCACAGTGGTTAAGAACAGAATTGGAATAAATTTTTTTAGCAGGAGCAGTTAATGAAGGAAAGAAATATCTTGTAGGATGTTGCAGCCCAATGGATCACCAATTTTAGGAAGCTGAATAATCTATCTATTTTGGATCTCCCCTACTACCTCCTGCATTACCATTTCTTGCAATGGGAGATGATAGCTGCATGGCAAGGGCAGTTACACTACTGAAATCAGTGGAGTTGGTTTGGATTTACTATGGCAAAAATAGGATCAGAATTTGTTTTCCTCTTTTTATACCTTAGATATCTGTCAGTTCATGTGTTTGCTAGCTCTCTGCCTAGCTGGAGATTGGTCAGGAAGAGCTAGATTTAATAATAGGTAAAACCAATTCTAGCAGTAAGCAGGGGAAAAAAAACCCAACTCTTCCTCTTGCTGACCCATACAAAAAAGCCCATTTTTCTTTCATAACAAAACCAAGGAAGTGATTCTCATTCTGGAGGAGACTGCAGAGACGACATGAAAAGTGCTTCTCCCAAGGATTTTTTTCCAAGGCAGATGCACCTCTCATCCCAATGATGACAGACGGCTGGTGTTCTGTGCAGTCCCCCTGCTCCGCAGGAGGATGGGGTGTGTTAGTCCTGAATTACAAATGAGCAAGCTGTATCTTCCTGTTACATTCAGACCAGGATGATCAGTCTGTCCATCAGTCTCAGCAACTGGTGCTGCTGCCCATCGTTAGGATACGTTAGCACTTGCTCTGCAAAATTCACTGGCACTAGCAGTATCCGACTCTCATCCATAAACATTCATTTCACTCCCAGGCTGCAAGACCCATGTGGCTAAGAGACTTAGGAGAGCGAATTAAAAGAGCCTTTTCTGTGTGAAATACCTAGTAAATCTCTGATGCAGTTGTCTGAAATGCAAGCCTGGTCATACTGTTCCTGGTCATATTGATTTATCAAATAAAGAGGTGTGGGGCTACTATCAGAAGCTCCAACATTTCTGTGCCTGTATATGGAAAGTCAAAAGAAGGCATGGATTCTGGTTTTGTCTCTTTTTGTTACATGTTTCTGTTAAAAATAGTGATCTGAGGCAAGCATGAATTTTAACGGGAAAAGTAAAATTGCAGAGACCAGTGCTCTAGAGATTTCTGCTTCTCAGCCTTGAGTAATACATTTCCACAAGCCAGCGCATTGGCTTCTAAGAGTGGGGAACAAATAGGACTGTAAGGATTCATTTTTCTCCCAGACAGCAATGTTTGCTGCTTTGTGGGGAGGTTTGTAACCCTGCACAACAGCAGGCTTTATTACTCACTTGGCTATGCCACGGCTGGTGTGCTGCCTTCCTTGTGGAGCTTGGCTTTTCGTGCTGTGAAAGATCTGCACTGCCAGGGTCAGAAACAGCCAGCAGGCTGAGGAGACTCAGCTCCGAGGAGGACGACCACGAGGAGACGTTCGGTTTTTTCAACAGCCAAACGAAAGACCTTTGTGTTCATACTTTCAGATGGTGACCCCATGTCTTGTGATTTGATAAATCAATATCTCCAGAAACAATCTGGTCAGACCTGGATATCAAACATGCCCAAACAGTAAACTACTTCAGAGCTGTGCTGCCTGCCAGGGGTGACTGGAGAGGTCATTTGTCCACATCTACAAGTTCAAGCAGAGCTGCCCTGTAGCGCTACTGAAGGTCTTAGCACAAATAAACTCCCTACTACCCAGCTGAGAACTGAAAAACTGTAGTGAAGCTTGCCTGGTTTTAAAAAAAGCAGAATTAAACTACCACTAAGTGCTTCCTAAAACTTTAGTTTCCCTTGAGCCTTTTTGAGAATTCAGATCCTTTCTTTGATGTGCTACCTGCAGAAATGCTTATATCCAGTATGAATTTGAAGAAACAGCATTTTTTTCTTCATGAATTAAAGAAACACCAAGTGCATGCTTGGACCTTCGCAAACAGCCAGTCTGAGATGTTACAAGACTGTAAAAATGTAAGAGTGTCCATACCAATAGAGATAAAAGGTCCATTAATCCCAGCAGTGCATCCCATTGCTGCTCACCAAGCCTCTGTCATCAGATCCTGCAAAGCCCTGAAGTGGAGGGACTGGCTCTGAAAAACCTGTGTCCTGGCTGTATCAAGACTACTAGGTCTGAGGGGTTCAGCCAGTTTCATTGTGTTTTCCAGCCCTTTACTGCCACACACACCACAGCCACCAGCGCTGGCGAAATGGCTACAGCAGCAGAGCTTTCTGGACAAGACTACCCAAGTAATGCTTGAATATGTGGGGAGTTAAATCTGAAAAAAATCACACTGAATCTAATATTGGTGTTTGTTTTCCTTCTTATAGATTGTACAAACAGCTACCAAGCTTTCAGGCTGTTATGATCCAGGTCTCTTTGTAATCCTTTTATTTCCCATCCTCTATATCCTTCAGTTCCCAATGAAGCTTTAAGTGAAAAGTTAAGTGTTTCCAGTGGTAATTCAGCTGTTTTGTCACTGGGTTCCCATAAGAGGAGTGGATGCCCTGATTGCTGGTGTTCACTTTGCCTATTTGTACCATCACCTCTTCTGTGATTATTTCAGTCTTAGACATATCTACAGGCTACCAAAGGGTATACAAGAGTCTTCCCAGTTTCTTCTACAGCAAAATAGAGTATTTTTTTCTATGAGTACAAAGAATGTATTAGCTGCCTGGCAATGACCTTGTGTCACTTGTGCACCTCAGTGCTCCTTGTCTACTGGGATCATCAGTTGACCCTACTGACTCTCTGGGCAGGCCTTTTGCTCCTGGTGTATTGGAAGAAGAAATTATTATTTGTTTTAATCTTTTAGTCAATTGCCTCTCAAACTGTTTTTCATCTGCTTGTTTGTAGTTTTGTGTTTACTGAACAGAATTTATGATATGTCACCATTAGTTTCATTATTTTGGTTACAGTTTCAGACCGTTGAATGATTCCTTCTTAATTATAATAACCCCTTTTTCTTTGCTGTGTCATCAGACTGGCTTCCTTTTATCCTTTTTCAAGACTTTCTTAATGGGTGGTATTCACTGGTGCTGTGCTTCCAGTCTTGCATGCTTCAGTAGTCTCCACGCTGCCTAAAAGGGTTTAATTCCCTTAGCTGCCTGTTTTAACTTTTTAACAAGCTTCCTCACTTTTACTGAAACCGTCTGTTGGAGTTTAGCTCTGCTGTACTAGATTTTTGTTGCTCTTGTAAGGATATTGAATCTAAGTGCATTTTAGTCACCGTTAAAGTGTAGTTCTACCACTGTGCAAGTTTGAATCAGATCCAGTGCACTGCTCAGTATCAAGACACGGGTTGTTTTTCATCTCACCATCTGCTTCAATGAACTATTGCAGATAACAGAAATCCCTGATATATTAAGAATATAATTTCTGTTTCACTGAAGTCATTGCAATCACCGTTTGTGAGGGCCCGCTCAGGGAAGCTGCAGGCGTATGAAATTCAAACCCATGCTCCTGAGATTATTCATTTACAGCCAACCTTTATCAGTGGAGTGGAGAATAACTTGGGGAATGGGAGCTATTCTTGAATTTTGGAGCACAATTTCCTCTTCCACACATCTCAGTTCATCAGCAGCCAGTACTTGGTCTTTGCTGAGCGTGATAATGCTGCTCCCTAATTCACTCCCATTGGGTTATTTGCCAGTTTCCAACAGATATCCTGTACCCGCAGGCTGGCTGCAAGGTGGGAGAGGAAGAGATATTAATGGCAACACAGAAGGAAAATCCCCTCCAGCTGCAAGCCAACCACAGACTTTGGGGGTGTGTTTGTACCATATGGCACTGCACAACTCTGAAGAACAGACCTGACAGAGCAGGTTTTACACAGACAACCTAGTAAGTTGTTTCTTTCTGTTACTTCACACTTCTTAGGTACTTAACTCTGGGAAATCTTCAGCATATGCCAACATAACCCAAATATGTATCTTTTTTTTTTTTTTCCTGGGGTTAGTAGTATTAGGAAGAACCTTTAGAGTGAGGAACTATCTGACATCAAATTTACCTTATTCTGCACTGAGATAAGGTGATATTCTAATTTCACTTACAAATGTCTATTCCCTATTCTGTATGCATTGATGTGTGATAAGTTTTCAAGTGTTTTTGGGAGGAGCATGGGACAGTGCTGGAGTAGTTTTCACAGGAGAGGAAAACATGTTTCTGAAGCTCCCTTCCAGTCTAGACGATTCTATGATTCTATGGTCACAGACAGTGGCTCTTTGTGCTACTAAACACTGCTACAAAACTAGCTCCAGATACAGCTGAGGTGAAAGTAGACTGATGTCTGTTGATCTTCTGGCATTTTTATTATTGCACTGTGATTATTCTTAGGTGAGTTGAAGAATTATCAAGGACTAAAGACATGGCTATATGCCATCTTGGCAAAACCCACAGCAAGTGGAAGGTATGCAGGTAAGAGATGCTAACTGAGGGAAAACATTATTCTTTTCCTGAAGAATGTTACTTTTTGTTTGAAAACAAAATCCAAGCCGCAAGAGCAACATCAAAAATGATGCATCACAAGTATTTACCTCTCCCTCTCACTAAGTTTGGCAAAGGCAAGGGCCATCACTGAGTTGCACTCATGCTGGTTTTGGATACAGTTGAGCAATGGTGTTACACTATTGGCAAGAACTCAAGTGAACAGACAGCCATGAAGATACCTACTGACACATGATTTCTGAATATGTTTCTCTGGTGGTTTTTGTGTCCTTAATTATTTATCCTGCTGACCAGCTCTCAGCACTAATATTCTCCCTTGTAGGCTTGGCCACTCAATGGAACATAAAGGAGTGAAGGGATCTGTGAAACTCAAGTAAAACACACATTGGAATCGCCACTGTATTTGCCTGGGCTGTCAGATGACAAATATTTAATCAGTCATAGATCAATAAAGAACGTATCCCATCTGACAAGGTCTTTATTCGGAAACAAAGCCTTGAGAAGTAAGACCATTGCAACACAACTCTTGTTAAGAGTGCGTAGGACTGGGACAACATGGCTGTTATTGGTAGTCTTATTTGCAGCATCTTGTAATTTCATTAGTATTTGATTGTTTCTCCTAGACAATTTTATGAGTCTTTTTTTGTTACTGCCATAGATTGTTAGAGAAAATGACACTGTTCTCTTAGGTCTTACAACAAGTGCTCTTATGAACTCTGGATGCTATGTACACTATTGGGAGCTTTACCCTTTTATGGTTAAACTGCAAAGTTGAAATGAGAAAAACAAGTTTGCACCCTTTATTGCTTCTTTATGATGTAGAAAGGCAGTTTCATTGTCTATTCTGACACTGGCCTTTCAACACAAATATCACGCTCTGAATACCTATTTTTTCTCACAAGCTCTGAGGAGAATAGGTTCAACGAGACAGAAATATCACAATGGACAGAAGCAGAACCTGCTTTTTATTCCTCATTCATGCCCTGAACTGCTGTGTGACTCCCAAACTCTACTTTCTCTGTGTTGAGGTCTACCTCTTTGCCAAGATTGATTTCACCTAACTTTAGGTGTCACACTTTAAAATAAAGGGAAAGAAATAAGTGTGTTTAGGGAGTGGTTCATCTCACCTATCTTAGATGTCATCTTTAGCTTGAGAAGAATCACACTATTGATCCAGACATGCTTCACCTTGTCATAAAGAAGATGCCCAGAATAGGTCAGATGAATCACTTAAAGTTATGGAAGAAAAATCACTGACAGGAGAGCTTGGTGCCTCCTTCACCTTATTTGCACATAAACACTTCAACTTACACAACAGAGAGAGTCACCAAGGCCTCAGAGTCCTTTCTCTGTTTCCTGCAATCACATACTGAGCAGCTCTGTCTGATTCCCAGGGCACAGTTCTGCTTTATTTATGAGTCTAGTTATTTTAAGGCAGAAAAACATCAGAGCTGCTTCTGAAGAAATTCTCCAGCTTTTCATCCAAGAGTAAGAAGCTGCTTGTAGGCAAAGGAAAAATCATCTTGGGAGATGGGTTATGACAGTGCCTTACAACTATATTTAAGCATGAGAAAAGCAATTCCAGATATCATGTGGATGGAGCTGGCTGACAGCACAAGACATGGTGAACTTGAGCCCTCACCTGAGTGGAGATAGTGAAGACATGCCAGAATAGATGGTGGTCTCACACGCAACTTGTGTTTCAGTCTATTTTGATTTCTACCAGATAAACCCCAGGCTAAAAAGATAAAAGCAAACTTGCTTATTCTTGGTGGATAACAGGAAAAAAAACCCTCCTTCTGATTAAAGGACTTGAAGGGACATAGTGACAGGCATATGAAAGATTGACCTAACACTTGATCAAACACTTCTAATATGTTAGAAAACTTATTCCTGCTGAACGCTGGTGCTGATATGCCCTTGGGATACATAACAAAGACCAGACTTGAATACAAATGTGTGCTGGAAAGGTTGTACTCTGAAGAGGGGAAACCTGTGCATCATGATCACTTCTCATGCAGATCAGAGCAACTGCTGGGGGCAATCTGTTATAAATAACATTAATATACCCCCATACCACACTGTTAGCCAGACCTACATCTCCTTCGGTATCTTATACTCCCACCTTTTTGACACAGACAGGGGGAAGGACAGGGAAATGAATGGAGGCTTGTATGTCATCTTTGTCAGGTATCAAGTGGGATCCAGTGTATAGTGGCTGGTTAGGCTCCCAGTGGGTATCTCTTAAGGAGAATTGATTCCACTCACAGATATATCATGTCTGAATATGAAGGAGGCCTTGAAAGGAAGCCTTGAAACTTGTTTAAATTAGACAGGTAGATTGGGATCAATCTGAGTACTTGAGTTCTTCCTCCCAGAGATAGGAATAATTTTATCTTACTCTATCTCCTTTTTCAGTCAATTAACAGAAAGAAGCAATTTAGAGGGTGATGTATGCAATTACTTAGACATCTGCTTTAGGGTGAGATAAATCATAAGGCAGATTCCCTTGACTGGGCACAAAGACAAAGGTTGAGTGATGTCTAAGTGAACATGAGTCAGTTCTTACTGGATCTTTTCTGCCCCTTCTCTCCTTTTCTTTCCTTCGTACTCCAAATGCATTTCTTCTTTCTATTTCAAGGGCAGTAGTTCACGCAGTACTGAGTGGTGTCAGTCTAGCAACACAAGCAGCAAACCCAGCAGTACTAGGCCATCACCTTCTAATAAAAAATTGGCAGGCAAGTCTGAGGAATGGGACCGTGTGAAAGATACCTATCATGCAGCATTTTGGAGGCAGCCCTGGAGCATAGCTTCCTTGGAAAAATAAAATAAATGTACTTCAGATTTTAACTTTGGGTTGAAAAGTCAACATATGCAGCTGCCTGCAACCAGTGGCTTCAGTTTGCTATCTTCACCTCTGGAAAATTGTTGCTCATCCAACTGTGAATATCTGACAGAGAGCCGGGTGCCCCTGAGGGCATCTCAGGAACAGGCAGTTTCAGTGGAGACTAGTGTATCACCAGTGTACACACACCAAGCAAAAGAGTGCTGGTGAGACCTATTCCCAAATGATGGAAACTAAATTGGAAATAATATCCTAGGCCAAAAGATTGCACCTCTGGAGGTTGTTGTGGTGTAATTAAATGGACAGAAGGTGAAACTAAAGGACCTTCAGATGTTAGGAAATCAAGGGAGATATCTGGGTTTAATGAGGTAAATCCTGAGATGGAGAGAGAGGACTCTGAAAGGCCAGTGGGGATTTGGATGGCAGGTAACACTAACAGGCACCATGGAGACGGGATTGATGTGGTCAGAGGGGAATTAGGTTAGCTTTCATGGCTGGTGCATGAGAAGGGTGTCTCTGAACAGGGGTAAAGTGAATGTCCTTCACCCTCATGAGACATCAATAGATTGGTGATGATACAGATAAAAACCCCCTTGCAGCATGAACCCTGACTGACTGAAGCAACTGAAAATGGACCTGGGAATAGGGTGTTGATTACAGGTGCACTGCTCCAGAGGCACCCGTGCCTGCCCCAGGGAACACTACTGTTTTGCTTGCAGAAAAAGAGCACAACTGGGAGGTGACTAAGTCTCAGGTTGACCCAGATATCTGGCTGGCTATCACGGGGAGTGATGGTCTTCACTTGGTTCATTTCCCTTGTGGGAAGTGGGACATTTCCCTTTCTTCATTCTTAGCTGAGCCCTCAAGGGACATGAACCCCATGTCCCATTCCAGTGGACCTGATGAATCGAACTTCTCATCCCTCACTAGTAGAGTTGACCACACTTTGGACATCTGATGCTTCTCCAGTCTCCACCACAGCAGAGTTCCAGAAAAACCACAGCTGATCCCCTCATTTTGTCACTTTCTGTCATATCTGAGAAAACTGATCCGTAGTTAAGAAACAACCAAAATCACTTGCATGTGAGGTGAATATGAAAGACCACTGTGTGCTGAAAAGCTCCACTGAAGGACATGAGCGTGAAGGAGAGCGAGATAGCAGGGCTGCCTTCATATAGACTCACCAGGTACACTGTAGCCCTTTATAACCACAATGAGCTGTGTTCAGCGAGTAAAACCAGATATCAAATTCATGTGAATCCAATCGGCTAAGCTATAAAATTGCTAATATGATATGGAGGTGTTACTCTGATGTAATAGGCCATTTAGAAAAAAAGGGATATAGATTTTCTGTCTTTTACCTGATCCATTTCCTTTCTCACAAAGGAGCAGCTAAGAAGGAAAGTGCTGTGTTCTTGTTTCATAACCATTCCTCTGATGCTTATGGTGATGCTTTAATGGAGATGCTTTGAATCATTTGCTTTAAATTGCTGTTACCTATTAGTTTCATATCCGCTTTCCATTACAGTTAAGCAAAGCACCCGTTTAGTAATTCTTACCCAAGGCCACGAGCAAACAATAGCAAGATATTTAGTGTTACTAAGAAGCCTCGGGAACTTGGTGTGTGTATCCATAAACTGTACAAATATTTCCATGAACTAAATGAGCTTGCACACGTGGCTGGGATCTGTGCTCAGAGTTATAGCGTTAGTTTTGCAGGAATCTTGGCATCTGTGCTCCAGGGGGAGGCGCTTTCAGTAACTCATTAGAAAATGCTGCATTGCGAAAGGTGCGAGCACTTTTGGAATGCAGAGGATTGAGTGAATGTTGCATATCTTTCTTCAGCACCTTATCTGCAGGGAGGTTAGGCTCACAGCAACCACAAGCAAAAGAGAATCCCTTGATGAAGAGTTAAAGCTTCTTGATTTGGCCCTGGGGTTCCTTAATACCAGTGTCGGAGCAGATGAGTGATGAGGCTGCTTCCAGAGTTGATTGCAACTTCCTATAATTACGATTTGCTGTCAAATAATGGTGGGTTTACCCAAATAGAAAAAAAAAATAATCAACAGGAATGTATCAGCTTCAACAACATTTTGTTTAAAGCAAATAAAATGCTCTAAGCCACTCTGACTCTCCCTATCACACATGGTCACCTCCTGCAAACGTAAGGAAAGAGTTTGAAGGCAGCAAAACATTCTGCTTTTGACATTTTCTGCATGCATCATTTTTCACTGCAAAGTCATCTCATACTTTAGAATTTTCTAAACCTTTGAGAGTTATATTAAAAAAACTACACAAAGAAAAACAAATGACAACAGCAGCAAAACAACACATATTTCACTGAAACCTTTAAATAAAATTGTTTTTCCCATTTTGTCTTACAGGCAATGAGACCATTGAATTGATTTGTTCTCCTCTGGGTGCTGAGAAATGCAGGAAGTTAGGGATTTGGGGGAAGAAAGGGTTCTATTGGAGATAACCTATGCAATTCTTCACTCTTCAGCCTATGGTAGAGGTGCCTTTAATTATTTAGAATTTCAGAAATGCCATTGCAGGTATGTAGCATATTGGCACTTATCTGCACCTTACAACCAAAGGGTGTCAGAAGTGGGAGCCTGGGGAGTATTGGGAAGCTATATCTTAATGTACTGTATAGCATATTGTACAAAGCAAGGGACAGGTTCACTGTCTCCCAGCCACTCTGAGGGCAACATCTATCAGCTAAGTGCTGTGAAAATGAGTAAGTTACAGCCCCTGAGAGAGCGGCTGGTTTATCTGTATGTACCTCTTCACTTAAATTAAACTAGGTGCCAAATGCAAACCTCTTTCCAAATTTAGAAAAGAACAAGTTGGATACAACCTAGTGTAATTTGAGCAAGGCCAAGAGAATTAATGATTTTCCAAATCTGTGTTTAGTCAACAACAAAGCAGAAATTAAGAGACTGTAAAAAAGATTTGCTTCAGAGGTAAGTAAAAAGGTTTTATTATAAGGTGTAAATCAAACGCTTTATGTTTTGCTAATTCATACTGTCATGCTTAGTATTTATTATGTATCCTGTGGTTTTCCCACCACCTTACTGTTAATTCAGTGAGACAAATTTAGTAGGTGACTGATTCAGTAGTAATGTAATTAAAACCTCATAAATTATATTGACCCAGTGTTTAGACATGTTTAGCTTTCAGTCCTTTTCGAAAACTTGTTACTGAAGTATTAGGACATGATTTAGTGGAGATGAGGGATTAATCTTTCTTTACTGCTCTTTTTCTTTTACAAGACTTTTTCAAAAAACAAATAAAAAAGATTATTTGTGTCACATTATGGTGCTAACACAAAAAAACCTGCTGGAGTCATGCGATACAAACTTCTAGTTCCCCTAACTGTGCGTTGTGGGGATCCCAACCTATTGCTACCTAAACACTCCTAAAGGATATAACGGGTTCGTCAGTCTGATCCTTCAGCAATCCCTGAATTACACAGCCTGTGTTTCAGAGAATCCTCAGACAGCTCTCTTTCAGCCAAAATTCCTCCAGAATTGGGAAATGTGTTTTTTTCATGAGCAGTCTGTAGATTGCTCCATATATCAAACAGCACAGATTTGTCCCATGTCAAGAAAGGTTCTTCCCTTGAAGGAGGCTGGTACCCGTGGCAGTTCTGGATTCCCCTGGGACATCCTTGCTCCTGGGGCCTGGGGCCGAGTGTGCTGAGATGGCTCGTACTCAGCTGCTTGCTCAGAAGGGGGTCTCTCCCTTCCCTGCCTTTAAACTAAACCCAGTCTCTCTGCAGAAGTCTCGCAGCACAAACGTGTGCTCTTGTTGCAACTCCTAAGGTAACGCTAAAAGTTAAATGATTATAAAAACACAGATGTGGATAATTTATACCCAGGAATTTTAAAGGAACCAAGGTATTGTTAGATTCATTAAAAATGGTGGTTAGCAAGGCCACAAAACTGCAGAAGAGTGAATACACTGATGTTTTTAAAGCATAAATAGAATGCCTTGGGTAATTACAGTTCTTTCAGCATGATATTGATCCAGAGAAGATAACAGAACATTCAATCTTGTATTTGACTGATAAAGGATTGAAAGACAATAATGTAATTAATGTTAATCTACCTGGGATTATTGACAATAGATCTTGTCTAACTGAAGTGGATAACTTTACTTCATGGCATTGCAAACTGTTGATAAGGGTAATAATATCAGTTCAATGGACTTAGGCTTTGCTGAAATCTTTGCCTTAGTCCCACACAGAAAAATAGAAAATCAACATAGATGCATTAAATTGATTAAAAGCTAATGGGAAGAACTCAAAACATTCCTGTAAATTGGGGATCATTACTGGGCAGGTGAACTGCTAGTTAAGACTGCTATTTAACAGTTCTGTCAATGCTCTGACAGAAAGCATAAAATCCTTCCTGATAAAGCATGGTGATGACAGTAGAATTGGGGGAGTGATAAATAGTGAGAGGAGGGATGATGGACATGGAGTGGTCTGAATCGATTGGTAAACTGAGCTTGGCAAAGCCATGTGCCTTTTACAACAGCAAATCTAAAGTCGTAAATCGAACAAAGAACAAAAGCCTTGATGCTGGACGGAGGCTGCTGCTCGAGAAGCTGATTGCCTGGGAAGTCTGGTCATGGTGGATAAAAACAACTCAATGTGGCCTCCTGGTTTAGAACCTCATCAGATGAGCTGAGGGGCTTCTTAAATTATCACATAGGGTACTATCAAATCAGCTTTGTGAGGTTTAACATCCCGCATCCAGCTAGGTTGTTGCTGTTGCCTGGTTTTGTTTTAGTATACGTCTACACATAACTACAGCCTTCATTTTGCAGGATACATAGGACCATGCTAAGTCCTTTCTTCCATTAGACATATGTTTAAAGGGTTTGCTGAGCTGGGGACCTTCACCACAAGATACTCTTCCATTATCTTGTGGTTGGTTTTTTTTTCCCCTTGGTTTCATAAACTCATTTGGATGCAGTGGTTTTCTGTGGTTTAATTTACTTTGTGTTATTATTGTCTCCAAACTGTGTATATTTACAAAAGGAATTAAATGAGTACTATTTATTTTACAGCCTGTAATGGCCCTTTTGGAGGGAAGCCATTATGTAGATACTTATAACATACATCTTTTCCTATTAGAGAGCTCTCATGACATAAATACAACAAAACAAATATCAAGCTCAGTCCTGCAAACAGTTTCTTGCAAAACAGGCTTTATTTCCAAGAACAGCTCTGTAAAAACACTGAAGTACTCATTCAGCTTAATATAGGCTGGGATTGTCTCCTGATTTTATGCCATTAAAGCAGATACTTGGTTATAGATGTCTGGGTAAAAGTGTCATTAAAAAATGAATGTGCTTGTGTGTGAACACGTGCATGTGCAAAAATCTCAACCAATTTCATTAGAACTGTTCCTGTTGCTCCCAGTTTCAGCTCAGTAAGCAAACGTAAGGTGATTTAAAAACCCTTCTGTGCTGCAGAGTTGGGACAGAAAACCTGACCATAACCAGTCATTGGTGTCCTCCTGTGATTTCTGTGACCCTTCAACTATTATAGAAAGTGGGATCTAATATAAAATTGACCAACTCTTTGGGCATATTTGGATGCAGCCCATCTGGTCCCATGGACTTATATGTGTTGAGTTTATAAAATACAGAGACTATGGCATGGAGGCTTCTCTGAGCTGCTTAAAGAAGCTTTCATCCCCATCCTCACCCTGTCAACTGGTTGGTAACATACTTCCACCCTAACATCAACCTCACAGGCTTCTCCTTTGATCCTGACCCCCAAGTTCTCACCTGCCATCAAATTCTATAAAGAGTTCCATATATCCGAGCTACTGCTTCACATAGAGGGTAATCCTCTCCTGATTTTCCATATGTGTGCCTCTTGAAGAGTCTTCATCCATCTACTACATCTCTCCAGTCGTGCAAGCTATCCCACCACATCTCAGTTATTCCAGAGATGTTTTAGTTTGCTGATAGATGGCAGTAAAAGATATTAAAATGTTTATATACCTCCTGGAAACACCTACATCCTCTCAGGGTTAAGCCAGCATCCCAGAGCCTGAGATGCTGTACAAATGCACAGCAAAAAGTAGTTCCCACCTTGGTAGTGCAGGTAGTCCTCACCCCTGGCTTGTTGGCAGTGGGTAGTTTGGGAAAACTGCATGTTCCTGGCAGCCACAGGAACCAATTTAGCAGAGGCAGAGAAAAGTATGAAGTTGCCTGCAGTGGGCACTTTGCTCCATGCCTTGTATCAGGGGCAGCGGTGATTGCTCTTTCAGATTGTGGCTGGGGGTAGTATTAACTCCCTTTGTCAAAAATATGTATGTCTGCTTCAGCCAGGATGAAAGGATGTTACTTTAAAAATAAATGTACTAAGAAAGTTTTGTGAAGTATCGTATCTTTTGCCTACAGTCAATTTTGAAAATAATTGGTATAGGCTTAAATGAAATTGGTCTACCACAGATGAAGCCAAAGGGTCTTACATTAAACATAAAAATTGTCTGGATGTATTAATGTTAATGGAGCAACAGTAATTTATCCCAGCTGAGAATCTGGCTCTGCATGATTATTTATTTCCTTTGTTTTCCTTCTCTTTCTTACTGCTCCTACACTTTGCTTTTCTCATTCCTCCCTGCTCCTTTTGCACACAGACACATATATACATCTAGACTTGTTTCTCATTCAAAGATTTTTCATTTTGTTATCAAGCTTTAGGCTGATTTCTGAACAGAGTGCTTCAGGTTTTAAGCTCAAGAAATTTTTGCACTCTTTATGCTACTCAAATCCAACAATTTGTATAGGATAAAGGCAGGCTGTGACTAGACGGGCTCAAAGATTGTTTCTTGACAGCATTTTAATGCCACAAATCTTGGTGGTTTTGTGCTGGTCAGTGCTGCTCTATGGACAGAGGAAAATGATATAATTCTTTTTGTATGTCGTAGAAAATCAACTCAATTTTCTTTGAAAGCCTGTCTTTCCAGAATGTATCCCCTTGATACAAAGCCTGGTATATTTATATTATGCCTCATTCACAGCTGGGTACCAAAGACCTTGACTAATTTACTTCATAAGTGAGATGAAACACATTTATCAGCTACTGAACTGAAAGCATCTCTTTTTTTTTTTTTTTTTTTTTTTTTTTTTTTGTGTTCCCTCTCTTGTTTAAAAAAAAAAAAAAAAAAAAAAAAAAAAAAGTTCTAGGAAAAATATTAAACCCATCCTCTCAGGGTTAAGCCAGCATCCCAGAGCCTGAGATGCTGTACAAATGCACAGCAAAAAGTAGTTCCCACCTTGGTAGTGCAGGTAGTCCTCACCCCTGGCTTGTTGGCAGTGGGTAGTTTGGGAAAACTGCATGTTCCTGGCAGCCACAGGAACCAATTTAGCAGAGGCAGAGAAAAGTATGAAGTTGCCTGCAGTGGGCACTTTGCTCCATGCCTTGTATCAGGGGCAGCGGTGATTGCTCTTTCAGATTGTGGCTGGGGGTAGTATTAACTCCCTTTGTCAAAAATATGTATGTCTGCTTCAGCCAGGATGAAAGGATGTTACTTTAAAAATAAATGTACTAAGAAAGTTTTGTGAAGTATCGTATCTTTTGCCTACAGTCAATTTTGAAAATAATTGGTATAGGCTTAAATGAAATTGGTCTACCACAGATGAAGCCAAAGGGTCTTACATTAAACATAAAAATTGTCTGGATGTATTAATGTTAATGGAGCAACAGTAATTTATCCCAGCTGAGAATCTGGCTCTGCATGATTATTTATTTCCTTTGTTTTCCTTCTCTTTCTTACTGCTCCTACACTTTGCTTTTCTCATTCCTCCCTGCTCCTTTTGCACACAGACACATATATACATCTAGACTTGTTTCTCATTCAAAGATTTTTCATTTTGTTATCAAGCTTTAGGCTGATTTCTGAACAGAGTGCTTCAGGTTTTAAGCTCAAGAAATTTTTGCACTCTTTATGCTACTCAAATCCAACAATTTGTATAGGATAAAGGCAGGCTGTGACTAGACGGGCTCAAAGATTGTTTCTTGACAGCATTTTAATGCCACAAATCTTGGTGGTTTTGTGCTGGTCAGTGCTGCTCTATGGACAGAGGAAAATGATATAATTCTTTTTGTATGTCGTAGAAAATCAACTCAATTTTCTTTGAAAGCCTGTCTTTCCAGAATGTATCCCCTTGATACAAAGCCTGGTATATTTATATTATGCCTCATTCACAGCTGGGTACCAAAGACCTTGACTAATTTACTTCATAAGTGAGATGAAACACATTTATCAGCTACTGAACTGAAAGCAACAAAAAAAAACCCCTTTTTTTTTTTTTTTTTTTTTTTTTTTTTTCAGTGATACCTCCCTGGTCTGATACTGAAAATAGAGCATCTTAGGACTTTCTTGTCATAGCCACATTGATCAGCTGAGCCACTGGAGCCATCCATAGACTAGTACTCTTAATACTGATAAATTGGTCAATCTTCTTAATTTCTTCTGGCCATATAATCTTCCTGCACCAGTCTTGGTGACTTTCTATATTAAACATCAGAGCTTTTGGACTCTGCGCAGCTACTTGTTTTATCCCATGTTCCAGCTCCAACATAACACTTTGCCCAGGTTGCTGCCTATGCTGTGATCTTGGAGACTGGGAAGGGATCAAGAGCATCTAAACAACAAAATCTTATTGGTTTTTCCATCCTCCATCAATTTTACCTTCACTTAAACACTTGTATAATGTAGAATTCCTATATTTGTAAATGTTGTTGGGATTCAGCTTTCTGCAAACAGCATCAACACATCCAGCTTATAATAAAGGCTATTTCCATGGCCAACTAACAGACTGACAACAGACAGACTCAGATCCAAATCTGAGTGGTGAGGAAAATGAGAAATTTAACAGGTTATCAGGGGAATTGGTGGCTTTGCTGTCTCCTGCAGACTTCAAATCAAGACTAGATGCCTGTCTGGAAGACGGCCTTTAGCCAGTCACTGATTATTTGACTTAGAACAGGAGTAACCAGATGGAACAAGATTACTTTTGTTCTGCTGTAGGATCAGGTGGTCCCTGTTGACCTTAAAATCTATCAATATCTAACAAGCAAGCAGAAGGAGACAGTCAGGTGACGTGCTATTGTCAACTTGTTGCCAGCATGAGGTGTTTTTCAAGAACAGGAACACTTCTTGCTCAACTAGACCTAAATTTTACTGCGGCTTTGACAAAGAACAGTTCAGCTCTGCTCCATCATGCTTCTGTGGTTGTGTCCTACAGTGGGACAGCACAGGTTCCAAGGTTATCAGTGTGCTGATAACTGGAGCAAAACAAAGTAAGCATCACATTATGAGCTTTACATTTCCTTGTTTCAGCGATTTACCTCGAATAGTTCAGAAGAGCCCAAGTTATAAACCTATAGTCTTTTTTTCAGTACTAATCACTTTTTGGGGCTGTGGTAAAAAATATTAGTCACATAACAAGACATTCTAAAGGGGTTAAATTTAACCACCAACAATATTTTTGTGGCTTCAGTAGTAAGAGTTTTGTCCATAATGAAGTTCATAGAAAGTGTGAGCTATTGACTTCAGTGGAATTTGGATAAGACCTGATGACCTTTGCTTCCATTTTAGCAGTTGATAATGATGCCTCTTTGTCAATAGTGGGGATAGAAGGAAGCCACGAGGAAAGTGTTTACTTTTAAATGATTTGTCTTCAAATGATTTCCAACCTACAGGGTACCAGGCCATAGAGCCTTAGAAAAATGGCTTAACACTACAATAAATGGGTGCAACTTTTTCCCTGTTCAATACTCATCAGTCTCATCAATCTAAAGAAAATAAATGCTCTAAAGAAAACTTATGTGGCTCTGTAGACTGATCAATGGATCAGTCAATATAAGAGGGTTTAGCACCTCTCACAAACACTTCATTCTAGTAGCTGTCGATCATCTGCCTAGGAAACGGTTGCAAGACTCTCAAATACATCTCTTCTGCTCTGAACAGTGGAGGAAGGGGTGTCTAGGATGACAGTTTAGGCTGTGGACTTAACATGCAAACAGAAGGAATTGGCCAAATCTAAGGAGAAAGTTTGGCATGAACTTTGTTAAATCATCACACTTTTTTTTTTTTTTTTTGGTATACGAAGTCCAAGCCCAGGATATGGTTGCTGTATTATGCAGTATAGGTTAAAAGAAACCTGGAATTTTGAAATGTCTGGCAGAAATTCAGTAGTTACTGTTCAAGTTCAAAGTCATGGGCCTGGGAAATCAGAACCAGCTCACAGCCAGAATTGTGCCCTTGACTGGGGTAGGTTGGAAAGCTTTCAAAGAGAGAGTGGCAGCCTCCTATCATAGTTTCCGGAGAAGTACCTGATCTCTAAGCAATTGCAAGGAAGACTTTTATTGGTTTGGTGTTTTTTCTTTAATGCATGCATTGCAAATTACCACAGCCTTCAGATTTTTAGGGAAAAAATGTCATTAAGAGGTAACTGTTCCACATTTGTAGGATGGCTCACTGGCAACATTTGCTCTAATTGATCCATTCAGGAGAGTTATGTTCGTAGTGTGGATATAATCGACCCACAGCAGATTATTATTTCTGTCACAGATCTTCTCTGCAGATGTGATAGAAAGTAACTTTGGCAGGGGTTTACGGGCTTCGGAGAATCTCATCAGCCTTGAGCAGTACACATACTTGTTTGCTACTGAGATAAACATGAAATACAACATTCATAAATACCAGACCCTTGGGCCCAGAACACCTAATGAATGTGGAATGTGTTTCTTATATTTAAGTAGATGTGAGGGAATGCTACATACTAACTGAAGATAGAGTACTAGTCATAAAAAATTCTTTGTAAAAATATGTATTTATGTTTATCCTTAATTAATACATTGAAACCACATCTGTTCTTATTAACTTAGGCAAATTATTGACTCAAATTCAAGCTATGTGAACAACCAGAGGTCTCTGACTGAAAGTTTGCGAGCAGCATTTGCATTTTATACCTCTATCATGACAGGTCTGGCAAATTGTATCTCACTAGCCCATTAATATTCAACAAAATATGAATAATATCCTTGTTGGAAGAGATTTCTTTATTTTTTTCATCTATCATATAGAAACCATAACCAAAATTAAGTGAAATTTAACTCAGGTTACCATGAAAACACTGTACCTATAAAGAAAAAACTGTAACTAAAATGTACTCAGGAGATTAAGAATATCTTTTGGTGTTAAACTTAATAGTTTAATCAAGTCCTTTCTGAAATTATGGCATGCATGTAATCCTGCATTTACGGTAGTGGCAGGGAAATACCGTCAGTGTTCTGCTACTAATAGATTTTATAGAAGCTGTGATTTGGCAACACGTCCCCAAATCCCCATTGTATTTTCTTCCTACCCACCACCAGTACATTGCCAGGAGTTTTTTGTATTTAAATTAAAAATGAAAATATAGCTTGAGCAAACTCTGAAGTAAGCCAGTATATAAATCATTTAAACTGCAATGTATACCTCTCCAGAAAGTGGTTTAGAGTGCATTTCTGAAAAGAAAATTGTTTAAAAAAAATGACACCTTCTTATCCATAGATTTGTGACTTTCTATGTTTATTTCAAGAAGATTGCTGGGTTTTGGTGACAAATGCACTTTATTACTGCTGTAGCCAAGACAACTGCACAGCAAAGAGGCAATGAACTGTGCATTCCATCCTTTGTGTGTGTTATCATCAGAGTCTTTTTGCTGCCTCCAAGAAGTTGTGCCTCTGTAAAGCCATTGAAAACAATCACATTGAAAAAAAATGCTTCTGAGTGCAGTTAAGGCTGAAAAACTTTTGCCTTTGCTGTAAAATTAATTTAAGATTTCCAGCTCTTAGCCCAAGTCTTGCACACACAAAATAATCTATGAAGTGGAACAAGAAGGTGCTTTTAAGTACACAGAGTAGACTGGTCTTTATAGATGAATAAAATGGCATCTATGCTCATGTGTCTCATTAGATTTTTCAAGTAAATTGTTTTGTGGTTCCATCTAATTCCTAAAGGTCTGTCAATGTCTTGCTGAAATCGCATCCCGTTTTCTGTTCCTCAAAAGGAGGCATAGAAAGGCACAGAGTACAGCCCTACCAAGAATTTGGCATTCCGATTCTAGGACCAAAGGCTCTCTCTGTATCAACAGACAACTTCAGGATCAGTCCCTGGCTCCCTGATAATCCACCCTGTAGTGCTCATTCAGGCTGAACACCAGCACATCCTGGCTGGCCATCCAGACACGGTAGTGGGTTCCGATATGCTATATGGATGTCCAAATATTGAAAAGGTTGGATCTGTATTAAATCCGGTCACCTCCTTGATGCCCCAGCAGGTTTTGCACCCTCTTGTGTTCATCTGTTTCCCCTGTGCTCTTTCCATCAAAGAACCCTTCTTGCTAACCTTTTTCTGGAAATTCATTTCAGAAACACCACAGAGTGTGAGCACTGAAGTCACGGAAACTCATGTCTTAATGGAGATAGCATGGACACACCTGAAATTTTGCCACTGGAAAAACCTGTATGTGCCGTGCTTTGACATCGGATGTGATCTGTGACATATCCCAGGAGGAAAGGGTGAGGAAAGGCAAGAAAGGGAAAAGGGAAGAGAAATAGAATGAATGCAAGCCACAAAATTTGAAACACGAACACTTGTATGGCTAGAAGAAAGAGACTGGAACCTTTTGTACTGGTCTGCATATGAGATAAATATGATACTTCACAGTATCCTGGATAAACTCTCCTCAGTCCTTCAGAGCTCCAGCGGATTGACCAAACCTATCCTGGGCCATATTGGTGTGACAGGCATTTGCAATGAGGATGTTTTGTTATGGGAAATGAGCTTCCAGCAAGAGCACAGGGTGTGATGACGATGCCAGTTAGTGCCAGTCTTGCTCAGAGACAGTGCTGTGCCCTTTTGATCTGTGAAGGCCACCCAGGGCCTTTGGGGAAGGCTAGCAGAGCAGGTGGGTACCTCCTTGGTGGGCACACAGACAGTTGACTTAGCTATGCTCAGGATGAGTAGGGATGCAGCCACAGTGTGGAAAGACTAGCAGATATGTTGGGTTGTTGGTCTTGGGACACCATAACCTCAAGCATTTTTTTTGAGGGGTTCAATTTCTCTTGGATTTTTTTTATTTAACTCTTCAGCCAGACTGATATTTAAATGTGTCTGGTCTCCAGAATATTGTATCGGATTATGGGAGGAGTGTTTTATCTCTGTTGTGTTTGAGACCTATAGGAGGCTCTACTGAGGTGGAAAGCCTTCATTTAAGACTGCATAATGGTTTGTGGAGCATCAACTACACATTGTACGTTTTCTGCTTTTGTTTTGTCTCCTTCAGGACAATGTGCTTAAGACTGGAGTAGCCCCATGTGAAAATGACTCAGTTCCTGAGTCCATTTCATTTGGAAACCGCTGAGAAGCAATAAACATAGAATTCCACATTGGCATTAATGCAAAACCACTTTTTAGAGCAGACGTTGACATTACCAGGCGCCAACTGATGGCTATTATGAGCCACTGACAAGTGCTATTTGTGAAGAAAATTCAGCATATTAACTGTGTGTGGGGAGTAGGAAACAGGGTTGCTTTGTTTTTATCAGATTATTTAGCATAAAATCATCACTTTTGCTTCTTAAATGTTGACTTATTCCTCTTGCTGCTGCTTTACTTGAACAGATTAAGTCAAATTTGTCTAGGGTGCAATTTTTACTTGAATTAAGATAAAAGCCACCTTTAATCAAGTACCTTATGCTCTGTAGCTTCCCAGTGATTCTTTATTTCTTTGCCTACGCATTGCCCACTTCTCTGTAATTTTAATTTTGTACCAACAATTGCCAAGATCGGTTGTTACTGTCCTCCCCGACCAGCAGATACTTTATGAGAAATTATTTGGAATGAGCAGACTTTCAAAAAAAGAAAACAAAGTTTTAGAAATATTGGTTAGTGTTTAGACTTGTCCCTAGAGCCTTTTTGGCGAGTATAGTATTCTGTTTTTTTTAGACAAACTTCTAGTTTTCCGGGGCCTTCTCTATTTCCATACAAGTTCAATGCCTTGGCTGATAAAGTGAGAGAAATCTGAAAATATTTCTCTGTAGACAGATGTTTTGTCCCCTTGTAACCCTGGAAAGAAGGAGAGGTGGCTCTGGGTGGCAGAAGGAAGCTCCCAGGCAGTACGTAGGGCTGGGCTTTGAGCTTTTGACTTTGCAGGGGAGCCGGGCATTATCCCCTCATATATAAGCTTTCCTGTAAACAGAAACACAAGCAGGGCTTCTAAAGTAGGCTGTAGAACTTATCACAAAAGCAATATCTCCAGTTTGGGGTGATTACTTTTTATCTTTTTTTTTTTTTTTCCTGAACAAGATTAACACCTTTACTGGCATTTGCCTTCGGTTTTCCCACTATTGCACCAAAACAACTCATGTGGCAATGGTAGGTAGGAGAACTAGTACAATCTAAGCCAGATCTTTGAAATGGGGTTCCTGACTTAAGTTTGTTCCTTATTTCAGAACTTCGACTGGGCTATGTTTCAGAGAGAAATGATTTGATGTGATTCTCTGGAGAGGCCTCCAGAATCACCATCAACTTTAGAAAGTGCAGAAGAGTAGTTGAAAATAATTGTTGTCAATGGAGATGGCACTGCATATACCCCTGTTGGATTTCCCCTCATCTTCAGTGGGATATGGCGGGAGTGAGTGTCGGTAATAACACAAGCAAACAGAAGTTTATTGTCCTCAAATAGCTAATGAGATATGCTGACCATACATATCTGTTTTATAGTTTTTGAGACTTTCCTTCCTCTTCTCAAAATGAGTTGACAGGTCAAGGCACAAAACAATCATTTTGGGCTGTGATTTGGATTCCTATGGCTTGAGAGACATATTGCTGTGACCAGGACATGAACAAGACACTAGAACACAATCCTTGTGCAGAGATCTGTCAGTAGAAGCTGGTCTATTCCTAATAACACCCAAATATTTGCAGTCCAGTCTTCAGAGAACCCATAAGAGGACCCATTCTTTCAGAAAAAGAATCACTCCTGGCACAAGGTACTTCAAAAAAGAAAAAAATGGAGCAGCTTTGAGCTATTAGATGTTGAAAACAAATCTGAATAAATGGAACATTTCTGATTTTGATGCACAGCATTCAACCCTATGAGCCCCAACACGTTACTTTAAGGGTCTATTTTGTTCTTAACTGGTTTTCAGTGCATTTGGAACAGGCTCTGAAAATGGGAGGGCGTCATATAGGTACAGTGTTACAGTCTGGGCTGGAGAGATACAGAAAAATCTATGCAGTTTGATTTTCAGTCTATGGTCTGTGGTCCCCTGGAGGGAGGATGAGGGCAGGGGGCTAAGAGAGTCTGCACTTACTTCTTAGGGATCCTCAAGGAGTAATTAGGAAAAAAAAATGCTCAGGCTAACTTCACTATCCAGGGGTTCCTGCCTCTGTGGGAAATGTCTGAAGGTCTGCAAATTGTGAAAAAAGAAGAGTTGAAAACCACTAAAATATAGCAACATTGGAACAGCTCAGCATTTTCAGACTGCTACGAATTTGCTCGCTTCCAGGGGATGCTGAGTGAATAGTGTGTAGCAAATAATTTATTTCACCTATTTGATTGTGGTTTTTTTTTTCTTTTTCTTCTTTTATTCCGTCTGTTTATTGATCACAGTTTTCAATTGTGCCTCTGGGCTTGTTCGTAAAATGAGGGCCCTAATGCTCACTTATCACAGAGGGGTCCTATGAGCATAGGTGGATGAACTCCACAGAGTCTGATGCTCCGGCCCAGTGCTGCAGGCTCTTTGAAAGTTCAATGCACTTCGGTGTTGAAGAAGCCAGGTGGGATTTGCCTCATAGAGCTGTGCAAACAGCCTCACTCTAGGTCTGAAAAGGCTTTTGAGGATGTTACATTGGGCTTTGTGAGTGCAGATCCAGCTTGTACGGATTTAAGGCTCTATGCAAATATTTAGAACAGCTCTAGTTGCTAGGCTTTGTTCATTCACTCTGCAAAGCCCTCTTGAAGGATTAAAGGTGTACATGATGAATTATTAATTCATAATAAATGTACCTAATTTTAAGGATACTCTGCACACAAAGAAGCCATGACAGCTATAAAAAAACCCACACAAAAAACAGACTGGTACTTTGAAGAATGGCTCATGCGTAAGGACTCATGCGTATATTATTATCAAGTCATGTAGAAAACATCCCAAGGCTTTCTTCTTTGTCTCATATAAATAGGAGTCCTGGGCTAATAGTACTCTGCCATCCCATGGGGTAACAACAATGGCCCACAAATCACTTGCATGACTTATTGATGCTTGCTTGAGCATATGCTAATTTGAAAGAGCAGAGCTTGTCTTAATGGGAAACCGATGGCAGGAGGTTTAAGTTTTAGATCCAAATGGTGTGTTAAGGAGGACATTCCCAGAGGTCTTTGTTCTGGGACAGTTCAGCACTGGATTGGGACATCCTCCATTACATGCATGAGTATAATGGTGAAGAAAGTGCAGTCTCATAGCTAATGCTAGTTACGTTTTTAAGGCTTCCTTTTGGACCAAAACCTGAAAATCAACAAATACATAATTTTCCACTTAAAACTAATTTTATATAAAATAAACCTCTATAGTATCAGTGACACTCAAGAAACCACACCAGAAATTTCAGAGAAGCTGAAGTTTTCTGAGTTTTTAAATAAACTTTGGGTCTGACTAAGCTGGGTGCATCACGACAACAATATTTCTGAGAGTATTTTTTATTCTAATCATAGACAAATCGAGAGCTATAATAAAAAAAAAAAAAGCAAGCATGAATGCTTTTGTTTATATTCCATCAGCTGGATACAGGTCTATGTGGCTTCTTGGTGCTAATCTCAGCTACTGAGCATTACCAGGCAAAGACTGCACCCTGACTGCTGGTTAACCAGCTCTAGTCAATATGTCTATCTCTTCGAGGAAAAAATGTTGCAGTTTGTTCTCTGTGAAAGAAGTCCTGTTACTGTTTTCACTAGGGAAAAAAAAAAAAGAAAAAATTCCTACATAAAATAACATGATTTATCTGGGAGAGATATGATGAGGATGTTATTTTTAATGATAGCTCAGCTGAAATAAAATGTGCAATGACTCTAGGAGGTTATCATTTGAGAATCAGAATCTCACGAAGACAGAAAAAGGGCAGCATGAAAAATTGATCATAGGGATACCTATCTCACACAGAAGACATTTTTCAAAGGGGAACACCTTTCATGCTTTCAAAAGGAGCCCTAGCACTTGAAAAGGCATTTATCAGAGATAGGAAGCACGAGTGCTGGGAAACTTGCAGTCTGAAACTGAAAACTGCAGAAACATGTTCCTGGTTTTATTGCAAACTTGAGATTTTGGATGTATTCACTGAAATCTCTGTGTAAATTTGTACTAGTATTTGAGTGAATCTGGGCAGGTTTATGGGTGTCACTGAAAACTAGATAGTTCAGTAAGAGAATGTTTTTGTTTTCCGTATCTTGAAACATCCCTCCCAGGATACAAATCTTCAAAGAAATCCTGGCCTTAGTCATGATGTGTGGAAAGGGTCTATGTGAACACTAATGAAGCTCTCCAAATCCAAGAGTTTCTGGCTGGAAGATGGAGAGATAACATTTTAGTAACTTAGGAAGTAAAGTTTTATCTGAGTGATAGGGTCAGCTTGGCCATCCCCAGTGATGGCAAGCAGCTCAGTGGCTCACAGCCCCTAGCTTAGCTCAGGCCAAGCGTCCCAGTTTGACCACCAAAGCAGCTACTGAAGCTGCCCACTTAAACAACCATGGGTCAGGTGATATTGTCCAGTTTAGAAATCAGAGTGAAAGAAATTGATTTGCAAAACTGTGCAGGTGCATTATCGTGTCTCTTATTAACACTTGTGATGTTTGCAGTAAGTAAACAGCGTGCCTTTTTCTCTCCTCAGACATCAGTGCTCGGTTGCAACCCAGAGCAGAACAGCTCTGTAGACAGTGCCGTTGTGCTGATGTTTCCATGAATATGTCTGAAGACAGAATTAACTGATGTAAGCAATTATAAGACTACAAGATTCATAATCGACCTCTTTTGGAGTGACTATATAAGATAAATGGCTATAACGTCACTAAACTGCTCTCTGATTATCTTTTAAAATCACAAACACTCTTGCAGGTAACACTTGGGATGTTATGTAGGAACATAAATACAAAATTAATTGATGGCATATTGATTTTATACAGTGACTCAAAGCATTTATCTTAGCTCTACTTATTACTTATCTTAACTCCAAGGATGGCAGCAGAAACAGATTCTCACTAATGGAAAACGTTTTTCAGGTTTCTCTGAAGAGAGATACAAATTGTTTTGTAACGGTATTTTGCATAATCACCTCTTTAAATAATTACCAATATCATCCTCCTGCTGATGTTCTATAATAAACCTAATGATTTCTGAAAACATTGTATACCTTCTCTAACTGGCTCAGACATGTCAAGGTTTTCTGGTCTAGCAGTCAGCAAGGTGAAGAAATTGTGCTTTGCATGCGTAAGACATTTTCCTCCAGTGTCAAAGCCAAACTTTTCTTGCCAAAACTGCTTGCTCATATGTAGTTTTTTCTGCACAGATCCAGCTGATACTGCCCTACATCACAGAGCATCTGGGTTGCTTCTTAGACCAAGAAGAGAGAAAATAATTTTATCTTTGGGATTAATCTAGTGATTAGTCTTTTGAATTTTCTTTTTTTTTTTTTTTTTCAGATAGAGTAACTATGGTTACTTGATACTGTTGTTTGAATTTATGAGATTTATATACTCTTCCTGAAGGGGAAGTGGGAAATCAACTCCTCAATATGGTTGAAAGTGTGCTGAAATAAACAGCAGTATAAAATGCCAGGCGTGTTGTGATTTTATTTTCCCATTCCTTTCAAAATGAAAGAAAATATGGAGAATACGTTTCAGTGGAAAACTTACTTTGCTTTAATTATGGTAACATTTAACCCTAATGGAAGCCTGTAAGTTTTCTGCTCTGACACATTGAATGCTTATGGTAGGCAAGGATGGTGGCACGCAAAATATTCATAGGTGTGCAGATCTCTTTTGCTGATTCACAAGTATGTGGACCGGGTGGGTTCCTTTGGTGTCCCATCGGTGCACAGTGTTAGAAGAGTTAACATTTGCACTTGAAATGGTGAGACTGTCCCTCATAAGGTGAAAGGTCCTCAGTGAAAACAATCTGAAGATTGTCAGCCTAGAATAAGAGTTAAGATCTGTTTCATGTTTCAATCAACCCAGAAGAAATGTCCTGGAAAAGAGAGGCACCATAATAACTCAAGAAGTTCCCAGCCCCTTGGGGACAGGCAGCGTGCTCCTACTCCTACTCTGGAGCACATCTCCTTCAGCTATGCCTGCCAAGCTGTGCAATGGATCAAACAACAGATCTGCGTAAAAAATATCTTCTCCCCTGCCTCCTTTTTTTTTTTTTTTTTAATTTTTAGCCTGATTCACAAGGCCCCATCATTATTTGTGACACCATCACTGAGAATGCGGTGTTTAAAAGTAGGGTAATAGAAACCAGCACTGCAGTACCATCACTTGTGGCTTCAGTAGCATCAAACCATGGCTCCAGTCTTAACACTTCATGATGGCAGTGGCCCATCCCTTTCCGGCTCTGCTTGCTTGGTGGTTTACTTACTGGTACTTGCCTTTTAAATTGAACGAAGACGACATGTTTTAATTATCCTTCTCAGTTTAGTGGAAGTGAGATCATTATTTAACTGTTTAATATTTTCTGTGTCATCTTCATTATTTTTCCACTAAATGTCCTTATCTTCTGTTGTGCTTTTAAATTCCTGAGAAGATTACAGGTCCTCTGTAGGATGAAACTTTAAATATATTCATGTTAAAATCTGCAGATAATGACTGCCTGTCAACAAACACTGATTTTCACTTATTCCAGATATTTCACCTAACATTTTTGTTCTCAGAAATTAACACTCAAAAAAGTTATGCATTCCTTTAGTTTCTGGGGGAATCTGTTACACTGCTGAGTGCAATTGTCATTCTCAACCTGTTGTGAAACAAAATACTTAATGTTAAAGACATCAGGGATGCTAGGTATTTGGGCCTCCCTTTTAAAAGCACACTGGTCTGTATGCACTGGAGTTAATGCAGTCTGTTTTCCCTTGGTTATATCTTGTGGTTGGCTGTCTAGTGTCTAATGAAGTGTGTGTTCATGTTGCATCTTTTAGTACTTTACAAGCTTTTGTTGGCAGCCAATTTTCATGAAACATCTCTGAGACTTCTGCTTCTGTGTTGTACTTGGGTTTATTATAGCAGGACTGTCACACAGTCTCTCTCTCTTTTGCACACACAGAGGTACAGAAAGTAACTGCTTAAATTTTGTATCCTTAGAAAAAGGGTTTTAGTACTCTCAGCTGCAAATAGTTAAGCTAATTCTGAATTTGCTTACAGGGCTTGCTTGTGTGCAAATCACTGTTGCAATACCTGACTTCTGCATTCTCTGGATGTTGCACAAGTTCGTGCCTTGACCTTCCAGTGACGTTCTTGCAGAAGAAGGTTGCCTTGGGATTGTTTGTATCAGGGAAGTGTGAAGTCTATGAATACTATTGAAAAGAATTTTCTGGTTTGGAGGGTTTTCTTTTGTTGCTAGGGGGTAACATTTTGTAGTTTGTAACTTAACCTGGTGATTGCAGTGAAATTACAGCTCATGGCAGAAACAGATGGTGGTTGTATCTGCGATGCAGAGTCAGAACATTTGAGTGAGGTTTTAATGAGGCAGAATATTGTTACCCAGCCCTAGATCCAATAGCTTGTCATCTAGTTGTGAGCAGAATAATTACCAGTGATAAGGATTCATTAAAAAGGTAAGTTGCTTTTAATAGGAACTGCTGTCTGAAGCTCAGTCTTTGGGCTATCAAACCTCTGAGTGGGACGCAGGGGAAGGCAATGAGATAGCACTCCATGTGCAGCCTGGAAGACTGGGATGGAGCAGAACACTTTATAATGTCACCCTCCATTTGCTAAAAAAGCACATTAGAGAGAAGTAAGAGGAATACCCAGTTGTAAGAACTGCAATGGGACTTACACTCTCAACCTTGTAACTACAGAAAATATGAAGGGCTCAATAATATCCGGCTCCTCAGATGTGCCCAGACTAAATAGCAGGGACAAAGGCAGCAAACTGGATCTGAAATGAATCATGGAGGAAAAGCATTTAGAGCAACAATGACTCCAGGAGCTTCAGAGGTGAAGAGGCATTCAAGGAGACAGGGAGAAAAAGGAAATCCTTTGTCCCTTTTAGGGACAATGTCTTCACAACTTTTTTTGCCCTTTGGGCTTGTGAAGGAGTGATTTGTCTGACTGGCAGAATAGACAGAGCTGTAGAAGTTTGGTGACCTCTATGCACTTAGGAGAAGGATTGACATCACTTTTTGCCCTCTCACTCAGTCACTTGGTCAGAGACTCATAGCTAAATGTCCAGAGATGAAGTTAGGACCAAGTATGCTTTATTTTGAGACTGGTAAAGCATCTTCCTCCATTGCTGTATGGGACTGACTGTAGGGAGGGGACTGTCATTTGGGGAGAGGACAGGCTCCCTTCCCTACTGCACCTCGGGCAAGCAGCAAGGGGCTAATGTAGGAGTATGCTCATGTTCTTACAATGTGACTGGTTCCTGCATTTAGACCATCCAGTTTGTAAAGCATTTCCACGTACTCACAAAAGCTGCCAACCTGTTGTGATTTCACTAGTGGTGTGAAGGCTGGGAGATGTGTAACCAGCTCTCCCCTCTCCAAGGAGGTACAAAAGCCAACTATTTGTCTTGCTGATCTTCAGTGACTGGTTCAGTGCTCAAGGGCAACTGCCTTCGTTGTGTACAGGCTTCAGTGCATCGAAGAGAACATTACCTTGAGAGTCTCCCAGCTCAGGTTTTGGGTATGGTTTCCCTGACCATGATAAACCGAGAATCCTGCTTGGTTCAGAGAGCACTAAAAATTATCTGCTGTGGGCTTTTTCTTCCTGTTCTGATCATTCTTTCCCTTTGGAAATCTTATCTAATGACACATTTTTCCTCTGACTGCCACTATTTCAGTGAAAAGCACAGAGGCTTAATTGAGGAGATGAAAGGGAAGGCTTTGGGGTTTTTAGACACTTTTTAATGGGAATTGTCAAATTTCTCAAGCCCACATTCACAATAGAAGTGGAGACAGACCAAAAAATTGTAATAGCATTATTATACACTATGCATTTTATGTATTGATATAGTTTTACTTTATTAGCAGGTTAACTGTATGGCTTTTTAGTAATTCTCTAGGACACTATCCCCTTCTGAGCTCACCAGTTACATTATCTCCTTCTCTCTATGTCTGGAAAGGCTTTTGATGTAGCTCATTCAGAGAGTAAGGGGATGGTCCACCCTGCACTCTCTGCTCTGGGGGCTTTCCAGCACCCTTCCTCCTGGGGTCAAGGTGTCTCTTCTGATATCTCTCCGTTTACCACTTATACAGCCCTTCTTATACTCTTCAAGGGCATGTGCTGTGAACTGGATACCCCCAGGAACAAAGACAGCAGGATGTCATTTGCATTTCTTTGGGTGTCGGACCATCCTATCTGAGACTGCTCAATGCGTTTCCGTTCTGTAAGTCTAACAAATATTTTGCAGTTAGGGTTGAGCAGTAAAGCTGAAATCCCATTCCTTCTCTCTCTTTACTGTTGTGGTCCTGCAGAGCACATTTTAAAGCACATTTTTGTGCTCTGCTTTAAGAATACAGCACTGACCAGGGGCGAATGGTCCCTGTAGCTCTATTAATGTTAAATGAAGCTTTTCATAAATCATGAGTGAATTTCCTATGTTATATTATGCCAGAAATTCTTATCTTAGTGCTTAGTGAAATTAAAGTAGCAAACAAGGATTGATATTTAAGTTGCAAATTGACCTAAAAATATATTACAAACTCCATTAAAAAGTTGAAGATAATCTAAACACATTAATTTATATTAAGGCCATTAAGTAGAAATACAATATATTTTTAATGCTAAAAAATGTTTATCTGGCAGCTTAATTAAATATTTAGAACAAACAGAAACAGCTGAGATCTAATTTTCAAATGCTACTCAGTCATATTTGAAGAAGGGTAAATATACCTGCATCTGTCTGCCTTTCCAACCAAAAAGGTTGCTAGCTACGGGGGATCACTAGAAGATTTATGTTTCTTTTCATCTTTCATCTACCTAAAACAAATAAAATTCTTGCTGCAGCTATAATGATGGAAGTAATAATGGAAACGGTAATCAAGCAGAATTTAACACTCTGAAATAGTGTAGAAATGAATTATTTTAAATGAATGCTTAAACTGTGTAATAATTTTATTGGGAAATTGGAAAATGAGGACTCATCAGGCACTGCAGATAGAGAGACAGAGAGATAAGGGTCATCCGTTTCCATGAGTTCAGCCCTTGCTGATGAAAATGGTCCTCCCACTGGTTACTGTGAGTTGCCCACCTCGTTCTGCAAGGCTCAATCCCTATTTGAACCTTTACACTTGAGGCCCTATCATGTTCATACCACTTTGGGGCTGGTCTGCACAGCCTTTTCCTCTCACATCAAACACTGGGCTTATAAGAATTGGTGCAACTGTCCTACACTGTCTAGCACTTGTTTGTCCCAGTCCCTCCCTGTGTGTAGACACTGGTTCCTCTGCAAAGGGAAGGCAGCACATAAACGAATGCTGGGAGAATTTATGGTTTTTATTTTCTTGGCCCAGTTGAAAATGTCTCCTAGGGACAAGGCTGGGGGGGTATCTGTGTGGCTGAAGAAGCCAGAACCATTTGATTGAAGGGGAGAAAGCAGTGTCTTGATTCTCTTTTGCTCTTTACAGTCACTTGCACATTCATCAATCAGTGTGGGTGTACTTCAACACATTCATACTGCTGAAATCAGAGGGGGTAATGGAGAATCCCATCTTGGGGCCCTTCAGTGTCTTCAGACTGCAAATAGGGCAGGAGTGTGTCACTGTCTTGGCTAAACCTCCTTGGGTCACTCTGGCTTGGGCCAGTCTGGTGCAAGACAAGCCTTAGCACTTAGGTGTGAGACGAATAGAGATGTTCTGCAAAACTTGCTCTCTCTGCCCCCCCTGCTGTAACTCCCACTGTAGGAATTATTTTTACTGAATGAGAACAATTCAAACTCAGAAGAAAAAGAGTTATTGCTAGTGGCAGTCAGCAAAAGTGGATTTACTAGTGTGGGGTGGGGCTGGTGACGTTCTCAGCTGGTTCAAACTTTGGTTCATGATTGAAGCTTTTCTCCTCTCCTTTCTTAGTGTTTCCCTTTCCTGAGAGCGTTGAAGAGCCTTCCCTGATGGAAAATTTCTCAGGAAAACATGACTCATTTTGGCTGCCCTTTCCTCGTGGTAGTTACAAACATGGCTAAGGGAAAGATGGTAATTGCCAATATCCAATTCCTGCCACATCCACGTGGATCCACAAGACACAACTCGCAGCAGCAGTACGGCTGCTCTTATTTATGGCCAATCCTGAGGAGACATCTGTTGTCATCTGAGACATCTTTGCTCATCTAAGCCATCCGCATGAGGCTGGCAGATATTTTGTAAGGCGTAAGAAGGACCTCATTGTTCCAGGCAACAGCCTCCGCATATGAACAAGCTCTAATAAAGCATATGATAATATTTTTTTCAGGAGTGCTGGCCCCAAAAGGGAGGATCATCCTTATGCTGGAGTCTGCAGACTGTGACAATGCACCTGCTTCTGCGGCAGCATCCCTGGCTGTGTAGTGGTGGTGCGTTTCTCTGTTTCAAAGAAGTAGATTACTGTTTGAAAAAGTTCAGTGGCCTTATAAAGAAATGTTTCAACTGGGAGAAATATTTCTGGCCCTCTGTTATTTTTGTACTCGCCAGCTTCCCCTGTGGATAAGTTTTTCCTCCCTTTGTTCAGAGGCTTAAAAAAAGTCATTAAAATTGCCACAAAGCTGTCTGTTGTGAGCAATTCCTGTGTGTGAAAGAAAATAGACAGGAGGATGTTGGAAGAAATGTTTAGTTTTGAAAAACTCCTTTCATTCTACCGATCTCCTTGTCCTCTTCAATCATGTGAAATAGAAGCAAGCATTTAACTAATAAGACATTTGTTTAAAATAACTTTTTTCTTGCCCTTGTTTTATATTATGTGAATCTATCAATTTTCCCTGCATAAACACTCAAGACGAATAATTTCTGGATGTTTGAGAATGTATCTACCTGTTAGCATCAAGCCCATTCAAATGATTAAAAGAAATAATAAGAACGGTGTTTCATGTTGACTAAAATGTCTGTTATTTGGGCATTAAAGCACTGTGGTCCTTACTTACAAACACCCTAAGCAATTAGATTCTCATGAGGTAGGTTAGCCTTTGAGGGCTAATCAGAAGCCCAACAGAAGTACATTTGAAGGGGCACACGTTTCAGGAGCTGGCTGAAGGATGGAATTTAAGAGGTAGCTTTGAATGCAAATTGCTCAGAGCAGAAAACGGTTTGTTGTCATCAGAATTGAGTGTGAATCCATTTTCCTGTCTTGTGAAAAGCTTCAAGGAGTTCTTCATGCCAAACCCATATGCATTGGAGACCTATGAAAATGTTGTGTTTACTTATTTATTTTTTCTGAGAAAAGAGGAAGAGAGTTGAGGGACAAAGGAGACTTGGGACAGTCTATAGCTTAGTAGTTGAGTTGCAGTCCATTTGGTGAACCACAGTGACCATTTGGGAAAGGTATCATTAAATGGGCAAATTTCTGCTGTTGAAGTCAGCAGGGGTCCACATAGTTTGGGACCATCACCCCAGCCAGGAAGGCACAGAAACATGGTGGTGCTTTTCTATTTCCCCTTTCTTCCTCCTTCCACCCCACTCTCCAAGTTCAGTGTTTCAGTGCTTCTGGGTGCCTGAACTGAAGAAATTACCAGTGGGTGCTGCTAACCTGGTAGATACCAGCAGTGTTCTGGTGGCACTCTACAGCCCACTCTGATACATGCAGAGCTCAACACATCTTTGTCCTCTGTCATATTATACTGGGCTTGGTCTAAGTCATAAAGTTCATGTCTCTCTCTCTCTTTACTTTTCAATTATTTTCTTTCTTTTGGCCTATGAATATGGGAAAGATTTTATGCTGGGTTTATCTTCAGTTCAACCTTCATCAATAAATACTATACAAGTCAAAATTTACCAAAGAAAACTTATTCTGTCAGCACAAACATTCACTCAAGTCATACTGGCTTGGACGGGTGGATGAGGGGAGCATTATCTGACTGACTTCAGAAGGGTTGCTCCGGCAAGTGTCACGGCTGCTTGAATTTAAAATGTCAGAGACTTGCTCCAGTTATGGCTCCTGCTGGGCACCAAAGCCTGTTGAAAAACCCTAAAAGACAGCTGGAAAGGGAATATTGTAGCAAATGTCAGTGTGTTTTAATTGACTGGTCTGAGCAAGGAAATCCACAAAATACCGAGAGGCCAAGTCCTTGCCCTCAGATAGTAGGGTTCAGGAGAACTTGCAGGTGCCTTCAAAGTGTACGTCATGCATCCCTGTTGTCTAAGAAGATAAGAGCCTAATGCAGCTGGTGAAGTTCAGCTTTGAGTTTGAGAGGTGTAGATCTGTGTTCAGCTCCACAGGTCAGGGGTTCAAACCTTGCTAACGACTCTTAAAGAAGCAAATCTCACACATCTATGGCAGAAATCAGCCCCAGAAGTTTCACACTGGAGAGTTCTCAGTAATCTATTGAAAAGCAATACTATGAAGAAGGGAAACTTTCTGCCTTTGAAAATGCAATCTCCACACCCTGCTGTACCTGAAAATATGCTTTAGCAGTGGTGAAAATGTCACCTTATCACCAGCACTGAGCTCATCGCATTGGACAGACTTGCTCAGAGCAGATAGGGGATATTTGACACAGTACTGCAGTGGTGGAGATACTCAGTGTTCAGTGCATTTGAGGACTTTGGCTGAGCTAGACTTCAGCCAACCCAGTGGGGAAGTCTGCTCTTATTTTCCTTAGTCATCTATCTCTTCACACTTGTTCATAACTTTCTTCTAAGGAAAGTAGAGTGTGGTGAGGTGTCCTACTCTTTAAAGAGAAGGCAGGAGAGCTAGGAAGATATGCTATTGGGGAGCTAAGGCCACAGGCACAGGCAGGATCACACAGGTTAAAACATCTTGACTCCCCTTTCAATCAAAGAACCATGAAAGCTTCTGAAAAAAGATAAATCCCTCAGATATCACCTTCTGAGGGGATGCTACAATGCTTTTTATATAAAAATAAGGTCAGTGTGCAGTGATCACTTATTTTTCTCATTTCTCTCATGCTGAGGTTTTGCTCACTTCCATGTATGGGCAAAAACGTGTATTTGAGCTTTATTTCTAGTAATAGTTTTGTGCAGGGCAGAAATGACTGCTAGAGGCTGGGCTAAGAAATAACAACATAGATGCATCTTCCAAATATCTGGGACATACGCAGCATGTTGTGATGTTCATTGGCAAAGACAGACAATATGGGAGAGGGCACCAGCAGCCAAGGAAATTTGGTATCAAGCAGAAGGGGCTTAAGTAATTTAGAGAGAAGATATGAATACCTATTCCCTTTGAAAGTGAGAAAAACCTACTCTACTGTAAATCCTCTGGCATGATGCAGAAAGAAGTAAGTGCTGTGCCATAAGGCACAGCACTTATAAAGAGTGAAAAACATGCTTTTTCTCCCACGAGGTTTACTGCAAATGAAGTTCCAGTTTTGGCTTGTGAAGAAGCCAACCTTGCTGCTCCTTTGCAGCCCTGCTCCCATGTGTGCACACACACTGTGCACAGAGAGAAAAGCTCACACTCCTGAGTGATGCATCTGCTCATGACAACACTCAGGGCAGGAAGGAAATAGCTCATCCTTCAAGTGGGGGTGGAGAGTTAAAACAGAAACATAACTTAAGAGGGTTGGTAGATTTTTTGTGTTGTGAGAAGCATCAGGCATCAAAAAGAAATGAAAGAAAAATCCACTTCTCTCCTCAGAGATGCTGGCAGCCTAAACAGACAAGTGAACAAAAGGTGGGAGAGGAAAGGGGTGCCTGGAGAGGTGAAGCAGTGACCCAAGTCCACAGAGCCAGGGCAGAGTTAGCAGAGGAGCCAAAGTTCTCCCAGCTGCAGCCTAGCCTTTGTCTATTTGTTGGATGATCCTGACTTAAGATGCCTTTTTCAAAGCCAAGTTAGCAACTATAATTGCACTACGGTCATCTTTACTGCATTCTTATAGTTTACTCAGCCAGCCTCATAGGCACAGCGCTTTATGGACCTCTAAAATGGCAGATATCTGCTGTGAGGAGCTCAGCTTAGACTGCGCTTAGCACTGTAAAGTGGTGACAGACAATAAACTAAAGACGACAGGAGGGAGGGCTGTAACATTGAATGTGCTGATATATCAAAGAAAAGGTAATGAAATCCTACGTGGCCAGATCATCCTTCATCCATAAAACAGGACAGTTCACAGCAAGGGAGGATTACATTTAAATGCAGTTCTTCCCTACTAACATTTTTGGCCATCTTCCCTTCTCTCTTGCCTGGGCTGTGATGACCACTAGACTTCACCTTTGATCTCAAGCTTAGTGGTGAACAAGGAAAGAAGAAGGTTTTTGTAACCTTTAAGGATAAAGCAAATATAGGTCAAAACCTAGCTGTTTATCTGGCATCAGTTCTCAAAAAAGACCGTGAGGCTGGACCTGGAAGTAAAGGTGTGCTGGCCAGTGAGAACGCACATATGGAAAAATACATTGCTAAATATGAAGAAATAGTGAACACAAAGACATTAATATGTTTTGCTTGAGGAGACTGGAGAATCACTGTCCTGCAATACCAAAAGCCACGAGGGTGATACTGCGTTCACAGTAGTAATTCTATAAATTTATACTACAACTGTTGGAGAATACAGTATTGTCATTGAGAAATAAAGCAGGGAAAGGGATAGAAACAACTAAACACTAATAATATGATTGTAATTCCACCAAACAGTTCAGAATTGGTGTGACAGCAAGGAACAACCAAAGACATGGATGTGAGCAGAAAGCAAACTGAAAAAACCCACAAGTTTATCACATGAGAGCATGCCCTACTGCCTGATACCTTCCTTTGATATAGACATTATATACATGGGAATATATCCATCACATTCATTTGTATAGAAAAAAAATAAAAAAAACTTTTGAGAGAGTGCCACATGAGAAACTATCAGTAAAATCAGAAAAGATAAGAACTGAGAACATGAGTGCAAGAACCGTGCAGTGAGCAAGGAAATGACTGAAAAGGAGGCTTTAATAGTTGCACAGAGAAGTTACTGAAAATCTTTCTCAAGAATCCTTGCAAGATTGTGTGGTAGACAATAAGGGAAAAATTATGTAGAAGGGGAAACACCTTCTTTCACAAGACAGCTATGAGCCACAGATTGGCATGGCTATGAAAAAGCAAATAGCTTGGTATGCTGTACTGGGAGAAGCACAGCCAGTAGAGGTAGGTAAGTAGTGACACCACTGTGTAAGGCACTGGTCAGGCATCAGGAATTGTAACATTTTTCTATATAAAATGTAAATGTAAAATTTTGGCCATCTACATTCAAGTGAGATTAGTCACAAGTTGACAGAAGCAGGAAAGTAAAGTGGATAAAAGCAACAGAGTGTCTTTTACAGAAAGAGAGTAGATGTGTGTAACTCTTACAGCCTAGCAAAAGAAGAATGAGCAAATACATGACTACTGTCAGCAAATATGTGAGTATGAGCAAATACACAGGACGGGTACTCGGCACCAGAGAAGACAAGATTAATGCAGGTGAAAGAACAGACTAGCTGGGGGTAGTCTTGAGCTAGAAACTTCTAACCATCAGAAGAATGAGGCTCTGGAACAGTTCCTGGATGAGGTCAGGGTATAAGACTAAATTATTTTGAACATGGCACATAATTTAGATGCCTGCAACATCAGGGTCTAGATGCAATGATCTGGGGGATCCCTTCTAGCCCTGAGATCCTCTACATTAAGAAAGAATGGGCAACTTTATGGGTGCCCATAAGGATCTAATCTCCACATGAATTGTTGTTCACTGCCCTCTGGTGAGGTTTTTTTGTGGCTGTTTTGACAGTGTTTGAACATCGCCTGACTGAGTCTTGGATGTGATACCTTTTGGTGTAATCTGCACAGCTTTCTCTGGCAGCCCTGAAAACATGTCATCCAGCGGGGAGTGCATGCCTGAGCATCCTGGTCTCCAAGGAGATATGCCCAAAGGAGCTGGATTTCACTGGGAGAAGGCAATACGTCATTGAGGCATAAAGGCAGGTGTGTAGCTGTAAGAGACGTTCCGTTTTATGCATCTGTTGTGGGGAAGAGGTAGTGCAAAGTGCAGAAAGTAAATTGTGGGTTGAGCACTGTCTTTATGATTACTAAGAGATTTCACACTCCATCAATTCTAGGAAGACCTCTGGTCTTTAATCCAATAGCTGAGGCTTACAAACAACTTGCTACCATAACTCACTAAATCATCATGACTCTCTGGGTCAGAAATGCAGCTCTGGTGATTAGAATTCAATAGATCTCCATCTCTTTACACCAGGATTGTGTCTGGCCACACAGTCATCCTCGTGGCTTTTGGCTTAGACTATGTATTAATTTGGATACAGCATTTATCTTTGCAGTTCAGCAGAGTAAAGTTATCAGTTATCTGAATAATGTAATATGAAAGGGCAATACAATTTCATTTAGAGATCTACAGGGATAATTTAGTGTTCCAAATAGCCTCTTGACAGATACCTGCAAATTAAAGGTTAATTTCTTTCTCAATTTAATAACAGAGCTCTCCTCGATGCATCCATCTTAGTGAAAAAAAAAAACACAAAAGAAATAAAATTCAAGATCTAATTTAGCAAGTCCCCACATAGTAATGGGGTATATATAAGCAAGTAATATCTAAATTATTTCAGCCTTTAATCTATAAATATCACTTACAGGAGCAGATACTGAGATTTCTCCTTCTGTGAGCTGGAATCACTGGGCTACCATTCAAATCCTCCCCAGCAGCTGGGCTTCAGGTTTCTCTCTCCACAAGGAGCTTCTAAATATGGCCAAATCTAAGTTTATAATTTTGAATTATATTAGTTGTATGCAGTGTCTCAGGGCATATTTACGGACATATCTCAAGATTTTCCTAGTAAAAAAGATTATAATCTTATGGAAATAAGAGTGTCCCTTCTGTGACATGTAGAGAATAGCTGTCAGATCTGTCTGAATCCCATCCAGTAGCAGGAGCTTTGCTTTTGCTAGCCCTGCTGATTTCATTATTCAATGCCCAGTTCTCAGCCAGGTTATGGCAAAGACAAGTTCCCAGAGCTCTCCCTCTCAATTCGCTCCGTGAGTATCTGGGGAGAGAATGTGACTTCCTGAACTTGGCAGTGGATCCAAATACTTTGAAGGCCACCACCACATCACCCTGAAGCCCAGACCAGCTGGATGAGATCTGGACTACTGGCAAGCACTGTATAAAGACTCGAAGGCTACCTTGGTCCTTAATTGGGATCTTTGGATGGTGGCACAGTTGGAAAAACAACCGGGAAGCTTTTGATTTGCAAGGCTATGACATTAAGGGTACAGAGAATGAATAGGCCAACCTTATTTCAGCAATTCTCTTAAATTGTGCTATCAATTGTGTCACAACTTTTGTTTGGAAGGATGTGAATATGTCTTGGTGCTTATCTGGAGACAACACTTAGAGTGAGAGGAGCATCACTTGAGAAACAGAAGGCAGCAGCTGCTGGAAATGAACAGTCATTTCTTATCATGCCATTGAACACATAAATTTTGTCCTTGTTTTGACCTGCTGAACTTGAAAAGTTTGTACAAACAAAAGTCATTTGTATGAAAGTCTTGGAAGACTTAGAGAGGGCTTTTGAAACATGTATTTGAATGTATTTCAATTAAAATGTGAAAATGTAAAGTTGAAAGAAAAAACACAGAGTTCCTTTGTCACTGATAATCGTATCTTTCCACCCAGGAAAGGAAAGATAAGATATCTTCTGAAATGAAGAATTCTGCTCATTGACACTTAGGCTTCTATGCAAAAAAATTTTGCCAGCATTTGCTGGTCAATGTGATGAGATGATTTCATCTTGAGCCTGGTGTCCAGGGGAAAGCCCCTAGTTCATCTGCAGTTACACTGCCATTCTGGTGATACAGTTTATGTCGAGATGAATGAACGGTTGCAGGATATGAACTGAGACCCAGATTCTGAAAGGATGCCACTCAACTTTTCCTTACCATCTTACTGATGACGATATCAATTCATTCACTTTCTGTGTTCCAGCAAAAAAGCTTCAGTAGCAGCAATATAGAGCTCAGACAACATACATCTCTTGATCAGTTGCCAGGGCTTATCATCGTGGCCCTTCCCATCATACTCGTGTCTTCCCCTATGTCTGAAAATTACTTGCTTCAGTGGCCTTCTTCAGTGTGCTGAGTGGAGGTATTTGATTTCTGCTAGTCTTTCACATCGTTTTTGGTCCAGCTGCAGGGGACTGCAAACAAAGCAAAGACAACAAAGAATTATCTTGTATCTTGAGCTTAGAGTATCTTTATAATAACCTAACCCGCTGCTAGAATCTGAATAGAAGGTCACAGAGATTTCCATCTCAACTAGAAGGTGGTTGTTCCTTTCACCAGATAGCCAATGTTTTAACATAATAAATTCATAAATTAATAGCATGCTAATCACAATGCATCTCTCTGCATTCAGGAAAATGAAGATGGAAACATAGTGTTGTTTCATTCCTGTAGCATTTCCTGGGATGTAAACTTCTCTGGATCACTATCAAACTACTTTTCTGCAGTCTTCTGGATCTCTGCTCAAAGCTGGGTTTCAGACCAGATCCCAGGAAACACTGAACATTTTATATTCCTGTTGAAAAGGATACATACAGTGACAGTCTTAACACCTGCTCAGGTCAGGTACTTCTTTGATTCTGCTACAAAAGAGGGAAGCTGTGAGCTGCAGTTCCCACAGAGTTATTCAGTGTTTATCTCCAAAGGGGTATGACATTTGAAGCTTAGTAACAAGCACCTATCCTCCTAAGCAGACAAAGCTAAATGCAAATTTCATGGCAATGCAAATGCAGAATTTCCATTTCATGCTTGGAAGAAGGGGATGGCTTTGTATGACCTGATTCAATTTCAGAGTCTTCCTGAACTGATAGATCTCATCTGGTCCAAACTAGCTGCTGCTGCCCTTGAGTGCCTGCAGTCCTTGCTGTCTTCTTGCTGTTTCTGTGTTTCTTTCCTGCAATCTGATCCTCTGCCCTTCCCTGTCCCCCAACACTGACACTATTTCAGCACTTTGTGAAGTTCCTCCTTTTCCCCCGTGGGAGTTCATTTAGGAGCCCACATTACTAGTTTGAAGTTCTCTCTTTGGCCATGCCAGCCCACTCCAGCCTCTTCAAATTCTCATGTCTCCCTATCTACAGCATTAATATTTCTACTGCCCTTCCCCTATCAAAGCATTAAAATAATTTCCCATAGGGGACAGTCCTGCTGGCTGGTAGTGATTACCTGGATAGCAGGTTTAAGGAAAGATAACAGACATTTAAGCTGATTGATGATAATTCTTTATTGTGGTACCACTTCACTGTATTCAGCAAAAAGCCCTGTGTGTGGTACCAAGCAAGAACTTGGGAGCCACCAGCATCTTCCTGCCCTGATGAAGCTGCCCACTGTAGCTCATGCAGAGTAGTGTGAAACCGTCTGGACCTAACACACAACACACACTTCTAAAGCTTCCTTTTCACTGCAGCTGGGGAAGCGCCATGGCTGTTGATCAAATTCCTCCCCCAAGGAGCCATCCATACAGTCTGGGTCCTCTCACTGCAGTGCATTTATTCCACAAAGTGCGCCGTGCGCACATGAGTGAGGTACTGTCTTGCTAACTATTCCTCCCAATAAATTATTGAGAAAGCTTTTCCTTGACAGATTGCAAAGCCAGGGAGCCCTGAGCAATTCTGCTCCTCCCCTAAAATGTTCTAACACTTGTATTTATCTAAAGAACATATGCATGTTTTTCCTGATGACTGTGCAGCTTTTTGAATTGTCATCTTCCTCAGGAACACAAATGCTTTGGCTTCCTGCAGAGAGGAAAACCACTTTCACCCCCTCTATACTCAACTTTTCACGTTGCTTTTGGGTTTATTAGGGAAATACTCTACTGGAGACATGACCGGACTGCTTACTGACAGATCATGAAGTATTAACTCTAGGCTGACAGCTGGCTTTGGTATAAATGAGAACAAAGAAGCAAGTTAACACACAAACAGTATTTTAGCAGTAGCTAACTTGTGCTCACATTGCTCTGTGATCTTGCTGGCAAGGGATGAAGGCAGTGCAAGCTCCAATGGGTTCCTTAAGGAAAGCCCTGTTGGCCAATGTGAATGAGCGGAAAGCAATGGGATTGACTGCAAAATATTTAAACTCCTTGGTTCTGATGCCATTTTTCCCCTGTTTTTATACGCTGGCCATGTATGTGCTGAATTTTCCCCTCTGCAGGACTGTATAAAACCTTCTAGCAGACCACAGAAATGATCCATGAGATGTGGTAAAAGTCTGGGAGTCAGGATCATCAGATTTTATTCAGGAAACCATCCTCACTGCTGTGTGATACAGGAAACTCATTTAGCATTTTCTTGACTCAGCTAATCCATCTAAACCAGCAAACAGTGTCGAATGCTTTTTAAGTTTTAAAAGCATTATGTATAATTAACAGATGTGTGCAGAATGTGTGGTGATTCTCAAAGGAGAGGCCAATTCCAGCAAGATTGAAATTGTTAGTGGTTTTATTACTCCTGGTTCCCACCGAGAGCACAAAGTTTTTCACTGTGGTGGGGCAGTATTTCACAGGTTGTGTTTCTGTGCAGCTGGATATCTGAACAGCCAAAGAGCTTGGGATCATTCAGGTTTTATAAATGCAAGATGTTCTCAGGACAGTAGGAAAACATCATTTTAGTAGTTTTCCCAAATATAGGCTCAAATTGACCACCTGGGAGCCAGCATAGCAATGTGAGCTTCTCAGCAGAGTGCCTGCCCCGAGTCATCCTTGTGTATCTTAGACCATTAAAACATGAGGCAGAGACATATCTCTGCTGGAAACTGAGATCCCCAGGAACGCTCTGACTACAGTAGGCTGTTGCCTTGGAGGTCTGTTGGCAGCCAAAACCTGACTTATCTCTAGAAACAGACAGAGTAACCTTCAAATGGCATCTTAGAATATATTTTATTGTTAGTAATGCCACATAAAGCACTTGCTGTCCCAGCCACAGCTCAGATTGAGCTGGGTTTGGGGGACTCAAAAGTGCTTGAGCTGAACAGGCAGGCTGGGGTAGGCAGCTCTGCTGGAGCCATGCCCGTGCACAGGTCATGTCATGTTTGCTGGGCTCTATTGATTACTGGAAGTTGATGTGCAGTTTTTAGAAAGTGGGGTAACCATCAAACGTCACATTCTTTCCAATTTTCCCCAAATCATCTTTCTAAATTTCTGCATCCATATTCTTAAATATTCCCTTTTTAGTCAGCAAAATCCCCTGCCATTTCCATATTTAACTTCGGCGTTATTTTTATCTGCTCTGTTTTATGCTTCTACAGTCAGGTAGAATCTTTTTCATCTCTTTGAAAGCTGCAAACGCTGCACTGCTGGTCTGGGTTTGTGCTGGTTCTAACCACTGGTTTCATGAAGAAAGCTCCTTCAAATTCCCCAAGGAAGGGGGTATAGAAGGGAGGAGTGTTTGTAAAAGCAGGTGGAGGCTGGAAGGTAGTTGACGCTTATCAGCTCTGTTTCTGTGAGTGGTTACATATATTCTCGTTTGAAGCATTCAGAGTTGTCAATGACAGTCCTCCCATGGTAAGAGCTTACACCTTCAGAGTTTTCTTTTTTAAATTTGACATAATTTTACCTCCGTAAGCCATCAGATATCATAACCCAATGGCCATTGTTTCCTTGCACCAGAGACAAATATAAGCTATTTTTCCTTCAGTATCCTTGTCCCACTGGGCCAATCCTTCATTCACAATGTGAAGTATTAGAAAATTTATGCATGACTGTTTTTTCCCTGTATTTTTCACTATTACCAATACAGGCTTTCAAGTAAAATCCACATATACTAAAAAAACCTCTTTTCTACTTCTTCTTCCAGACCTGGTGGTCTGGCTCAATTTTTGATATGTGGATAAAACTTAAAGGTACAATCTATTAACCCCATGTTATTTTTGCATATCTCTTTTGCTGCCTGAGACCTGCATTTTAAACTTCAATCCAGAGTGAACTGATAGGAAAAACATTACTGCTGCCTAGAAAGAGTATTTCTAATGCATCTTCATCAAAGGTGGGCTCATTTCATCCTTCTTAATCCTAAATTACAACCATTTTCTGCACACCTGGGAAAAGCAGTTTATATTGAAAATAAACTGACTGGAGTGGCCCAGAGCAACATCTGTGGTAGCAATTACCTTCCCAGATGATCCCTCCATTCAGCTTCTGAAGGTTACAGTTTTCAGTGCCAGGGTCTTTTGGGATCTTCAGTCAGGCTTATGAATTTTCAGGGGTCTTGTTTTCTAGGTGGGATCTGTTTATATAACCTTTTTTTTTTCCTTTTCTTAATTACCTGTGAATGCTTTTTAAGTCACCACTGCAAAGGACACTGACAGAAGTGGGACCTCAGATACCCCCTGACCTGTTAGACATATTGCAAAGTACTGTCTCTAACTATTTCTAACTATGAACACAGTTCCTGGGTCCTCATCTTGGGAACAAGGGACTTATATCTGAAACTAATATTGTAAGATTAATCTGAATAAAATCCCTCAGTTTGAGCATCTCAAAATAAGATCTATTCTCATTTACTTGACAGGTTTTGGAGAAAAGTTTCTCAAAGTTTCAGCATTCCCAGCTGTAACTCATCAATTCATGCCCCTGGTGAAAGATTTGCAAAGGCAGCAGGCATGTGACGACCAGCTGTGCCAAGGACTTCTGGAGTCCCACAAACCATAATTGGGGGACCACTGGGTTTGAGCCTCATGGGCATGTGCTGAACAAACTGACTACAAGCAAACACTGAATGACAGTCTTGGTCCCCAAAAATTTGCAACCTGAAACACAAGTACTTTATTCCAGGGACATTTTAAAAACTGAAAGTGTGATTTCACTGCCAGTTTTGTGCCTCAGTAATCTAAATTATGGTATGTCAAACTGTGGGTTAGAATATAGTACAGAGAAGATGAGGGCAAGCAGTGATAGCACCATGTGAAGATGCCAGCTGTGGTCTGGCAACCATAAAGATGTTTAGGCGATGGTCCAGCTGACCTACCTTTCATTTCCACAGGACATACTAGCTCAGATGCTAACACATTACACCACTTCTAGTTCTCAGACTACCTTGGTCATCATCAGCTCCGTACAATTCTCAGTCTAAACGAGCAAACAGCTATGTCCCTGTTCCAGAACTTCTTTTAATTGTCCCCCCTCTATAGTATATACTCAGCCTTTCATCTCACATTATACAGAATCATCACCTCTCTTCCATTGTTAAACAAGGGAGTTAAACCTAAGGTAAATGGCTTTAGACTGAGAGGAGATCAGACTTACTGTCTCAGAATTGCACAGCAAATCTCAAGCACCTCTTCCAAACCATGCTTGTTGTTCTAGATAACAGGGGACTGGAGTTGGGCAGTGAAGTATAAAAGACAGGGATTTGCTGATTCCTGCAGAAAAAGCACCTATCCTGCTGCACCATTACGGGAAATATCTCATCTGAAAAGTCCCTGGCTCACAGTGACTGTTTTCATGCTGAATCCCCTGCTCCCCCAGCCATGCTATTTTCCAGTCATGTGAGACTATTCGCAAACCAGCAAGCTTTTTATATTTCCTGCTATCATGGTTAGAGTTTATGTGTTGATTTTTTCCAATATTCTGGTTTGGAAATTTTTCAGTCCCCTGAGTTTACTGAAATCTCTGGACACGGGTTTTACCTGGGATATGACTGTGCTCTTCCACATGTGCTCCATTCTACTGGTTGCCTGGGTTTTACAGGCTATTCTGCATCTTCCTCCTTATTAAAATAAGAAGCACCATGCTCATTTCATGGTTTGTCTAGGGCTTTATTCGTCAATCCATAATGGCCCTGCCTCTTTTCTTTTTCCTTTTAATAACTAGACACCTTTCACTACCTCTCATTCTTTTTTTTTGCCAGAAATAACTCAGTTTGACTCTTGGCATCTCTCATCTTGTTGACAGCATTAACAGATTGAATATTTTGCTAATGCTTCTGAGATGATGGTGCCAATTTTCCTTCCTTATTCAAGTTGGATTATAGGAGTCATTTGCTAAAGGCGAATAAACAAGAACCCTTTACTTATAAACAGAACTTAACTGGTAATGGAATAATTTAGAGATAACATCACGGTGCCCTTCTGGTGTGGGATGAACCATCACTTTCATGCTCATTGATCCCATTTAATTTCCATGGTATGCAGACTGCAGCTCCCATCAGACCTCCGGAGCCCATCAAGTAAAGGTCACTATATATCTGACACATGCATTTAATTTAACATTTCGCACAAGGGACTGTCCTTTAATTCCCCATTTCCCTGTCTCCCACCTTCAGTGACATGCAAGCTCTGCTGGACAGGCTCAACTTGTTCATTTGATGTGTGGACATCATCCATTCCAGGAGAAGTGCATCTCCCTACAAGGCTCTTAGTCCTTTGTACCATGTCTCTAGTGAGAAAAAATGGTGGTGCTTTGCTCCAGTTTAATAATTTCTCTCAATTTTTTGAGCATTAAAATCACCCAAAGTATTTTCATGTAAGTCTAGCTGACAGCTTTTTTTGTGAATAATGAAAAGAAGTAGGGTGAAATTAAATACCTCTAAAATGTTTTGTCAGTTTTCCCCCTATGTTCCAACTCTGCTTTGCACTGACAAACAAATAAGATGCATATGAAAATAAAATCACCAATGAATAACGCATTTCTCCAGGAGAGCATGTAAAGTCAGGAAGATTGTCTTTCCCGTTTATGAGTTTAAAGCATGAATAATTTAGCAACATACTGGCACACTAAATGTTTATTTGTGGTACTTCTCTGAGCAGAAAAGATTAAAAAAGGTGCAGAAAACAAACTTTACTTTGACCATAAATCTATAAATAGGAGATTTACATACTGACTTAGGTGGTTTAGGAACGTGTACCTCAGTTGAAATAGGATTTATGTTACTAAATCCCTGAGTTTCTTCTGGAAACATTCTCTAACATCCTGTGTGGTTCCTAGATAGTTATATTGATTTGTCTTGATGTGCCTTCTACTTCTGGCACTTTTTGAACAGAGTATGTGCTAATACTCTGGAATCAGCTCTTGAAAAAAGACACATCAGCTGCATTAGTTTTAATTATAAATACACTTCATGCAATTAAAAATTAAATCCCCCATCCTTGACTAGCTTTTTTGAAATTAAACTAACCATCTGAGCACTTGTTTTGCTCTGTGCAAAGCAAATCATGATCAGCCCTCCATGGAATCAGGCTCCGGAGGAAAGATGGGGGCGGAAAAAGCAGATAGCGGAGTCTATTTGTTGTAAATAGAGAGGAAGGAACGTGGCAACATGTTTGCCACCGTGCAGCTTCCAAAGATGAAAAGCAAGCAATAATTAAGACCCCTCAGGCAATGCAGTATCTCTGTTTTCTCTCTCTGTTCTCAGATGTCACTGTATGAAATGGTACTTAGGCTCCTAAATCTCTGAGTTACTTGTCTGTATCAGTTTACAGCAGCGGATGAAGGGACAGGACAGAGAGGACAACATGTTCAGACACAGTCCCGCTTTCAAGTATGTGGCTTTTTGGTTCATACACCATGATTTTAAGATGGAGCTGACTGCATGTAATTTTAGCTGGAGACAAACGGCACAGGTAAAGCTGTAAAGAGAAATCATGCCTTAAATACAGAAGTGCAAGATGCCGGTGCTATGACTGAGCATCCAAGTGTTTGCTTTTTGAGTCATATTAGAAATATTTTTTCAAGAAGCTTTCTCCATGTTGTTCACTTTGCAGCTCACTTTTCTTAACAGCTGATCATATTGTTTTCCTCTGCAAAGTGGTTAAGATGAACACATTTTCAAACTAGTGAATGAGCTGCCTGTATCCTGCAACACGGCATTTAAAACCAGTTCCTGCCAAATGTCCCACACAAGAAAAGTACTTGTGGGTCTAATAGACTGATCATAGCAGAGTCTGGGAAACACAGACTTCAAAAGCAGTCTTAATTCCTGGGAGAGGTGCAAAAAGTTTAAAGTGTCAGTGACACAGCTTTCTGAAAGCAGAGTCCTAGTTAAAAGTTAGGGCATGCACATAGAAACCATTGGATGGCATTCTCCATCCTGCATTATAGCAGATGGTTGGAGTCAGACTAGATAATAGCAATGGTCTTTTGTGGCTGTAAAAGCCATAAAAGGCATGAAGATAAAAATGTATATTCATGTTAAACCCATAAAACCTGTTTGAAACCATCACTAGGATTACAAAATCAACCACATAGAGGCTAGGGAAAACCAGAATTAAGGGAGGACTGCTAATTTATGCACAGCCACTGTGATTGCCTTTTCATTTCATAATTAATTATACACATTGCTCTGTGGTGTGAAGGTCCAGGAGGAAAAAGAGTTCTGGGCACAGAGCTCCCCTCTCTCCCTGCCCAAAGCAGTGAGGTATGGGTTTGAACCCTCACACCGTCAGGGAGGGATTGTACTTGGGCTTTCTTCTTGAATGAGTACTCCAGCTGCAATGACTGAAAGTTTCACCCTTGCAGACATGTTTATGATGACATTGAACTCTGCCATGCCCGACTCCATCAGTGGACTAGAACTCAACCCTCAGGTCCCAGCTGGAAAACAGAGGCAAGAGCATTTCCCTGCTGCACCGGAAAGCTGCAAGGGCAGAGAAGTCCATTACAGCAAGATTGCAATGTGCTCAGGTAACAACAGTTAAATAAATGGCAAATGTCTCACACAAGCCTGTCAGCTCCTCCACTGCTCTTCTCCAGAGCAGAAGATGGTAATTATAGCCCTGTACATTAAATTAAATGGTGAGTCTGTCCAACAAAGCGTAAGTTAATTAATTTTTACTTGTTCTCTATAAGATTTGAACTGAACTCATTTGTGTTCAAAGGACAATGCCTTAACCCACTGCCTTAAGTGTTTTCTAGTCTCACTGTCTTGGTTTAGCTACAACTCAAATCACATTACTCTGAAGCTTGTACCATTCATTGGTCAAATATGTAAGAGCTGATTTCCCCCTCCTCCCCCCCGAGTTGCCTGATGATAGGTGACCACATATCTTAAATTAGAATCATGGCCTTTGTTTACTATTCTGAGTACAAATTTTTCCTGCCTGAATTCTCTCTTTATTCTTGACATGGTTTCAGGGTCTCTAATTATTTGACACAATGAGTATTTTCATCTTCACTTCACAACTCTGTATATTTTAATTTCTTCTCCTCTTCTAAAAACAAACAAACAAAAAAATCATTCGTTTTGCCATTTAGAATAAGCAATCTTCTGGGAGCTTGAGGGAGCATTCATCTTTCATCTTTCATCTGTAGGTGAAAACAAGTGGCTGCCACGAGCTAATCAGTGGCACATGCTGATGCCAGCAGTGTTCACTGTGGGACTGTTTTCCATCCTCTCCCTTTGAATCCTCCTTACTTCTTTCCCAGTCATCTCTTCAGTTTGATAAGATAAAAATACTTTCTTCGCCGTATCACTGCATTGGCTGTGTGTTGTTTATGGATTTGCTTGACAAGGGACACTGCAGTGCACATTGGTATGGGAAGGTGGTCACAGTCCATGTACTTTCAGACACACCAGTGCTGTGGGCAGCCAGGCTTGTGGTAGATTCTGAAGAAGGGGTGGGTTTATGCAGGGTGACAGCTACCACTGCGTGGAAGAAATGTTGTCTATCTCCATCATGAGCAGCACATTGGGCTCCCTGGGACTCTCCTCCCATTCCCAACTATGACTTTTCTCTGTTCCCTTCCCACAGCAGCAAGAGCCCGGTCGAAGCCTGGCACCTCTGTGTGGCTGGGGTAGCAAATTCACCCCAGGAGAGCCAAGAATCCATGTTCCTCCTCTATCTGCTCAACCTGTCACTGTCTTCTGCCCTGTAGATTCACAGAATCATTTAGGTTGGAAAAGGGTCTTAAGATCATCGAGTTCAACCGTATTAGACATTGCTGCAAAGTCCAGTCCCAAGCAATTTTACTTGTATCTTTGTTTTCCAAGGCCCAAACCTCACAGGACATCTCAAAAATGACCCTTTTGAGTGACAGTCTTTGGGACAGCTTATTGTTGGCCTAAAATTTTTGGTTTCTGTTGGATGTTGCCTTTCTGTTAGATATTTCCTTACAATTTCATACCTCTGAATGCTGTATATTTCGAATATTTTTCTCCAGTTCTTTGCATATTCTGGTACCTGGGCTGGTGTGCTATTTTATTGAACTTTAGATCTGGCTCCAGAATATGTACTCGGCAACAATGGAAGATGCATCTGAAAACTGAGATACGTATTACCTTAGTATACATTTAGAAGTCAGGTTCTATGACACACTGCTCCTGGTCGAAAACAATTTCCTTTGAGAAAGACTTACCTTTCTTCATTTTGGGTATATTGATCTTTCTTTAGGGCAACCTGGATTTTGTGGGACTGCAAATGTATGGAAGATTAATACATACAGCACTGAGTGACAGTCCAATCAAGAATATTCAATAGTGAACTTAAACAACAAGAGATCAAGTCCTGAGCCACAGTTTTCAATTCCTTAAATAAATATACAAAGTTACTCCTGCCTACATATATTAAATGCATTTTTGCCTTAGTTTACACTGTCAAAAACTGTTTTGCAAATAGTTTATCTACATCAGAGTGCTAACACTCTTCCTGTGGAGGAAGAGAAGCTTTTTATGGCTTTCTGGGAATAAAGGATGAAGAGAATGTTCCAAACTTTTTTAGTGAAAGATGAACCAATGACAAAGATGTAAGAGAAACCCACAGCCCACAAGTACCTTTCATCAAACACTGCCCGATCAATACAACGCTAAACAAAATCTGGACTGCTGGGGTAAAAATAACACATTCAAGATCACTTTGGAAATTGGACTAAAAATAAAGATTAGGTTTTGTCCTGGGATTAGATGGTTTAATCCTTCTTCTTTTTGTATATTTTTTTTTTAATTACAGGATGGTTTGTTTAGCTGGGGTCCTCTGTGGGAGGCACATGTTCAAAAAAATCAGTGTTAATAGCAGGGGACCACAGAGGAAAGAAGAGAAAATGCTTTTCATACAATCTTCTTATATCTTTGCAGAGGCAGTTTCCAGCCCTGCAGCTCTCCCCAGCCTACCTGCAGCAGAACCTTGCTCAAGAAAATACGATCAAACTTTTGGAAGGAGCTGGAGGCTTGAGCTTTGTGGACTGGACACCTCTTTGGTTTAGTGGAAGTTATAAACTTTCTGGAAGTGTTCAAAACATCAAAATATGTCTGGCAGTTTAGTCACCAGCTAAAATAGTTGCTGGGGGAGGTTGGTGGGAGCAAGGGCATGGATGAAGTTGGCTCAGTACCTCATCTTCCATGGAAATGGGGGTTATCCCCTGCTAGATTAGCTCATCAGAATGAATTAGGGAAGCAAAAGTGCACTGGCTCTGGAACTTTGCAGTCACCTCCATTTGGTTGCATCCCGAGGCTGCCTGGGGTGGAGATGGCTTGGCAGTCGCTGCTGATGAAAATGGTTTTACAACATGTCTCTTTCAAAAGAGTAACAGAGAGATATCTGAGCAGGGAAGATTTGATCTGCAGAAAAGATGCAAACCAGCCATTTTCAAGTAAGTTAGAAAGGATGTACCCTAGACCACATATACATGGTGGGGTCTCACCTGGAATACTGTGTCCAGCTCTGGGACCCCAAGGACAAGAACACATGGACCTGTTGGAGCGAGTTCAGTGGAGCTAAGTGGGTCAGAGGGCTGGAGCTCCTCTTCTATAAAGAAAGGCTGAAAGAATTGGGGTTGTTCAGCCTGGAAAAGAGAAAGCTCAAGGGACACCTAATGAAAGCCTTTCAGTCCTTAAAAGGGGCCTATAAGAAAGACGGAGAGAGGCTTTTTACAAGGATTTGTAGCAATAGGACAAGGGGTAATGCTTTTAAACTAAAAGAAGGTAGGTTTAGGTTAGATGAAAGGAAGAAGTGCTAGAACACACTGCTAGGGAAGTTCTGAATATCCCATCATTGGAAGTGTTGGATGGGGCTTTGAGCAACCTGGTCTAGCGAAAGATGCTCCATGGCATGGGGGTTGGAATTAGATGATCTTTAAAGGTCCCTTCTGACCCAAAACATACTATGATTCTATGAGTCTATATATGCAATAACTTAATAACAAAAAGCTGACAAATAAGCTGAAAAATAAGAGGGGAGCTGCTGTGAGCATGCATAAGAGGAAAGCATTCTGCTGAATTGAGCTCCCACCTCACTGTGGGAATGCAGAGAAAAACAAATTGAGTTTCTGTCCATGATGTCCATTAGAAGTAGATTTTAACAGTAAAGCACAACAAACTAATTAAAGAGCTATCTGTCTCAGGGTGAGTGGGGAGGGGAGAGAAATGTTTGATCTGCCTTTGAGTATTAAAAGTGAGACTTTCCATGATTTTATAATAAGACTTCCTGCATTAAAAGAATTGATACACAACTAGAAAAGTAGTGACCTTAGTGGAATAACCAACAATTTCTTAACATCAAAAGAGATTTTATAGAAAAATGAAAGTCAGTCTGCTGCTGTTATAGGCATCTGTGTCACACAACCAAATTTTTATTGTAAACATAAATATTCTGTATTTTGGCATAATTATATTCCTTCTTACTATTGACTAACCTCAAGGCATTTTTTTACCAATTTTTGCTTACTTTGCTTTAAAAAAATGCAAAATGTTAAGTTTTTATACCTCTTAGACATAATTTTATTGCTTGTTACATGTTCATGGGAATCAGGAGCTATATGTAAGAAAGAATGATAAAATTATCTGCTCTAACATAGGACTGTATTCAGCCCTATTGTAACCTCACAACATTTTTGAGACTTTATTACACTCTATTTTTTCCATTTGACCAACTTGCTGATATAGGATTGTGATATTTTAAACTTGGTCTTCAATATTCTCTTAAACATATTCTTATGTAGTTCTTACTGCTACCCACTTGTTTATCAGAGTCTCTTGTTGCAGAACTACACATACACACTTGTGTACTAAAATGGGATATATTAGCTAAATACGAGTCTCTTTCACTCCTGCAAATATTGAAATCCTGTTAGTTGCAATGGATTGTCATACTTTAGAGAGAGCAGAATTTGATCCTCTGTATGTGGCTCACTACCTTTCTGTGGGTAAATGTTAAAAAAAGTTAGCTCTTCTCTAAAAGATTCATCTCCTTCCAACCCACATCCACTAATTGATTCTTCTCTATAAATTGTTGTAGTGTTTGAAATAGTTTTACTACCCACTGAGGTTTCTGATTCACTGCTTTATTTGAAGTGGCACTTTCTATTTCAAGACACTCTGATTCAAGCACTTCTGAGCTTGTTGTATGAAAAAGGTTATTTTGATCATCATTGCCTTCATGGAAGTCACAATGCCAAGAAGATGCTGCACAGGTTGGGTTTGTGCTGCTACTCTCATTGCCTGGACTGTGTTCAAACGCTGTGAGTTGACAAATGTCTCAGAAGTTCTTGGCATCCAAGCGACCTCATGTTCCCTGCAGTTTCTGGAAGAAAAACCATCTTTGTTTCCATGTGGAGATGGAGATATGACCTCAGTGGCTTCTGGCTTCTGCCTTTAGAATGGAGATTAGAATGGAGATGAAGGTACTTGTCTGGAAATACAATGTGTGGGCAGTGGAATGTAATGGGTGAGCTGGAGGGAGAAATGACATCTCTCTGGTGAAAAGTAGTCAATAGCTAAGCTGAGGATAGACCCTGAAGAACACGGAAAGACAAGTGAAGAGGCTTATATCTGATGGAGAACAGAAGAGAAAGTGACTGAAAAATGGATAGAGTTAAGAGAAACAAAGTAATGGGGAAAAATATATTGTCACAATTGCATGGGAAATATTACTGGGCAGAATTACATTTGCCAAGAGTAAGAGCAAAGGGTGTTAGAAGGACCTTGTGAGGAGAGGCATGCCTCTCCCCTCTAATCAGCTCCTTGTTTCTGTTTGATTATTTTTTTGGTAATATTATAACTAAATGCTTCTTGCAGCTAATCTCTTCCTTCTCTGGTGATAAATTAGAATAGAATGGTTGTGACATGATTATGAAATATGACTTTACTGAGGAGAACAAAGAAAGGTGAATTGTTACTCGGAATGGCATTAGGGTGGTGAACAAGGTTTCTCAGCAGTAGTGATGTTAAAGGCACTGTGTGAATTGTGTGTTGCAGTTTTAGTGTGTCTGCAGAGTGAAAGGAAGATGTATGACTTACAATTTCCTGCAAGGAAATTGAGTGGTAAGGCCTGTCCTAAACTCCCAGGAGGAATCACCAAGAGAAGTTTGAAATCTCAAAGTCGTACTATCATAGCATTTGAAAGGACCTCCAAAGGTCAGCCAGAACATCCACTGCCCAAGGCAGGACCAACTTTATCTGTGTTATTCCTGTCAAACTTGTTCTTGAAGATGTCCAGTGCTCAAGATTCATACGCTCCCCAGACAGCCCATTCTCATACACCCTCATCTGCTTATAAAGTGTCTAGAAATCTTATTTCCTGGTTTACACTCTGTTGATTATTAGTAAAATCTTTTGGCCTCCTGGTTTGAAAGTCATTTTGTACACTCAGTGAGATGGCAGCTTGTCAGCACCACAAGGCAGACCCTTAATTCACTGAGCTCAGTGAAAATGCTGCAATAGCAAGAACTCCATGATTGCACTTTGAGTAAATTTTGTGTCAAAAAATGGTATAGGGACCCTAACTACCAGGCTAAGACACTTGTGCTGCTACCAGTGGGGCTTTCTTCTCTTCCTTCCACTCCCAGTACACACTGTCAGCAGCACTTGAGAGTTTGTGTCTGGTTTCTGCTCTTTCTCTATCTTCCCATGGTTACTTGGGCAAGTCGTAGCCTTTCTTTCTTCCTATCACAACTATATGCAAAGTAGGCAACAGCTCTTCATTTGTGAAAGACGCATACTCTAGTGTGTGAAACATTTAGTGGGGACATCTAGTTTCCTTTCTTCATGATGGCAAATTTGGTGTCCATGGAGAGTTGCCATCAGCTTTGCATGCCTCATTGTCCCCAAGAGTCAACAGAGATATTAACGCTCACCTTTCTTTTTGCACATTATTTTGTTGCTTGCCAATGAAAGATGTACACAACAGCTAGTTGCTGTTGTCATTATCAGTGTTAATACTAAAGATTTCATAAGTAATTTAGGCAGGAGGAAAATAAAGGTACACTCCCCAAAAACCCCAAGCCCTGTCTTTAGGAGCTGGATTGTTGTGAACTGGAGGATGTGCAGCTATTTGAATCTGATCCCTGGATGGAGCTGTGTGTCTTGTGTTGTCCTCCAGGCAGTTCACTTCTGTCTGCTGTCTGCAACTGGGACAGAGTTCCTCTTTCAAATGGCCACTGAGCACTACCAGGGTATTTCAGAAGAGTATTGAGACAGTTCATCCTGGAAATGTGATTTCACAGTTAGTAAAACATTAGACATGGTGATAAAAAGGCTTACTATGTGTTGTTTGTTTTTCTGGCAATAGTGATTTTTTTTTTTTATTGCACTTTAGAAGCTGAACAAAACAAAGTCTCTACAGGATTTTCTGAGTGATTTGGTTTTGATTTTCATCTAGAACATTATTGTTTCCTCACGGATAATAAAAAAAAGACCCACAAAACCAACTGTTTCTCTGGGCTTTTGACAATAACAGCCCTAGACACACCAGCCTTGGAGCTTGCCTGAAACACACTCCCCATGAAAGCAGCCTCTTCAGACAAAAAGGGCTGAGTGCTTTGCTCTTTGTATTGGCCTGTAAAACTAACAGATAAAGAATGTAGTTTAGTAGCTGGTTTAAGACTACCTAAGTCTGCACTGCTTTCTGCCATGCCCCAAAATTGTCCCTCCCAGCATAGCAGGGAGAACCAGAGGAGCTTGATCCAGCGTGATGCTGATGCAGCCAAATAAAGGAGGCTCCATCCCGAGCGGCTCCACGGGATCACAGAGCCCAGGGCAGAGGGAGGGATGGGACCAGCACTTCGACAGCAATATAAAATTATAGAACTACGTTTTCAGGCGATTAAGCCAGGGCTGCTGAAGCTCAGGGCATTAATATAAACTGTAGCTGGTGGTGATTTACATTAATCCAGGGGCTGTGAATTGCAGCAGTTCAGGGGTAGCTGTAAGCTCAGTTTGAATACCACTGTGAGGAGGGAGGCAGAGAACCTAAACTTCATCCACCCTTAAATTGACTGTGAAATGTGAGTCAGAGCCTTGATTTAATTCTTTATTATGGTGAAGAGGTTCAAAGTGATGCGTTACATTTTACCTCTGAGCTCTTAGCAGTAAAGGCAACAGGTTGGGAATAGCAAAAGCCAAGCACAGGGAAGGGAGATTAGTATATGTGCCTTGTGTTTAAAATAAAACATTTTGCTCTCCTGCAGAGTGTCAGTTATGTTCTACAATGCTTCCTGTGTGTTCCAATGACTCATTATTTTCCCTCAAAATGAAGGGCCAAAAGTAAGAAGAGTTTTATGCACTGAAGCTGTCTGTCAGTACTGTGTCTGTGTGGTGGCAGGACTGGGGCAGCAGAAGGGTCTGTCAGGAGCTGTATAACACTCCAGTTTTAATCTGTTTGGGATCAAATCAGTGTCAGGTGAAATGGGGTAGACTGGAAAAAAAAAAAAAAAACACCAGCAAGTGAGGAATAAGCTAGCCAGAGAAACAGAGCTGGGGCTCACACTCTGCCTCTTTAAAAGCTTTCCTGCTCTTCCTGCATTAGCACCTGGAGAGGGGGATGCTCCTGATGCAACTCCAAGAGCTTCCCAAAAGTGAGAAGGGAGCAAACCTCTTTGGACCCACTGGTAATCAAAAATGTCAGAGAAAGAAAACAAAATAAACCTCATGACCAAGGGCACCAAAGCCAGAAGGTGGATCTAAAGGAATGGGAGCAAATGCAGGACTGCAATCCATCCCCAGGAAGATACAGTGGGCTGCAGTTCTTGGAAATGTGTTGCCTGAGAGTGAACTGAAGTCTCACCTGTCCAGCAAACTTCAGGAAATAGCATGAGGCCCTGGACTGGCAAATAATTCAACCTTTTAACTTTAAAAACAATTTAGCCTTTGTGTTTAATAGCCACCAGTAGACCTGCCACCCATTAATATGGCTTGTGACTAATCTGTTTTTAATCCATTTATTCTTCTAGTTTGTATGATATATCACAGCAATGAGTTCCACAATTTGAGTGTGGTGTCGGTGTAAACTACTTATTCTTGTGGTGTGCTTATCATATAGTGAGTAATAGTCAACAACTCAGTCTATAAATGCAATAAGCCTTTTTAGCTCTTCTTTTACCTGTCACATCAGGGCAAAGAGAACTTCTTTAGGGGAGGAATTATGGGGCAGTTGAGATCTTTCACCTGTATTTTCTATTCCTTTGAGATTTTTCCTGTCCTTTACCTCCCTTTTATTTCTTCTGTTGCCATGCACTGCCTTCAGATACAATAAATCACATTTCATCTGTATTTCTAGCAGCTTTCAACACGTTTTGGTACTCCAGACTCTCCTTTAGAGTTTTGCTTTTGTTCTTGTGCTGTTCATCAACCATCCCTGCCACCAAGGCTCACAAAGTGAATTAACACTAAGCACCATTTTTTAACATGAGCCTCTGTTCTATGTAAGTGGTTCCAGCTGGTTTGGTGCACAGGCCCTGAAAAGCCCCAAATCCAGGCATAGGTTTCACTGGGCATGACAAAATGTGGATGATTTCATTAATTAGCTACTTGTACCTTATCAGCTCCAGGTGACTTGCCAGTGTATAACTTTGCCAGTCCATTTATCTTTCCAGCTACTGTATATAGAGGTGTGTATTTATGCTCCCCTCTGCAGAAGTTATCTCTGCCTTTGCAGAGAAGTTATCTCTACAAAGAGAAAGACATCTTTAAACCGATGCAAACCACTAGATTCTTGAGTCTCATGAGAAACATACTGGCAATATAAATAAGATCAAAATTTTTGTTCAAGGAGGCAAATCTAATACAGACGAAGGAAGCAAAGCAGTTGTTTTTGGTAGCAGGTTGGATTTCTAAGGTGACAGAGCCTAATTCAAATCAGGCTGCTACAAGTGAATACGAACCTTCACAGAAAGTTAAGGGTATAAACTCAAGCACTATCCAAATGAAGGTATTAGTTATGAATCCAACTGACTGTACCTCTTCTCTGAGTGATGGGAAAATCACTTGTTGTATATTGATAGAAAGGCTGGCAGAGTATTTAGAAAACATGCAGAGAAAGAATAACTGGCAGTATGTTGATGGAGGCTCAGTCCTATTTGTTTATGACAGTTATAAAAATTGAAATGTTGTTTACTGTTCACATAATGCTTCCCAAACAAGCAGTACTGTAGATTATAATAAAAGGTGCATCTCCTAATCAGATATAATTCTTGTCTATGCTTTTTACATATCTTTGAGCTGAAATGAGCTGAATTATTATTTCTTGTGCCCTAACTTAGAAAGGCCAAAAAGGCAAGTCAGACCCATGCTGCTTCTTGCATATATACCTTCATTGTACGCACAGATGGCTAAAGAAGCATATCTCTGGCAGGGCTGTTGTGTGAACCATCATGAAAGTACTAGTTAAAGTTGCAGTTGCCCATTTTAACTGACAGATTTGTCCTATAAACCATGCGTTGGAATAAACCTTGTAGCAGTGAAGTGGGGAAACTGAACTAGGTTAACATTTTAATGAAGAAATCTTGGCTCAACTGAATTCAATAGAAGCTTAGTGCCTCAACTTATTTTTCAGTTGTTACTGTGTCAGCTCTGGAAACCTGAAGTTAGGTGTTAACCCAAGTAGTCAATGCTCTGCAGTCCTGCAGCTTTTCCAGCCCTGGTGTCAAACAGGGGTAAAAAATACCTCCCAACAGAAATTTAGTCTTTGTGAAAATGGTGATGATGAAATAGAAAGTGCTTAGAACACCGTTTTGGGAAAATGCTTCAAGTTATTGCAAGGAAAAATAGTGTAATCTGGCCCACTGGTACATTACTTACACTGTGATAGCTTTGATGTGCCTGTCCTTCCAAAAGTTTAGCAATGAAAAGGTTTTAACACACGAATGCACTACTGGGGAGTAGTAAGTCATTCTGTGTCAGCTGCTTCATGATCATTACCCAGGTACATGCACTTCTATTAGGAGACCTGACAGTGAATGTGAGGGATTTTGGGCTAACACAGTTAATGAAAAAGGGACATGTTAATTTTGCATTCTTACATAACTGGGAACTAAAAGCACGAACACAGGTCAGTTGCTGTAAAGTAATTGGTGTGCACTGACTTGTTAGTCTATTCAAGGGATTTATATATCAGTGTTTTTAAAACTTTTTCTGAAAATCAGGGTCCCCTCTGGCTGAGAACTACAGCACAGGGTTTTTTTCATTAATAACCAAACAAAGTCTCATTTTCTCCTTGCTTGCTGGCTGAAATTTCGGAAGGGGAACTGTCTTTGCCTTGAAGTGTTTATGAGTCTTTCATGTGGCTGGGTATATGGCTACCGTGTCAAAGGTATTTGGTGATTGCTATTGACTCAGTCTCTGGATGCCCAACTGCAAAAGCTTCCCAGGCATCTCATCTGCATGGCTGGCACTTCAGGTTTCTTAAGAAAACAGTCCAGTGAAGCATTTGAGGCTGATTGCCAGAGCTGTTAGAAAATGGCAGTCCCTGTACGTAATGGACATAATTTCAGAAAGTTGATAATACAAGTGGGAAATCTTCAGGGAAGACTGTGACTAAATTAGAAACATAGAGCTGCCAGGGGCTTACATGCCTATTTCTTGCTAGCGTCAAGAGAACATCTGAGCATCTCCACCCAGAGTGGAGGACTGTTCATCTATGTTGTGCCTCTCCTTCCTCAGTAGGTAATGGATCAGCAGTGGGGAAGAGGAGAAGGCAAGAGTACTGAGACAGCTCACAGTGTCCAAACCCTGCTAGAAGGAGGTATCTCAAGGGAAATAGCTGCAGTAGATCAGGTTTGCCCTGGAAAAGGCAGGAAGTTAATCAGGTCTCTGCTTACTGAATGTGTTCACGATGATTTCCAAAGAAGAGAAGGCTTTTAGTACCACTCAGTGCAAAGTGCTAGTCTCTGCTATAAGACAAGGGAGGCAGCCACGAATTGCAGCAGTTTTTTTCCCTCTTTCTTCCCTCTGTGTTACATCTGCACTATGTTTTCTCAAAATCCCTTTTCCACTGCTGGGCCTTTTGCCACCTTTCACTGTGCCCAGCCTGATAAACTTTTGGTTTACTTTCTAGCATAACATAAGCCTTAAATATAAAAGGCTTTAAGTTCTCACAAGTCAGATGCCAGAGGTAGCTCCTCTGCCTGTGCCTTTATGTCTTGCTCTTTTTTCAGCATGTCTAGGCTGAAGTATTTCCATTAAGGGCATAATATCTGCTCTGTTCAAATGTTGGCATCAAATTAATTAGGAATATATTCAAATGAAGTTAAGGACTTAGATCACGAAGACTTGATCCAAGGACGACAGGGAAAACCCCCATCTTCTCTCCTTTTCTCTCTATGTTTCTCGGTATACAGCAAAAGGAACAAGGAAAATGCAAGGCAGATATGCTGAAGGGTGATAGGACAAATTATGTATTGAGACTTTTTCCTTTGGAGAAATGAATTCAAAGTATGGAAGGGGTCAAGACCCTCTGACCTACACAAAACATCCAGATACTCAAAAGCATTTCTTTTGCTGCTTGCAATAGGTGTCTTCTGAAAATATTGCTCCATTTAGAGCTTCTGAGCACCAAGATTTTCTGAACATTTGAGCTTTGTGGAAATAAAGACAAAACATCCTACAGCTTATTGTTAACAAGGAGACAAACTGCTAAACAGATCCCACTGCTAGATGCTGCCTACTTTGCTTCTTTTAGCAGATATCACCTGCTCTTATACACTCAGTGATTAATGTAGGCCATTCCCAATCCTCAGGCAGAAGTTGTTGCAACTAGATTAATATTAAATACTTTTGGCTTATTAGCATAATAATTTTGTTTTCGCTTAATTAAGATCTTTAAGGGATTATATATAGTTTTTTCCTCTCTGTACGGCAGCCCTAGGAGCTCAGTAGTTATTGATCAGCCCTTCACCATGAATCCTAATGGAACCACAAGAGCGTGTGATACAGCCCTGATCAGTTTCTGCATTTCTAATGAATGCATTTCAAGCAAATGAAATTAGCTTCAGCTTTATGTAGCTCATACAGAAGCTTTGAAAATAAATGAAATAAGGGTCCTCCTGATAATTTTGACATTATTAGAGATAACAGTCTTATCATGACCTGGGGTAGCAGCCTAATTTTTTTTGAAAGCTGCCAGTGTAAACTTGTGGCTCTCTTCTGAATCAACACACCAGGTTTGTTGTGTTCTGCAGGAAGGAGACATCAGTGAGAGATCAGCAGGAGATAAAGGACCATGATACCACCACAGCCCCAGGGGATGGGGTAATGGAAATAACAGTAAATGATGATCAAAACATCTATGGATGTTAAAGCCCAGCCCGGGAACAGTTTGCATCATCTGTTCAGTTTCTTCCTTTGTAAAATAAAGCACTGTCTAATTCAAAAGGTTCTCATAAAGCTCAGAAAAGTAACACATTTTGTCCTGCTTCTGTCTGGAGGGGCAAGATTAGAGATAGAGCCTTGACATCTGTAAGCAGAAGAGGAAAGAAAAAGAGGGGAGCTTTGCAACTGGTATTTCTAAGTCCCTGCAGGAGGACCTCTGGAGTGGTAGGTACCCAAAAGGAGCCTTTAATTATGTTTCCTATATCACTATGATGAGATCCAGGCCAACTGCTCTGCAGAGTATGAGAGGCAAAAGAAGCAAAGTTTGTCTCTAGGTGGTTAGGAGAAGGCTTCTTGGGATTGACTTCTCTGACAACTAAACTAACTTCCTCATGCCCCAGATCTGGATATTGAAGTCTGATAAACATTTCTGATAATGAGGCCTGAGTTATGACCTTTAGTGTGGTGACAATTCATAATCCTCTTGAGACTGCACATGATCTCAGTGCCTGTGTTAGGAGCTTCCATTGTTCATGCACATTTTCTTCAACCATCAATGGCTCATGTCTTTATATTTTACACTACTACATCCCTGGAGTGCTACAAGGCCAAAAAATCCTTAATGATTACCAAGTCTTTGGATACTGTGGTTATAAAGACATATTAGTTGCCAGAAAAAAATGGCAGTAATTGATTGGGGTGATGCAGCATGAATCAGACGACAGTTTATTTTTAGGTAAGAGGTTTTCATCCACTTTAGCAATGTTTCACACTTGTTCTCAGAACCCTGAAACTCTAACGAACACCATTTTAGAAATTAAAAATGTATGGCATGAGGCTATTTGATGCTACCATTAAGGCTCTTCACTGCTGTATTCTCGGATCATCAGGGGAGGAGGAGGGGTGCCCTTCAGTAAACTGCACATTGCACAACTGCATGGAGGGAGCCTGAGTGCATTTTACTCAGGGAAAAAAAAGGTAGTGGTGGCCAGCAAGAACTGCCTTACATAACAGAAGTAGCAAACAGATGTTGGGTGTGCAATCAAGAGGGAGAGAAGCCTCTGGACATGACATGTCAAAACACTTAGGCTGTTTTTCCTCAGGATCCCAGTCACTCAGAGAACCCAGTAGCAGCGAAGACAGCCCATCCTATGCATGTTATTTGTTTTACATATTTATCCCTTCTTTCAGGAGGATATCATATTTTGCATTTCCAGTCCCAAGATTTTTCCTGTTCCCTGATATTGTACAACCTCAAATTGCCTATGTATGCAGATAGTTCTTTGGTTTCCACATTGTGCACGAAGAATTCAGTTGTAAAAGTCAAGGGCTGGGTTAATAATACACTGCTGTTGCTCAGGTGTGCTCAGCACTTGCTTTAAATTCATGTTGACTAAAGAATTCAAAGCCAGGTGGCTGAAACTGGGCAAATAACTCTGCATTTAAACACCTAAATGGAAATAGCCTGACTTGTGAGAAACAATGGATACCCACAGAAATTCCCCACCCTCCTCTGGGAACATTTGGGGAATTCTCATAAAAAGAAGACAATATTAATTCCCACATCTTCCAGCTGGTTAACCCTGATGGCTTGTCTAATGCTAAAGGACTGAGCTGAGATAAAGGACTGAGTTGAGATAAAGACAGTTTAATAAGTAAAGAGAAATCCATGCACACAAACAAAGAAAAATAAGGAATTCATTCACTACTTCCCACCAACTAGCAGGTGTTCAGCCAGCTCCAGGAAAGCAGGGCTCCATCATGTGTAATGGCTACTTGGGAAGACACAACACCATAACTCTCAATGTCCCCCCTTTCCTTCTTCTTCCCCACTTTATGTAATGAGCATGACATCATATGATATTGAATATCCCTTTGGTCAGCTGGGGTCAGTTGTCCCAGCAATGTCTCCTCCCAGCTCTTTGTCTACTCCCAGCCTTCTTGCTGGCAGGGTGGTGTAAGGAGCAGAAAAGGCCCTGACTGCTCAGCAACAACCAAAACTACTGGTGTGTTATCAACATTATTCTCATCCTAAATCCCAAACATAGCACTATACCAGCTGCTAGTAAGAAAGCCAACTCTATCCCAGCTGAAACCAGGACACAGGGTAAATAACCTTTATTTATCTGCAGGTGCTGGAGCACCTTCCAGAGGAATGTGCAGCTCTGAGCCTATGTCCCACCTGATGGAAATGGAACAGCTTCTCTCAGGCTTTTGTAAATGTTCCTCAAACAGCACACAGGGAAATTAAGCTTTGGCAAGTTCTTTCTGTTATCACCACCCCCTGCTATCAGGAAAACTCACAAATTAGTATCTTAGGATACTAATGAATTTTGGCAAGTTCTTCTTTCTGTTATCACCACCTTCTGCTATCAGGAAAAATCACAAATTAGTATCTTAGGATACTAATGAAACTCTCCAAATATTTGGCCATTTCCAAGAACAGCTTTAGGTGAAAGTAGATGAAGGTCATCATCTTGAAGAGGGACACTAATCATCAAGAAAAATCTCTCTACTGTAGACATCAGTAAGAAGATTCTGAACTCTTGAGGAAAAAAAATATTTCAGGTTTTAAGAACTGACTTACATCCATGTTTAAATGAGGGATAGCTCACTATGGTATGATATGAAGACCATCTTTTCCCAACTCAGTGTTGTCATATGACGTTTCACCCAAAGCTTCTTAAAGGCTCACAATGATATCACTTGGTGTCTATCTTTGTGTCCTCTGCTCGGACTGGCTTAACTTCCCAAGAAACTCTTCTCGTGTTTGAAGCTGAAACAGCTTCATTGCATTCCCTCTGCATGGCAGGATGCAGAAGCTGCATTTGTTATGAAACTTGTACTTCTTAGTCCAGACATGAAGCAGTAAATCCCAGGAAGGCAGCAGAAAGAGTTGCACTGTGACTGCAAAGCTGTTAGCACTGCTGTGACAAGCAGGTCATACTTAGCTGAGCAACCTGCTCATTTCTACTCTTCCTGAGCAAGAGGTCAAGAGAAGTTCAGTGTAATTAACAGTTAAGAGATACACGGGATGGAAAAGTATGAGGCAGTGTTTATTTAAAGAGCTATAAAACTGGTAAAAAAAATTATTTTCCTACCAGAGAGGGAGCTATTAGAATCAGCTTTCATTAGGAATGTTTCTGTAATAAAGTGTTGCAACTCCATAAAAGAGTGTAAAACTGTCTGAATAAGACCCAAGGAACAGATTTCTGCAGCCTGGGAGCCACAGGGGACAGGAGTATCAAGTATTGCTCATAGCTCTTTTACCTTGGGCTTGTCCGCACGTGGGAAGCTGCATTCCTGCAAATGCCCAGTGTATAACGATCATATATTGCCCAGTGGCTGAAATGGAAATTTAGGAGTCTCAGTTGGGAGCTGTCCCTCGTGCAGTGCCTGTGTGAGAAATGCTGAAATGCCTTCATAATGCCTGTAATGTAGCTGGGCACACTGTTCTGCATCAGTTCGTTCTGGCTGCAGCTGTAGCCCATGGTAATGATGTTAGTAACTGTAATGCCATGACTGATAATGGGCCTTGGCAAGGGTTTCCCAAAATGCAAAGTGTTTTCCTAGCCTGAGGCTGTCTGCTGCTATGGGCTGTTCTTTCCCCTCCTCTCCAGGGAGCAGTCTGACGGGAGAGGAACGAGAAGGGTCAGAGCCACAAAACGCAGAGCAGCTAGGCTGGGACAACACTGTGACCAAAATCAGTGCAGGGGGAAATGTACAGAGCCTCAGGACTTTTGGGGGTGCCTCCCCCCGGATCTGTTGAGAAGGGCAGCAAACATGCTAGAAAGGACAGTACAGGGTATTGACCCCAAAACTATCTAACTAATACAATACCAGCAGTATTACAGATACGTTTTGCTAGTTTGGTGCCATATGTTTATAATTTAATTCAGAGCCAAAATAAATGTTTGAACGAAGATGGAAGTGTTTTGGATGGATGCTCTTAAAAACCTCTCATATCCTTGAGTTCTCTCAAAATGCCGGTGTTTACTCCGGAGCACAGCTCTGTTATTCTTGTTGGGAGTTGACTTACTGTTTAAATCCTTATAGTTCTCATTTTGAAATTGTTTCTCTTCCCTCCCACACATTATCAGTCATCTCTTAAGCACCAGAAAATAAAAATAAAAATTAAAAAAAAAAAATGATCAGTTGAAATGACAATTGGTGCAATCGTATTTCAAAACATAACAAATGTTGAAAAATGGCTTGCCATCACTTACAGTGGGCATTAACCCCTATCCATGGATCAAATACTCCTTTTAGTTAAATAATTTGTCCTGTTATTGCTCCTTTGCAAGCACTTACCATAACTTTTTGTGCTGTAAAAATAATAAATACTAAAAACCATACCAATCAAATGACACCAAATGTAAGAAATATAAGTTTTATCTGGAAAAGGACTTTTAAAACTGTGGATTTTGGCTCATTGTGAAGAAACATTGTCTGTCTCACACCATTATATGAGCTTTTGGATTTGTAAGGAAAGTACAGATTCTAAAATAAACCCCATTCTCTCTAAAAGCTTAGATTTCACACAGAGTGTTTTATTATTATTGCTTAGTGGGATAAATTTCTATCTAAAATTTACACAGTGTTTTATAAAACTCATAAGACATTTTCTATGTCCCAAAGTCCCCTGGTATTAGGGGAAAAGGCAAGTTCAGGGAATATAGTAACCTTGCCAATTGAAAACAGACTTGAAATCCACCTTGTCTACTACCCTACCTCTGACTCCAATCTGTAGGAAGTGTTTCAGAGGGAAACCAAAGAGCTTGGTAGGAGACAGATAGGCTGATTTGTTTCTCCATACTCCTCTAATCACAGGAGACTGGCTTAAGTCCCAATGAGTGAGGTTTCAAAGTCCTTAAGCATGAAGCACCCTCGGGAAGGAGGAGGTAGGTGGCAAGGAAAGGATGAAGTTAAGAAGCTCACAGAAGTCCTGTGTAGGGAAATAGACCCCCTATGCAGGGAAGCAGCTGAGGAGGCAGATGGGGTCCAAGTACCAAGACTTTCCACTCACTACATGTGGACACTGGAGGAGAATTTACAGTATTTACAGAAGCTTGTGATGGGTATCATAGTGTCCTGATTCTTTTGTGTGTGTGTGTGTGTCTTGTATCTCCTTAAAAAGAAACAGAGAATATCGTTTGAGAGTGTTCACATCAAATCCACCTCCCTTTGAGGCGTCACATGAATGGTTGTCAGGTTGGGGTGCTAAGGATTTGACACAAGTGTGTAAGAGGAAATGTCAGGTGAACCCTCTTTTGAAAGAAAAATGTTTTCCTTTATTTGTTTCTTCTGCTGGGTTTTATCATGAACAACAGTGACAAGAGTAGAAGCTTTCTGTAGCTGAGTTGACATTACCATTTGTATTTGAGAAAGAAGGGGCAGAAAAGTTTTAAACCAGAACTATGTAGAGAAAGGAGTTTCGATACTGAGGGAAATGGCAATGCCTTAATATTTTTTTGTGCCTCAAAATGAAAAAAGATTATATTTTAAAATTGCAGAAGTTCTGCAAAAAGCTGAATCAAAAATTCTGGAAAGGATTTTCTTTTCCACAGTTTCTATGAAAATAAACATTCTGTTTGGAAGTGCCAGTATTGCAAAATATTGATTCACAAGAAGTTCTTCATTCTGAAAGTCTCCATCAGAAAATATAAATTATTCTTGTATTCCCTGGAAAGAAGAACTCTCCTACTTAATTGATTTCTCTGCCAACCTCCTCCTTCCTCTTTATCCTCACTGTGTCATTGAAGAAACAAAGTTAATTGAAAGTTAGTGGCCAGCTACACTTATTACAGCTCACAAGAGTAGAGAAAGAAGGGGCAGAAAAGTTTTAAACCAGAACTATGTAGAGAAAGGAGTTTCAATACTGAGGGAAATGGCAATGCCTTAATATTTTTTTGTGCCTCAAAATGAAAAAAGATTATATTTTAAAATTGCAGAAGTTCTGCAAAAAGCTGAATCAAAAATTCTGGAAAGGATTTTCTTTTCCACAGTTTCTATGAAAATAAACATTCTGTTTGGAAGTGCCAGTATTGCAAAATATTGATTCACAAGAAGTTCTTCATTCTGAAAGTCTCCATCAGAAAATATAAATTATTCTTGTATTCCCTGGAAAGAAGAACTCTCCTACTTAATTGATTTCTCTGCCAACCTCCTCCTTCCTCTTTATCCTCACTGTGTCATTGAAGAAACAAAGTTAATTGAAAGTTAGTGGCCAGCTACACTTATTACAGCTCACACACAGCAAATCACTGCAACAAAACCAGTGTGCAGAGGTGTTAGGGGACGTGTCCCTTTCATATGCTCCTGTGCTCCTCACAGCTGCCATCTCTTGAGTGCACAGACAACTTCCAGCCCAACAATCCCAATAATAGCTTCGTGGATGACAGGCATTTTAAACTCAAGCTCTTATTTACCTTTTATTTTGCTTCCAGTGAGTCACGGGGAGTCTTGCAGTGGGTGCAGGAGGGAGTAATTCCGGGTCCTGGAAGCGAAATAATCTGTGAATTCTTCTTTTTTTTTTTTGCAAATGTGTTGAATTTTTGTGTCAGACTGCAGATTATTCTTTGTTATTTGCCAGTAGGATGCTCCGGTTGGGAAGCAGGGCAGCTGTACAGCATGTATTGCAAACAGTGAAGGTTAAAATGCGGCCATCTGTTAACCTGCTTTTAACTCCAGCTCTTAGTTTGACCACATCACTGCTAACCAGGCAGTTTCCTGCACCAGACTTTTATTGCAGTGCCTCATTATTTCTTTCATTTGCAAATATATAAAAGGACATTTTCCCTCCAGTTAGGATACTGTTATGTGATCCTGCAAATAAGAAATAGCTTCTGTGGCTGTGCTTATAGACCAAATAACTGATATTTATATAGTTCTCAGTGCAGTTACTCCTTTTTGGCATAAAGGACTCTATATTGGTCATTATAAAGCACACTGAATTTGTGCTGTCTCTAGGAATCATAACTGTTGTGGAACATCTGAATCACTGTTGCAGTGGGTGTATCACTGGTATCAACTTAAATCTTAGAGTGTGATTGATCCACAAACAGTTTATTAAAAATTAATTTGATGCCTTATGTAATGTTGGCTCCAGCGCTGCTTTCTCTGAAGTCCTGCTGCCTTTGAAGTTTTGTCACTGTCTTCTTCAATATCAAGATCAGATACGTCTTCTGCATAAGTGTTGCCATTCAGGGCAGTGCTACATAGGACCCGTTTCCTTGATCAAGGCTTTCTGTCGAACTACGCAATCAATTTGTATGTGTTATGGAGCCTGGAAGACTTTATCAGTTTGGCGTTATATTTTGCCGTTTTGAGAGTGTGGCACTTATCCGCTTTTTTTTAACATCCTGAAATGATTAGACATAATGAAATTGATAATCTGAATGCAATTAGAAAGGATTTTGTGTTTCATATCCTTTATTCTTATGTTGTGCCATCGTGACCTCCCAATAAAATCCCCAGGTATCTCGATGGCAGTTGACAAAACATGCATCACTTTTATTTATCATTAGACCCATCCAAATCGAATAAGAATTAGGATTCTGGTTTATAGTCTTTTGTCCTAGTCACAGAAGCAAGTTCACATTTATCAGATCCCCACCAAGTCAACAATGTTGCTCTGCTGTTTTGCAATTTCATCTGTTTACGACAGAACACTTGTTTCCTTCTGGTTTTCCTTGCTCTGAAAGTATTCCTCCTTTGGATACTTCTGATTATTATTATTTAGGTTGCTCTCCTGAGGCATAATAGGGCATATAAGTGTGGGTGTGTGTAATAATTTTTGAACCATTGTCCAGTTTCAGTCAAATGGGTAAGAAGTGACAAGGTAGCAAGAATAATGGAATTCCAAAAGGTTTTGTGGAAATGGGCACCAAGATGAAGTCTGTAATTGCCCCATATGAGCTAAAGCCTGCAGCCTGAAGTTCCACCATATTGAGTATCATAGATCCCAAACTGAAGAGGTGCCAAACAGAGAGAAAAGGGAAAAGAGAGAGAAGAGACATTTTCTATACTCCAACCATAGGAAGTTCTGAATCAAGGTTTCTACTTTCTTTGAGACCAAGCTAGGCACTCCAGTGCTCACAGAATTGTGTTTCTGCACAGCTAATGCATAGAGTAACATATAGAGCAGGACCACCACCTCATTTTGCTTGTCCCTGTTCAATCACCTGCTCTGATGAGGGAAGGTCATAGTACAAGTAGATATGATGTATCCAGGAGACAGAGCTAATGCTGATGGTAGGAACAAAGAGATATTTCTGCCAATTGTCTAGGTCTGGGAACTTATATTCTCTAACTTTTGTTGCCTCATTTTAAAAATTATTTTAGGTACCTCACTCCACTGATTTAATTTTGATTATGTGAGCATTGGAAAATTTTATCCCAGGTACTTAATCCAAGGTCAAGTGTAAAGAGTCTATGTAAGAGCTGGGACCAAATATCTTGAGCCCTGATTAGCCACAGGACTATGTGCCTTTTTTCTTTTAATTCCCTCTCTTGTCATCAACATCACACACTCCCCTCAGTTATGTTTGGCTACTGGAAAAGTTGTCATCTAATATGCTGAGGGTATTGCTTTGTCTCCCATATTTCAAACATCCCAAACTCCAAGGCAAAAGAAAAAAAAAAAATTTCAGGTCTTCAGTTATCATTTCTGCTCCTGCATGATTTGTCACTGCAGAATTTGTTTTCAAAGTGAGTTAAAGGAAAAAATCCCTCTTAATTGCTAAACGCTTCTGTTTCTTCTCTTATTAGCTGCAATTAAAAACATGAATTACTTAGATGTCTGTAGTTCATCAAAGATCATCATAAAACATCTTTTTACAGCAATTCAATTTTTAGTGATACTTTTCCCCTTTTAGGGATAATGTGATGACAACATAAGAGGAACTTGCCAAAAATGCTTTCTGAGGGGGTAATAAATCAATGTAGTAAATACCAGCTCAAGCAATATTGAAGGCAAAAGGCTCTATGGAGATTTGCCATAAGTAGGTGTGTTCTCATCCTCGTGGATGTTTTGTTTCTAGAGCTATCATATTTCACTGCCACCATGTTATAATCTGAGTCCTTTGGAGACAATAAAAACAACAGTCACACTCATTGCTTCCAAATAGTTCACAAAATGTTCAATCCATTTTACCATTTCCTTGGAAAATCAATTCCATGTCTCTATTTTTGCTCTGGTGAGCACAAAGACAACTGTTTGGAAAAGTCCTGGTGTGCCAGGATATTCTGTGGCCAAATGGAATTAACACCTGTCAAAACCACAGTGTTGTTTCAGCCTTAAGCTTTATATATGAAGACCTAGCAAAGAAATGCAAGTATTTCTTCATCTTTGAGGAGAAAGGCATTATGAAAACAAAATGTGGCTATTTGTTTGCAAATTTATGGCTAAAGTAGAAACAACAGAATGCATCTTCTTGATGTGTTTTTCGATTTTGTGAATTTTTGTTTTATTAATAGTAAGAAATTATTTCCTCTGGGTTATCACATAGTGACTCATGCCAGTTCCTACAGCAACGGTACACAGGAAATTACACAACTAGCACTTGGTACCTTTTTGTCACCTGAAGAACCAAGTTACAAATTACTTGGCTGGGATGGTCTTGGCAGAATTATAATTATGCAAACTCACACTTTTTTAGCTTCCACAAGGCATTTAAATTGTTTGTCAAAGCTTTTAGGCAAATAAGGAAGCAAAAGGGCATTTTCAGAAATACTTCTTGCACTGTTGGGAATGGCAAGACCTCTACAAATGTTAAGCAGGTTTCAAAACTGTACGCATCTTAGATATGCACTGGTTAACATGAGGCTTGGGCAGTGTACTTCCCGTGCTTTCACACCAAAAATCTTCTCTATCCAAGTACAGCTTTTGCTAAGATTTCCAGCTGAAGAAGGAGTCATTAGTTATGGTATAACCAACTAAACTCCATTATCAGCTTTCTTTTTAAGTAATCTGGCTGTACAAAGCAGGGAGTAAGACCTGCATGTCAGACTAGGTGCCCCAACAAATAGGTGGCAGCCAGTGACCCTCTGCTCCAGCTGTATTTTGAAGTATGGAGAGAACTCAAACCAGGAAACTATGTTCCACAGTTAAATTCCAGTTACAAAAGGATCAATATTTTCTTTATGGATTTGGGGTTGAAAGAGCAAACCTTTTGTGCACTGTAAGGTTGAGTTGCAACATGCTACAACAGGAGTAGGAAAGAGTTATAGAGGACCTTCAGTTGTCCAGGAGAGGACAACACCTCACAATGCTGCAGCACAGCTGACTGTGTTGAGCATTGTGTGGCAACATCACAGGCACAGGCAGAGACTTAATGAAGCAGAAAGTGGAGATGGGCAAGTAGAAGTGTAAGATGGCCCATCTTTAGCTCCATCCTCATGGCTCCACCACCTTGGGCATTATCTCAAGCACACAGAGAAGGCTGCAGGGCTTGGCTGACCTCTCTCCAGCCCTCACTTTGGTTGTGATGGAGTCTGTTTCTGTGGGCATCTGTTTACATTGTTTGAAATGTTTAGTTTCGTTTGGGTGCGCTGTAAAAGCCTTCTGTTTTTGCTCTGCTCTTCAAATTTAGATCTGTTTTTGAATGGGAAATGGTTTCAAAACAATAACTCAAGAGCTTCATTTAGAAAGCTGTTAAAATGCTCCATCATGCAAGATAGGAAAGAGTTTATTTGTGAAATTTGTAAACAAAACTTCAATATTTATAAAATCCTTCTTTTTTTTTTTTTTTTTTTAATTATAATACTTATTTTGAAATGTTTAGTTTCGTTTGGGTGCGCTGTAAAAGCCTTCTGTTTTTGCTCTGCTCTTCAAATTTAGATCTGTTTTTGAATGGGAAATGGTTTCAAAACAATAACTCAAGAGCTTCATTTAGAAAGCTGTTAAAATGCTCCATCATGCAAGATAGGAAAGAGTTTATTTGTGAAATTTGTAAACAAAACTTCAATATTTATAAAATCCTTCTTTTTTTTTTTTTTTTTTAAACCAGAAACAAGCAAGCAAAAATGCTCAGGAAATTAGATGTGAATCTGCAGGGAGTTTCACTCACATTAAGCTGCATTTCACTCCCACTGAAACTCCTTTCTTCATTCAATTTGATGGTTAAAAGGCAAAAATAAATAATCTCCTCCCTATTTAAGGAAATAAGCAGAAGGGAATGACAGCAATGTCACTTGCAGGCTTGTCCAGGGACTTAGGAGGTGCCAGCACTTCCAGTATTTTTCCATTTCTCATGGGAGTTTGATGATGGGATTTTAGCCAGTGGGTTGAGGGTGCCAGAGATATGCTTGAAATAAAAGCAGCCTGATTTTCAGAAATACCCAATGCCTGCCACTTTTACTGACTGCAGTGAAACTTCACTGAACTGGAAGAAGGGTTGTTTTCATGTAGGTGCTTGGCCCATTAACAGTCAGGTGACTTTATACATTGGAAGTCAGCTATAAGGCATAATTTCTGTTACTAAATTTCTTATCTAGATACAGTCATGCAAACATATTTTTGAAAAGTGAGAAGACCTTCAGAAAAGAATAAGACATTTTCGCACAAGTTAAAAAAATGCTACTTTGCTGCATGTGTGTAGACTACCAAAGGAAATACTTGTGGAATTTGACACTGAGGAGGTCGTGTTAGAATGTTCTTTTTAAATCCATATTTAACAGTTGTCTCTTGTTTTTCTTAATTTGTACTAGCTAATTGCTTTTCAAATCAAAATGAATAGAGGCAGAGCTCCTATGAGACTCTGGGAGTGTGCTGGGAGTATGTTGTGTTACATCTGCTCACTTCACTTTGAATTGCATCAGATTTTGTAGTGTAACAGACTGTTAATGGGTGCTGTCACACACAGTTTGACACAATCATATCTCTACATTCTGAATTTGCAGTCTTCGTCTTGCCCCCACTGGAGACATGAGAAGGGTTTCAGTCCTCTATAAGGGGCTTCTTTTAAAGCTACATTGATGCATTTTGAAAGACCTTTCTGAGGCTACACTATTGCCTAGCTGCCACTGGATTACATCAGGTTTTTTCAGCATCATAGGCCTGTCCCAAAGCTGTTAAAGTCAACAGTCTATGAATCCATTCCTTTCAAAACTGCTGATTCCTGAGTACTGGAAAAAGAGCCAATTTGCGTTACTGAATTCAAGGGCAAAATCACTAATAAGCAGCATAGCAACATACATGATCACAGTGTGTAGGAGCAACCAAAAGAATTGATAAGAAACAAGAAGCTGTAGAAGAAATCTTAGTGAAGAAAAGGGCTAGAACAGTTGTTTGTTGCTACTGCTCCCCCTTTTAGCAGTGGCCTGAGAGGTCTTTGTTCTCTGCAGATGTGCACAGGTAAAACAGAATTCAGGCTGAAAACTGGACCCCTCTATTATGTTTAAAAAGTGAATTAACTACTCTAAGGAGGTGAAAGCTATCACTAAATCAGTCCATTCTGGAGAACGCTGACATATACATGTGGATCTCCAGGGTAATTTGTTGAGCTTCAGCAAAGCGATAGTCATTCACCCTGGGAGCCCTGCTAGAAATCTGCAAAACATTAAACTTGTATCTGATACTGAAGCAGTGAACCAAATTTTTGCCTTCAGCAACATTAATTTCAGACTGGAGTTAGGCAGTGGAGTTGCTCTGAGCTACTAATGGAAATAAGGGGCAAATCTGATCTAGAGTCTTATATGAAAACTGGCAATATAGATTGATTGAGACATTATTTTAGAAATATTTCATAGTCAATACCATGACTTCAAAGCTCAATGTCATCTCAAGTCTCCTGGCATGGATACATGACATATATTAATAGACGTGCTGAAGGACTGGCATCCAGTTGATGTCATCAGACAAATTACTTCTCCATTACCTATTGATTACTGTTCTGCCTGCCAAAGAGTGCATGCTTACTTTTTATACCAATGGGAAATAGAAAAATGTAATAGCTGACCACTTTAGGTAATTATCCAGATCTTGAAATGTTTCATCTATGGCCAGATAGAAACTGCAGCTTTTCCAGCACCCAGTAATGTCTCTTCTCAGCAAAAGATTTCCAGAGAACATATTGCTCTTGGGTTCTTCACATTTCCCTGGATCTTTTCCATTAGATAACAAGTTTAATTCATGCTCCTGTCCTTTTTTACACAGCTGGGGCACAATTAATCAAAGGATGACTTTATTATGTCTAATTCAAAAGATAAGAGAGACTCAGTAGTAGGGTTTGTGGAAAAGTTTGGACGCATCAGGTTTCCACAAAAAAAATATGCATTTATTTAGATAGAAGTGCTTGTAACAATGTGTCAGTTTTCACAAAATATGACAGGGAAAAATCAAAGTGATTTTTTTTCCTCATTTTGCTTTGATAAGACAAAAATGCTTTGTTCTGACTATGTTGTCCAGATTCATTTTGCCTAGACTGCTCTGTCACATACCAATATATATTTTTACAGTGTTGCAAAGGCATAATGTAAGTTGGCTTATTACCTTAGCTCTGCAAAACATTTTGACACTGCTGAAATTAAACGCTTCTGCAGTCTCAAAATCAAACAGTAGATTGCTGTGTATAAGAAGTCTCTTTGTTTCATTTTGTTTTCCCACTTTTCTTGAAACCACCTAATGTGACCACACATGTTATGATGTGTTCTGCTGACAGAATAATATGAGCTATTTCCTAGTCACAGTTGAGGGCATAGTTAGAAGATACAAATTGATTCTTTTTTCAAAGAACTGATAATTTCTTATAGAATAAAGTAGTACAACTCTTCTTCCCATGAAACAAGCCTGGTGTTGTTGCTATATACAGATGATTTGGAGAAGACTGTTCTAATTAAATCTGAGATGATAGGATAGACACAGCACCGAGATAGGAGCACTAAAGGGAAATTCGTCAAGATTGGAATGTGATGGGTAAGTTTTCAGGGTGCAGCCCATTGAGGAAAGGTTGTAGAATCACCAAGCGCCCTTAGAATGGTGATGAAAGAAACTGTTTTTCTACCAGCATTGACAAAAAAGAAGGATTTGTCTAGTCCAGAGTCTCGTGGGTCACTACTAAAGACACAAGAAAACTCACTGGGCAGCTGTGACTTAATTCAGACCTTCAGATCCCTCTGTGAAGCCCAAGGAGAGTGAACTGGGTCGGGCAGTGGCATTAAGATGGAGACAGTAAACTGAAATCCATGGGAAACATGAAGACAGCCAGTGTCTTTGTGCCAGATTTCAACAATGACCCAGGAGATAATTATTAGTATTTTAGTCCTTCCAAATATCTCCTTAAGAGGAAGGATGTGAAGAGGCATCTGTGCTGGAGCTCAGGAACAACTATACAGGAAAATGCAGAAACTACCCCATATTTCAGCAGTGCTGCAAGCACCCATGGCTGTGCTCTCCAGGTCTGTGCAAGGGCAGGCAAGCTGTTGATTTAAGATCTGTAAAAAGTACATAGAAAGGACTTTGACAAACCCTGCTCCAATTTGCGTATTTCACAACTCCAAAATTTCAGCCAACTTCCACGGGGAGTAAATCAGAAAGGGATTTATCTCACTGATAATTTAATTAGTCTGAAGCTGCTGCAGCTCTCTAGATTGGCACACAGTGGTTAGGGAACTTCAGGAGCCATTCTGACTTGTTGCAGAGAATGAGGTAATTAAAAAAAAGTCTTTAATCTATGTTTTCAAGATGATAATGGTGACCCACTGGAAAAATGGTCAGTGAGCTGGATTTCATAGTAAAAAAAACCAACAAAAAAGCAAGGGCTACGGGCTTTGTTTTCAAGACTTCTTGTAATTACAGCTGGGGGAAGGTTGAAACCTTGTACTAGTCTGTATGACATCTCAAATAAATAAATAAAATTATTTAAAAAAATTACTCAAACCAATCATTATCATTTACTTCACAAGGAAGAGCTCAGTATCTCTGATTGTCCCACAGCATTCCCCTTTCTTGGGCAACAGTGAATTCATGGCCAGCTCCTGCTTTCCTTCTTCCCAAACCAGAGAGAAGAAACACCCCACAGGCAGACAGTGAAGATCTTTGTTATTTTGTAGTCTCTGCTTTGAAAACTTCAGATAGTTTCTTGACATCACATGGTTGTCTGAACACTGTGATTATTTGTTAACATTATGAATGGGAAAACAGGATCACCTATAAAAAGCTGAATGAACTCTGAGTAGGAGTCAACATTGAGGAACTATAATTTATTATCTGTTGACAATAGTGTTTTGTACGTGGGAAGTGGGTGCATGGGCGGTTTCAGAGCTACACAAGCTATGTGCTTGACAGGGTGATGCTTTCTTCATTTTTGACTAGGATCAGGCTATTCTTGCTCTACTGCCTCCAGCTCTTTTTACCAGGGTGACCTTTCCTTAGCAGGGCTGAAGTCTTGGCCCTTTCCCATTTGCACAGTGATCCCTGTTGCTCCTATTGCAGTCATGTACTTTTATTGGTAATAAGCAATAATATATGTATTTGTCTATATCCATACTTGATAGTTACTCACATCTCCTACTGCTGAGTGAGATAGCACTCAGGCCATCTTTCAGAAGATAAATAAATGAAGAGATATTAGCTTTTTATTACTTCTGAAATGTATGTTAAGTGCTTTTGGTAAGTGACTGCTTCAGTTTTAACAGCTGAAAGTTAAGCAACCTTAAAAGAGAGTACAGTTTTGTGTTCGCTGAAGTAGAAAGGATAACTTTTCTGGCATGATGGAGGTTTTTGAATGTTATTACATGCCCTGTGAGCAAGTAGGGTTTTAAGATTACAGCTCCAGAACTGAAACCTATTGAGTGATACATCAGGGACTTGAGACTGAAACATAAACTATGGCTAGGTCTTTTATCAAGAATGAGGTATGTATGGCATGTAATCAGCATCCAAAACATGTAAGCGCATCTCTTGAAAGGAGGTTTGTTGCAAATTTTAGTAGAAGTGGTGGAGATTTGTTAGTGTTTCCAATGAATTTCCCTCCATGAAAAACTGAGAGCATAATAAAAGTAAGTGAATCAGGCATGCGTCTGTGCCTCATGTGGCTACCACCCTTCTGTGGTCTCCTGGAACGGGCATGCAAGCAGAAAGAGAAGACTGAAATCCTGCTTCTGCAGACTGTGGCAAATCTTCTACCAGCCTCAGCATGACCAATTTCACCCAGATATTGCACTTTTTAGGAATAAGAGACTGCACTGTTTGCCTTGCACGAGGAGCTATGTATGAAAAAGGCCATTGGTATGAATTATTTCAAAGATGTTTGGTTTTATGTGCCTGTGCAAATTATGGAAAATAACAACTGGAATATGAAACCTAAGGGTGGGACTCGCTTCACTTAATCTAACCATGTTAAAGTAAATCGTGCAAAATTCCTTTTACCTTATATGGATAGAGAAAGATACTTCTAAAGCATAATTTATCGTGCCCATTTCAGCATGGAAAAAGCCACCACACTGAAGTGGCAGTGGATGGGAGGCAACACCTTACATCTTGGAGAAGAAGTGGATATTGTTGATCTTGTCTTTGGCAGGAATTTTGACTCTGTCACTCTTAACAACCTTATAAAAAAACTGATGAAATATGGGCTAGATAAGTGGACAGTGAGGTAGACTGAAAGCTGACTTCACCGCCAGGCTCAAAGAGCTGGGATGAGTGTCATGGAATCTGGATGAAAGCCAGTCACCCGTGGTGTGTCCTAAGGGAAGTTATGGGGACAAATATTTTATAACATCTTTGTTAACGACCTGGACAGAGTACACTCTCAGCCAGTTTCCAGATGATAAAAAACTAGGAGTGGTAGGTATGGCGAGTGGTTGTGCTGTCATTCAGGTGGATTTCAACAGACTGGAAAATTGGGCAAACAGGAACTTCACGAAGGCTGTGCTTCAGGAGATTCCATCAGCCAGCTGTGACTGTGTGGGTACCACTTTGGATTGCTAATGTGAGGTGAGTGGATGCATATACTCTTGCACACACTCTTGCCCTACAGCACAATTACTCTGTGAATTTGAACAATGTACACAAAGTTCCCCAAAAAAGCCCCAATTAGCTTGGTCAGAAGTAGGACTCACACCCCAGTGTTGCCCTACGTGCTAACTTCATGCTCTGCACTCAGGAGAGTGCACTGGTGCAAGACTCCAGGCTAACAAGCAGCAATATCCTCTCTTCATTTTTGCAGAAAGACCTGCAGCATTTTGACTGACTTCATCTTTATTGTTCAGAACTCAAAGTAGAAATAATATATAGATTTCCAAATGGTTGATAACCTAGTCCATGACTTCCCAGTGCTGTTGGCTTCGTCAGTGTGATGGTGTCCACAGACTGATAATTCCCACTCTTCACTGTACCTATTCCGGTATGGTAAATTGCACAGACATTCCTGTTCTTGTTTAATAGCACTTTCTGCAGATTGCTTCCTTGGATTAACATCTTGCCTTTGTTCAGCTGTCAAAAATAATTCATGCAACATTGCAAAACATATTTGAGGCAAATAATAGCACAATAATGGCTATAAACCACGTAGCATTGCACTGCAGGTGAAACAAATGGGGAAGGAGATGAAAGAATTAATAACTACAAGTACTGGAAATGAATTCTTTTTTTAAAGATAAACACAGAGTGATGAATTTATCAGCCGAAAAAGCAAAAGTGTGTGCAGCCTGGAAACAAGGCGTAGACAAGGAGAACACAGTCACCCCTTAAAGCACCAGAAAATGTCTGGCAAGAGAGACTAAGTCATCTTTAAAGAGTGCCACCAAATAACCTATAATGCATTTGATTACATGTTTTGCTCTTTGCATATCTGGAGCTTTTGGATGGTGTCAGAGGGAGATCTGGAAAAGTCAAAGGAGTGAAGTGAAGCCCTGAACAGGAATCCAAGACAAATTCTATATCACGTACATCCTTCCCTGCCTTACGCAGCCTTATAGGATTTTATATCTGACACCTGAAAGTTGATCTCAGCAGGACTGATCTGCATAATGTAGATCTACTTAAAATAATATCAATTTTTTTCTGAATTAGAACTTTATACAATGCAGAAGGAGGAGTAAAGGCGGAGCCCTTCCCTGTGAGGTGTCCTCAGGGTACACACAAGGGAGAGATCTCCCAGCCAATAGTCATGCTCCAGAACAACAATTTTTTCCTTGTCCACACCAGCAAAGGACCAAAAAGGAGGGAGATAGCTCAGACCCCATTAAATTGCTTTCTAGCAATAGATAGGCACTCTGGCCTTTGCAGTCACATCGGCCATTATTGGTGGTGGTTACTGCATGCATGAGAAGGGCAGATCTCATCAGGCTGGTGAAAATCAATCACTTTTTTTCTTAACAATTTTAGTAGTGCAACAAATTTCATTCTCCAAAGGAGGTGGTCCATTTTGGTTTTAGAGGAATTTTTAGTCATTACTTTTCAGATGAACGAAGGTAGTTTTGAACCAAGAACTCCACTTGGGAAAGCAAACCAAAAACCCGATTTGTTTGCTGTCCATGGACATTATGTTTGTGTCATATAAACCCTTTAATTTGGGACTCCTCCTGGACATCTCGGGAGCCAGGAAAGATTTATTTTCCCCATTTTTAAGCCATAGTTTGGCTGCTGGGAGGGAAAAACAATGAAGAATGGTTATAGTTAGAAACACGTGATGGGGAGGGTGTGTTGTATGCTCCTAGTGGCATTGGTTTTTATATCCCCTATTATTGTGTTTTGTCTGTATTGAGGTTCCAGAAAGGGATTTTTCTCCTAGTTTTTTGCAGGTGTTTTGTTTGTTTGTTTGGTTGTTTTTTTTCTTCTGGGAAAGTAGGAAAATGGATTGATTTCCTCTGTAGCTTGGGCTGCAGTTGCTTTCTTAAGGTACCTGGGGAAAAGTACATATCAAAGAAGAAAAGGTACTTATCAAGTCCCCTGCTAGAGCAGATATCTAAAGCAGGGAGGCAGCAGCCACACTCCACTGCACATTACTGATGTGGCATGTTCTTGTGTAGGTTTTGGTTTCCCCACTCCGTGGTTTTGGTCAATGTAGGGTTTTGGGAAGAAGGTCTTCGGGGGGAGGACAAATATTCTCTGAGCCAGCTAAAGAAAAAGTCAGAATGTGTCATTTAGAGAACGTGACAATGAAAGGTGTGAGGCTTGCCTTTTTTTCCCCATCTTTTGTCTTTTGCCAATTTTGACCTGAATTCACAGATTTAGGTAGGGAAGCTCAAAAGGCTGATCTTTTTGAAGGGAGAGTGTTGTACACTGGTTCATTTGTCTGCTCCTGACCTACAGAGCTGTTCAGAAACAAGCAGCTCTGGCTCTTTTTAGAAGCAGGGGAAATAATTTTCTACTAAGCTGTGTCTTTCTCATTTAGAAAAATTATATATGTTTTGTCTATGTCTAAGACAAAATGCAAGCTGAATATCAAAAAGCATTTTTGCATGTTGGTGTTGAACGTGGTTTGCAAAGCACCTCGATGACTATTTTTCTTTCATTTCAATGAGTGCCAGGTGATTTAGAAAATGCTGATAAGTACCTCTCTTACCTTTCTGTAAATATCTTAAAATATCTGACCTGCATGACCCAGATAAAAGCAGAGAGCACAGTTGCAATTTGGATGCTTTGTGGATGGTAAATGATCCATACTGATTGTCTGGCTCCTCTCCACACTAGGGTGTCTCCCTGACTGTGGCTCTGAGAAGGACAGGACTTTCTGAAGATAGTCAAAGTTATACTCATGAGTAAGGGAGTGGAACTGTTCAATGGGAGAGGACTGCCTTGTCTGACAGCCAGGAAGATCCTCCTGACATTGTAGGGGTAACTTTGGGAAATGTTCCTGCAGGGAACAGATCTTGACATCATCTGAATCACTTAAACCAAGACTGGAAATAAGCAGGGTCAATCTAAGCTTTTCTGGATGAGAAAACACTGTGGGAGTAGCTGCATTTCCCAGTCTATTCTTTCTTGCCCTATTCTTGCCTCAGACACCCCTTGAAAATATATTTATTTGCATATGGATTTGCCGAGGTGTCAAACAATTTATAACACATCATTTGAAGATGTTCATATGCTCTAGAAGATCTCAACATGATGTGCTCACATCATGCTGTGTAGAGGTAGGAAAGACTTTGCATGCTTCTTCCATGTCTAATTCTTTCCTACTTTTTGAGACTTCCTTAGCATAAAGCAATTGGGAATTTCTTGGACTTTTGGGAATTAGGGAATTTGGGAACTCTTTTAATCTTAAAAATCTTAAAAAAACCTTCTTGAATTCTTTAAGCCTGGGGGATTCTTTCTTTTGCTATTAGATATTTTTGGGAACAATGATAGAAATATCCTTTGCTCTATCAAAAGATAGGAAATATCCTGTGGAGGACTGAGACAGAAATTCCATTTAGAAAATATTTTTGAGAGGCTTGCATCTCCAGTGAAGACACCTCATTTAATTTCACTTAAAAAAACAAACAAAAAAGACCCCAAAACAAAAAACAACTCTCTCTCAAACTCTTTCCTTTTTCCTTTTTGCCAAACTATAGCACGTAGCAACTACCGCCAACTGGTGTGTCAGGAGATTGGTGCCAGGTGCTATTAACATTTACATGTCCTTGGATATGGCAGGGAGGGTTTCCTTGATAATGTGGTGGGTTTTTTCCTTGTTTGATGATCTAGCTTGTGAAATTTAGGAGAGTGGACTAGAAGAGAGTGAATGCTTCACTTTCTTTGAAATTCCTGTCACCTGTTCTTGTCAGAAGCCATAATATAACAAGCTAAATGCCACAGTACAAAGGTGGAGATCTTCTTCTACAAGCTCTTTTTATTCTTCTGCACTGCCAGCTCATGAGTTGGTGCTTGATAGTTGTGCCCTTCAGCTTGACTTTTTATAGATCCTCTTTACTTGTGGTTAAAACTTTTCAAAGAATGCTACTTTCACTGAACATGCACCAAACACTGTACATCAATATAAAATTGTTCCTAGAATCCCAGCTGTTTTGGAGAGAAAAATTTAAAAAGAAGAGCAAAAAGAAAAACAAAGAAAAACAAAGTAAAAAAAAAAAAAGACGACTGTTCCTAACTCCTGGCAAATCTCTCAAAAATCTCCTGACTTTTGGCCCATGGACATTTTGGCTATTAAAGCTTTTCTGCATGTGGCTTCTTGGATGAGTCTGCATTTGCTTGTGGTAGAGTTCTTAATTCAGCAGGGCTTTTATTTTAATGCTATAATAAAATATCTCACAATAAACTCTTATGTAATTATCAATGCTCTGTTTCCATCAGAAACTCTCACTGTACCTGACTTCACAAGATAAGGTTCTTTACCGGGTAGAGTAGGTCAGTTATGTCTTGTCAGTAAATACTGCATCTAATATCAGATCTATTTTTACTAAAGTCAAAATGATTATTTTAATGCATTATTAGTTGACATTTTTCACCTGAATGTGTCACATTAAAGTATATTATTTAACATCCAGGTGTTGCAAAAAGCAAAGATGTGAAGAAGCACAATGTCACCTGCAAAAATGAAAGCAAATGAACAAAGCCAGGCACTTGCTGGTTGCCTCATAGGCAATGTCATACTGAAGGGCCACATCCTGTCCTTGGTGTCACCAGTGTAACTTGCAACAGGAGCCCTGGCAATGAGCATTTCCATTATATTCTGGTTACAAAGCACAACAGCGAGTGTGATACGTGGCAAGAACTGTGTGCTTGAGTATGGGAACCCACTGTATGAAGCAAAGTGCTAACTGAATCAGTCAGAAATGTAGATGGCAAAGGTATATTGTGGTTTCTCAGCTGGTTTAAACAAAGACAACCATTGAAAGAGAGAGTTCCTCCTCATCTCTGCTACCCTCATCTGCGTGGTTCGTCTCCTCTTCATGGTTCATGAAATTTCATTGGGTAAGTGAAATTTTCAGCTAGCTCAGTGGAAATGGCTTGTGATGCTTAATTTGGTATTTCCAGTCCAGCAGAACTAGGGAACTTCTCAGCTTCCACATTCAGATATGTGCCTTCATCACATCATGATGCAGAACCAGAAGGATACTCAATGGCTTCTTCTCCCTCATCCTGATTTCCATGGGAAAGAATCATGATAAAAAGGAAATCTGTATACCAGAAGGGAGCACAACACACTGTGGTAGATCACCATCTGGATGTCACAGCCACAGAACCCTGGGCTGGTCAAAGCCTTTACCACTCAGGTAGAGACATAGAAAAGAATGGCATAGATTTGTGAAATGCCATATGTGAACTCTGCTGCAGAGCTGGAGATAAATCTTTTAAATACCAGTCAACAGTCTCAGTCACAGGGTCTTGAGATGTCTTCAGCATTTATCACTGAACAGAGCTGTGTCTGAACTGGGCGGGATTGATATGACTGTGATGACTTCTACACCAACAAGTCAGCCAGCTTGGCCCGAGATCAAAGTAGCCAAAGGAATATCACTGTCAATAAGTTATGGTTTCCAGAAGCCAATGTCTTTTAACTATTCTACCACAAGAGTGCTACTGGGACGCGTTTTCTATTATGTAATTTGGTGAAACCCATCCTTATTTAACATTATTTCAAAGTTTAATATAGTTTGTCTTTTTTTAGGTCACAGCACCCACAAATCAATATGTATTGAGTTAGCCAACCGCAATGAGATAGTTAATTCTCATCTACCACACTTTGAGTACTACCTGCATCGACTAGAGAAGGCAGAACTGGCTTCTTACAGTGAAAAGAAAGGAAAAAACCCCACGAACAACATTGCCAAGGACTGAGCCCAAGTTATTTAAGTTGGAATTTTCACTGAATTAAGCTGTCAGTTCCTCCACATTTGAAGTTTTAGTTGCACTGTTTATACTCTGTGGCCAATTTCAAACACATTAAAGGCAACAATGCTACAATCTGACTTATACGGACACACAGGTTCTTTCTCTGTTGCATAAATTGCACTTTTTTTTCTTTCTGTATTTAAACAAGAAGTTCCTGTATAAACCTTGGTGCCACAGGTGAAAATAAATGTACTGCAGGTTTTTGGCAACTAGACAACACCATAAACCCAACTACACAGCCTATTTTTATACATAGACTTTACCAGCTGGTAACAAGTGGCTATCCTACCTATAGGAGTGTGAAAGGTTTCAGCTCTATAAAGCACCAGCTGTCATTGCCAATTTTTTCACAAAGCTCCAAATACTCAACATTTTCCTTCAAATGTTAGTGTTTAGGTCTGTGAGAACATGTGCAGCTCTTTTCTTCCTCTGATTAAAAGCAAAGATATTAATGGCTTTATGATTAATGAGAAAAGCTGGGAAATGTCATTATTCACAACTTAAAACTCAAAAGATAAACAGTAATAATCCCAATGCATTTGGTTTAGAATTAGCAGAGTAATATGTAGATTAATATAAGTTGAAAAAGCACAAACAAGAACCAAATTTCAGACTGGCAGTAATGAATGACCTGGAAAGGCAATTTATGGTTCACTAAGGGGGGGGGGGGATGTATTTTTCTCACCCCCACCATGGCAGGATCCCGAACCCAAGCAATGGTTGCTTAGCATTACTATGATACACATAGACAATATAATTTTTCTAAGAGCAGTGTCAGCATCTTAACATTTTTTAGTAATGCTGAATAGAAGATAATACCTGAAGCAGCTTTCAATCTCTTGGGGATTAAACGGACTACTGCCCAAAGCCCTGTCAAATTATTCCTTGGACAATACCTACCAGGTAGTGAGAGACTAGAAAGAAGTCCTGCCCAACCTTGGTGTAACATCCTACAACACCACAAGCAGAGCAGTACCAAGGTGCAACATATGTGGCAACGATGACACCCAAACCATGGCAAGGTCACTCTTGACCTGGAACAGGCCCAGGAGCTACTTTCCCTGCTTGTGGAACCAGCTCCCACAACCACCATTGATTTAGGCATCTGACACAAGTGTGTCAGCTTTTGTTTATGCAGAGATGGGAGTGCAGCCATTTTAAAACTCCTTTCCTTCATCAGTTCTTTAGAACCTTTTTGATCTAAATTTTCCATATTCAGTTTTGCTTCAAGCTGCATTTATGGAATGTTTTTGCTTAAAGTAGCGCTGCTGTTTTAGAAAACGGATGAGGGATTATCTCAGACAGCTTTTATCAAGACGTTTCAATTTTTTTAAGGACTTGGCTTTGCAATCTGAATTTTTTACTGCATTTTTGTTTGACAGTCTACAATCAGGCAAAGGCCACGTACAAAGGGAAGTGCAGGGTCCTTGCATTTGCCACTTCTCTGGATTTGGGTAGTATGTAGTGATGGGATTTTTTCCACCCTCTTTTGGTTTATGAACACAAAAGCATTGAAAATCATGTCCCTTCTGTGCCATGAAATTTTTATTCATTATATCCCCAGGATACAGCCTTTGTAATGGAATAAAGCCCTAACTATTGGTAAGATTTTAATTTCTCTTAACATTGCTCAAGTCAGGAAAGAAAGTCAACTTGCTACTAATTTTTTTCCATCATTCCCCTATGTTACTATCTTTCTGTCTTTCTCCATGATTTGAGCATAGTTAATTTTCACCTTCATGGTTATTGTCTCTGGTTTGATAAACAATCACAGCCAAAGCCAGACAGTAGCCTTTGTTCCCATGTCCTGCGTCTGGATGAATCCCGCTGTATTTTGCACACAAATACAGTTACATATTGGGGTCAGCTAGCAGACTTATGATGGACCAGAGTCCCACCGACCAGTGATGGGAGAGATGTTGACACATGTTCACACTGAGGCCTGAGATAACCAGTTACTCTGATGAGGTCCTGATGCTGTGATGTTAGTGATGTGAGAGGACACCAAGAGGAGGGAGGAGAGTTGGCTCATCTGACCCTCAGTAGAACCTCTGGTCCCACTACCACTTCTAATGGGAAATAAGCAAAACTCTAAATGGACGAAATCAGAAACAAGAGCACTAGAGATGGAATTTTCTCTATTTTTTTTTTATACTTCCCACAACTCTCTGCAATACTGTTTATGTCTTTTCTCTCCCTGCTATGTGGGTCACAGACAGACTTGGCTGCTCCTAAAAAGTCATCTCATGCTTTTATCTGCCATCAGGACCAGTCACGCTGCTGCAGATCTGCCTGCCCCATACTTTGCTGTGGCTCATGACTGTTAATTCTTCCAACTCATGAGATGTGCCAGATACTGCATTTTCCTACAAAATTGCATTGTCATTACAGGTATATAAGAACTAGAGGGTAGGCTGTGGATGGAAAGAAGCAGGCTGTATCTTGTTTTCCAACCTAGAGCATTGCCCAGCTTCCCCTAAGGGCAGGTCTCCTCAGCCTACCTCCCTCTTTTCCCAGAGCAGGATTGGTCCCCTGCATGCACAGCCTGCTACCTGCTGCGAACTGCTGTGCACAACTCCTACCTGCTGCTCCCTCTATCCAAATTCTGCTCTTGAAGCAGGGCAGTCCTCTTACAAAGAGCGCTCAGATCTGTTTGCAGCAGAATGCGAATTTATCTGCCTGTCCCAGGACAACAATGACTGGGCTCTGCTCAACCTCTCCTTGACAGCATCAGCTCAGGTCTGGTCACCTGCTTTGTTCCCACTGGGAACATCACCTTTTGGTTTTTTTTTTCCTAATCATCTACTAGAAAGGGAGAGAATGTGGGACCTGCATTTCTTAGAGGTTGGACATGGGAAAAGGATAGACATGGGTGCTTCCAATGTGTGTGCAGATTACAGTAAGGATCAAGGCTGCCAGAAATGCCTGCAATACTGCTTATTCAATTATCACATCAGTGCTCTCCACTTTTAAAAAAGCTTTAATATAGGAAAATGCCTAATTTGTACTTTATCTAGAACTAAGAATAGTGGTTGATTACATGCATTGCAATTGTTTCCATGTATTCCTCCAGGTAGGCACCCAGGATTCATTTACTGTAACACATCAACATTGGCCAGTTGGTAACTGTGCTCAAGAGGATGGGAACAGGGGCGATTTCCTTGCCTGGTTGTCAGGATCTTTTGCAAAAGTTTATTTCTGTCTTCACCCTTGTTCCTTCCAAGAGGGGGAAACATTGGCTAAAGATCTGAGCATTGACGTCCAGCTTGTCTAGGTCAGAACCCAGAGGACACAGAATTTTGCTGAAAAAAGAGAAGGAAGGGAATTGCAGCCGTTCAAAGGTCATTCATGCCTCCAGGGCTGACCAAAGAGTCTGAGAAGTTGTTCGGGCATGTCACTAACAAACAGCCATCCAGTCAATCATGTTGCACTTGAGGTCCTTTGCATAAATGAGGAGAAAGTGCTAAGAGGAAAATGAGCAGTCTGCAGAACACATTCCTCAGTGTGTCAACTCAGCCTTTCCTGCCCTTGGTGTATCAGCTGTCTGTCTCGCCCGCTGGAGGACAGGGCTATAAGATATTCTCACTTTGCATGATCTGTTAAATCCTGCAGCTGAGTTCTTCATCATTAGCAACTATTAGTAGCTAACATCTACCCAAAATCTGGATTTGGCAGTGATATGCAAAGTAAGAGAAGAACAACAGCCTTGGGTGATCCCTTCTGTGACCAACTATCTCCACAGCAATGTGGGTTTAAGGATAATTTCAGCAGAAATTCCACACTTTGGGAAACTCCTTCTCGGTCCTCTTTTTACTCAAGCCATCTTTTGAGCACAGGCTGTCAAAGGCCTCTGGAGCCATGCAGGACCGTTTATGTGGATATCAAACTTCTGTTCTAGTGCTGTTCACTTCTTTCTTTCAGTTTCTGCGCAGGCAGTAAACATATCTGAATTCGCAGGATATTTTTGGAAAATGAAAAAGAAAAACATTGTGTGTATTTTGAGAAAACAAAGAAGGCAGCACACGTTCTGTGACAGAGCCAAGGTGGCTGTTTAAAATATTGATACTGATACAGAAGGCCTGTTGACAGAATTATAGTTTGGTTTTGCGTGTATTTGTCTTTCCCTTTGTTCTCCAATGAGACAAGCCTGTTTATTTATGCTGGGGGCAGATTGGATTGTGCAGATAAAGGCACTAAGAATGAGTAATGAACATACTGGACAGGCAAGGAGCATGCAGTAACCCTCTCTGGCTGGAGACTGCTGACTTTAATTTAGCATGGTGTGCAGGGGATCACTCAGCACTTGGGGTGGGAAGGAAGAGCCACCCTTTGAGTTTTGCCGTGCTGAGCCACTTGGGGTGGAGTTAATCTCTCATAGCTTTAGACATCTACAGCATCATCCTGGACTTTCTTTACAATCAGTAAGAGAAACGAGTGTTATAGGTGCCAGCAGTGTTATAGATGCCTGATTTCAGAGGAGGTGACCTCCCCAGACAGTGCTCGTTCTCCAGCCTGGATCCCAACTGACTTCAAAGGCAGTCTTGAAGGACAGTGTGGATCAGGATATTTAGGTGCTGGTAGCTACATTTAGCCAACTGAATGCATCCTTGGTGGGTAGAAGGTTTTTTTTCTTCTATCTACTAGAAGCTCTCTTTGCTCTAAATGTGTATATTCCAACTTTTTACCTGCAACCATTCCCTTGAAGGGAGGATGCATGTGTAGCAAATTTAAGGCTATTGAAAAAAAGCTTCTTTTTCTTATTTACCTTTCTCTGACTTCATAGAAACAGTCCTTTCACTTGCTAGGCTTGGTGGATGACAGGGTATAAACCACCCAGTTTTAGAACATGCATTGTGAGTGAAGCTGTGAAAGTAACCTTAGTGACACTGCTAGTGGCTTGTGGTTTATGAACCAGTGAGGCACCTCTAGAGAAGGTAATAGCAAATTATGGAGGATGGAGAAATAAAAAATAACATTCTGCTCTCCCTACACTGATGGAGGTGTGGAAAATGGTTACTTGGCAGTGCTCATGGTGGGTTTTATCGAACCAGTTGCTGCTAGTCTAATTCTCCTCTCCAGTAAGCCAGGTTTTGACCTTCATGACAGCAGAGTTAAGGCAACCTGAATGTATACTACTTTTCTCCATCATCAAGATGAGTGCCTCAGCCACCAGAAGCATTGAAGGGGTCCCAGTCCATGTGAATAATTTTTCTGCCTTAGACTCAGCTTGACTTTATATTTGGGGGCTATTTTGTCTCCAGGTGCAGCTTCCAACGGTGGACAAGGGACGTCACAGGTGCTTTTCTTTATGTATTGTACCTACAGCGTAAAGAAAGACTGGCTTGATTGAAAAATATACTGTTTTTCTGCGAAACACTGAAATCCCTCCATTGCTTGCTGGAGATGAGGAATAACCGTGCATCTGTTTTACAAAGAGACAGAAGCATTGTGCTTTGCCCTATTAAAATAATGACTGGCATAAAGGAAAGATTTTGACAAATCAAGCAGGGGGAGTAAGAGTGTGTGTGAGTGTATGTGTGTTGCGTAAAAGGCTGAGTGAGGATTAATATGATATTAGAAATTCAAAAACTCTGAATCACTGCAGTTTTCATTTAATGTTTCACCAAATGACTATAACCTTAAAAGTCAAATACATGACAGATGCACTTAATTACCTCACTGTAAGAAAAATAATGCTCAGGACTATTAAATAGAAGAAATGAAACATGACTAAGCTGGCATTTGTTACAGTGCCTAGTTTTAGACTTTTCCAAGCCATTTTCTAGTAAAGGCAAATCCATAAGCAGGAGCTAGTTACTAATGCCTTTTCATCTTCAGGGCAATGGGAGTCATGGTCGAAGTAACGCTTTCTGTGCCACTCTCCATGCTGGGCATGGGGTGGGCCAGCTCCTCACCAGGATGCTTCTGGCAGGAGAAAGGGAGATCTGGGATGAAAAGAGGGGTAGAGCCTGAGAGCACCAGGATGTCCTCACCACTGTCGCCGCTGGGACTGGGGGAATCATCCTCTCCAGACCAAGGCTCAATGTCAGGTGATAAAGAAATTAATAAGTTTTGAAGGTTGAAACTGAACAAAGAAAGATTCTTTTTTTTTAAAAAAACCATTTATTATGGTAAAATGTAATACCTGGTCCTTCACATGCACGGTTCAGCATTCAAGTTGCACCAGCAAACACAACCTGTAGTTTTTGTGAGCAAACACAGCTGGGTGTCTAACACAGAGAACATTACCAGCAGGGGAAAATACTTTTTGACATAACTTGTTATCACCTTTATCTGTTGAGAATCAATTTAGTTTTGAAAAAAAGCTTGACATTAATGGCAAATCTAGCCTTAGGCTGCAAAAAATATACTTTGTGAATGCCCTTGGCTACTCCATCAGAAGACAAGGCTTCTGATTGGAGTACTTTTTAATGTAGTGTTTCTTTCTTCTTCCTCTCCTTCTTCTTTACTCAAATTTTTATTCATTACAAAGTCAAAAACTGTTAAGCTGAAAAATGATCACGTTTAAATTTCTTTTATGTTAAACACGTCAGTGAAACAGCAAAGTGCTTTTTGTATTTCTCCATTGCCCAAGGCATTTCTTAAAGCCTTTTCTCATGAGCTACTTTTACCCAAATGCCTGGGAAAAGGAAAAAAAATCTTCTGAATGAATTGATTTATGAACACAGCTATTGGATTTTAGCACTCGTTTCATTTTTTGTCTTTCTCTCCTGGATGAAAGATATTTAGTCTATGAATATTATTGGTTCTAAAAACCCTCTCTCATATATCTCATATAATCACAGAGATTAGAGAAAGAGAAGACTTATTGGGTCATTTAATTCATTCCCTTACTATTACAGGACTGTCATCCAGACTATATATTGTACTTTGTTTTGTCCAACTCAAAATAATTCGATAGATGTGGGCTTTTAAAATGCCTCGAAAAAAAATTTCCAGTGTCGCATCAGTCTCGTGCTGATGAGGATCAGTTGAGATAGCCCTCAGTCTGTCTAGCACAGTCACAGCACATCTGTTTTTGTGTACAGTTGTACAAGGGGCAGTGATACAACTGCAGCCACATGTGGCTGCTTCCCCAGTCCATCCATTTCTACATAGCTCAGATTTGGGCAGCTTTAGATGTGAGTCTACAGCAATGCTTGTACTTGTACCTTTTCACCCTCCCATCTCTTCCAGCCAGAGTGCTGGGCACAGGAGGGAGTGTTATAAAGCTTTCACCTCCTGATTTCTAAGGACACTCCGTGTACCAGTTTGCTACAATAATGGTGCTTAGAAATTTCAGACATACCTTTCTGGGGGGTGTTCTTAGTTATGTAGCTACTGTAATTTTCATTTCTGCAGACTGCACATTTGAATCCCATGGAGAAGAGTTCAGCAGTAATTTGCTGGTAACAGATGAAAGATGCACACCAAGTATTCTCTGTATATCAGGGACTTTGCCTCAGTTTTTTGTTTTTGCTCAGAATGTCCTAGGTTAAAACCACTCTTTGCTGTCTGTGTCCTGACTGCGAGTCGGTATTGGCATCCTCCTTCCCATGAGCTGCTTTTGGCGGGCAGCTGAGATCCAAGTCGAAGCATGTAGTTGCTCTATTGTATGTGAATGCTTTTGGCATATTTGGATACATTTATTTTTTAATCAGAAATGAATATAATATCCTGCAAGGGCCAGGTAAGCAATTTGTATTTGGTCCTGACTGTGTTTTATTTCTGAGCAGAAAGCATTGCCTTTCCCAGACAACATAAATGCTGGCTAAGGTCAGTATCTTTTCAACAAGGTTTTATTTTGAGGTTTCCATCATTATTATAGTTTTCCAATAACACAGAACACAAAGATAAACATTGACTCTCTTTATTTCCTTGAAGGAACTCGAGCCAGACCCATTTGCAAAGTCCACCACAGGACTGATTTTCCCATTATGCATGAGGCTAGGGTGCATGTCCTCTGCAGAACTGCGACGGTTATGTCTTCAGGTAAGAGGGCTCTCATGCTACAATGTGTGACACATAGTGCAGTGATTACACTGAGCCTACATCAGAAAAGGCCACTTGTTCAAATACCAACTAATTTTTGACATTTTAAGTACTCAAGTATGAGGGTTAAGGAAAAAAGAGCAGAAACCAAGTCTTTTTGACAAGAGGAGCCTTTGGGTAACATTGTGTTGAGGATAATGAATGGAGTGCTCAGATTTTCCTACTTCACTGTTTGTTTCTCTTTGCTTGTTTGTCAATATGAATCAAAAGAGCAGCTTCCACATAACTCAAGCACTTCCAGGGGATGTTTTTAAGCAATAAAAAGCTTCTCTTTTTCAGCCGATGCCTTTCACATCCTTTAGTGCTTATTGCAGTAATCAATTTAGGAGGCTATGGTGAACATTTTTTTAACTTGTACTCCTAAATACATATCCAGGAAACAAAGTAAGTGCCTGGATTTCCATGTGCCAATGCTCACATGGACAGAAGAGACTGAACAAGAAAAAAATACGAAAACTTTATAAAGGTGTCTTATTTCATGTAGCTCACTTTGGAAAAATAGTAGCCACGGAACATCAATATTTACCTACACCTACTCAGGTAGACTTTTAAAACTCAGACTCACCTATAGCACTGAGATGTGTGTCCTGGATATGTGCCCTTCACTGTGGAGACAGCAAGGTCCCAGAAAAGGACCTCCTCAAAGACAGATCCACCTTGGTGCTTGATGACCTTGGGCAGAGAATGTAGATGTCTGTGCAAATGCAAAGTGTCTTGCTGGTTCAGGGTGTTTGCACTGAAATTGGCCACACTAGTTGGGGTCCAGACAGGTTGCCATTCTTCTGTCAGCACAGACCTATCTTCCTTTTCTAACCCCTCTAGTGCTGCACCCTCCAGAATCTGGCTCCTGCTTGTCAGCTCCATGCAGCAGTCTCTGGATTCACCTCAGCTTGGCAGCTTTGGCAGTGGCTGCTGTGAGGTGAACACAATTTGGATAGCTTCTTTCATATTGTAATGGAAAGAACAGCAGCAGAAGAGGCAGCAAATACTATCATTAAAAAAAAAAAAAAGGTTGGAAAAACAGAAGGCTTAGCTCTCTGATGAGCAGCTTTAAGATTCAAGTATTTTGTTTGTTAGGATGTTAATTGATAGAATAACTAGGAATACTGGTTCACAATTGAAGACTTTCTTCTGTAGAACATTGTTCCACTGAAGACCTTTTTAATAACTTCTCATCACAGAGATTATGAAAATAAGAGATTGAGAAGAAAGGATCCAGGCAAAAATTCTAAATCTATTATTGAAACAGTTACTTCTATTTATCATGTGAAATAAAAAGCTTTGCATCCGAAAGACTTGGGAAATTAAAGTTTGGAGTGTGAATATTTCAGGTATAATTTTTTTAGGCTTGCCAAGGGTTGATCTTCTTTCAGTATGGATTTTCAGCTGTAGCAGTCTATCTGACCTCGTCACTGTCAGGGGAGTTTTTCATGGTAAATGAGATGAGAATCTGGCTTTTAGTGTTATAAAAAGTTGGTATTAAGTTCCACTGGCTTAATTTTGTCCTCTGTTCAATTGTAGGGTTCTGGCTAATAGCAAAGGGAGGTACAGAAGAGTGAGGGAGTAAATGAGGCTTCTTCACGTCTATTCTTCACTAAGGCATTGCGGAACCCTTACCCAAATACTTGTGCATGACTGTGTAGCAGCACAGTTTCCCAATTTTTATTAGTGCCAGTTAATGACTCTTCACTACCCTTGCTGTACACTGTTCTGATGTTTTGGGGCTGTATTCACACTACTTATGTAAGTTTTGGCCTAGGAGGCAGTGGATGACTGGTAGGTGTCTGCACAAGCTGTGTCAAAGCATAGTGTGGCTGACTGTGTTTATGCCAAATGGTATCAAAGGAACAATTGCCAGCACATGCTAGCTAAAGATATGGCTTGCTTTACTTTTAAAGAACAGCCTGCAAGGTGCAACACCCACTCATCCTACTCCAGCAATCCATGTCTGCTTAGAGATAAGCAAATATCTGTGAATAAATTTATTGAAATCTGCATTTCTATCTGGATTAATGCTTGCACTGCTGTAGCTGGAAATTACAGTCTTAAATCCAGGCTCTCAATGTGCTAGGTGCTGTACAATGGCAAAAAAAAATAATTGGGGGTGTTATTGATATTTGTTTGTGTCCTGCATCCCTGTTCACCCATTTATTGAATAATCTGAGAACTTGCTCAAGCAATTGTTAATATTTCTTGGGGGGATAGCCTTGGTTTCAATCTACTCTGGCTGTTTCAGATACATTAAAATATTACTAAATAGTCTATCAGTGTAGACAGAGGATCCTTGGTTTACCCTAAAACTGCTCCAATCGTTGGCCAGCCTTCTCTAAATAAGGATGGAGCAGGAGGTCACCACGTAGAAAATCAAAGGCAAAATGGGAAGTAAGCAATACTAAGAAGAAGAATGAATAGAATAACAACTAAGCAGCACAAATCTAATGGTCTCTCCTGTTAAAAGGAATGCACAATACAGGTTTTTCTAGCAGTCTTCATTATTCTCTATAAAGTAGCAAAGAAGCTGACAAAGGAGAAAATATTGGAGAAGCAGTGCTCCCGATTGTGCTTGAGAGACAGCCTAAAATTCTGCCTCCCTCATGCAGCTGCTTGTCAGTGGACACAAAGCCATGTCTGTAATTCAGCCTTTTCAACTCCATTCTAAGCAGGGCACTGACAATATCTGGGTAATTGCAGACTACTTGAAGATATTCCCTTGTTCCCAGTTTAAGGTCTCTCGCAACAACAGAAACAGCAATAACATTGCTTAGATTGGAACTTTGGAAACACTCAGAAATCACTGCTTTCCAAGATGCTCCCTTGAAGCACAATATTACCATTGTTCGTGGGGAAGCACAATGAAAGCCAACCATAAGTGTTGTGACACACATCTGTAGTGGAAAAGTTTTGAAGGGGGGGATGGATAGGAAAAAGAGTGATGGAAAAGTGCTTTCTGTAGCTCTTTGTTGCTGTTGTGAACAGCATCACAATATCTCTTAATGAAGCAGATGTTCAGATAAACAATTTCAGGCTACAAACACTGAAAAAAAATAGAAGCTTCCATGGGGCTTGTGTTCCAGATCTATTTCCCTCTTACCCAGTTTTCATGCTCACATGCTTGGCACACCATAAGCACAAAGACATCTAGTGGACGGACAATATTTTAGAAGTGGTGCCATTACAGCTTCTTAAACACATCTTGCTGTGGTCTCATTCATCATCTTACATGGAAACTTTGTTTTTCACACTTGTGATCCCAATCACTACTTCTCCTTTCCTTCTCATGTGGGGCATGATGGCCCTAATATGCTGCTGTTGTAAAATTGGGAAATAAATTTATGTAAATACAGATGAGTTTTGATTCAATTGCTTTTTTACTCTACATGTCAGCTCTTGCTAACTGGGACCGTGTCAAATAATCTCCAAAGCCTCATGAGAAAATTGTGTTAACATCCACATTTGGTTATATTCTAATACAACTACTTTTGGGACTCGTGCTCATTTTTGCACGTATAGATGATAAAATTCTAAGGTTAGAGGAGAAGACCTTTTGGAGGAGAGGTCTGGTTGGTACTGTAAGTATGGGGTAAGAAAGTCATATGTCACTTTGTACAAACTTGGATCACCTGTGGGTCTCACCATTCCCAAAGTGCAAAACAAGAGATGGCTTAGGAGACTACTCCAGAGCACACAGCAGCTGCTAAAAAAGACTTGGTGAACCTAGCATTAGGTTCAGGGTAAAAACAATTAGACCACTGGGTCAGAAACAGCATTAGCACTGGGAACATCTGCTCTAGGTTTGTGTCCTGACTCTTGTGACCCTCTGCAAGTGAGAGGCTTGGACATCAAGTCCAAGTAGCCACCTAAGGAGTGTCCATCAGGGCACGTCAACTGAAGGTGTGGGCAAAGGAGCAAATCAACCCTGTGTACATCACTTAGATATATGCAATTACTTTTAAGCTGTGATGGCTGGTTTTGAAGTGGCCTGCCTGGCTTGTTGACAAGCAAGAATTTGGCAAATGGAAGCATAAAGCTGGCTAACAGGGAGAGGTGCACAAATCGTTACAAAAACAATAGCTGGCTCTGTGCAACCTGGAGTCAAAGCAAAAACCATCATGTGCACTGAGGTATAAAATGAACCAAATAAAAAGAAAAATGGGACCATAAAGGGCAACAGCAGTGACTACAGTGTTGCTGTGCTGCTTATGGCCTCCCACAGCCCATGTTAGACAGCACAGATGCTGTAATTGCTCCTCTCATGCTTTTGGCTGGGGAGCTGAGTACTTTCCTTGTGATGTGGGAGAGCTGTGTGATGCGGTGGCCAAGACCATCTGCCAGGACCTCCACCACCACATTTTTCCAGCACACAGCTAGATAATGCATGTCCTTGTTGTGAAAGACACAAGTCCCCTGACTGCCCTAACTTAACTCAAATTAAAAAGTAATACGGTCTTGAGTTACAAGAACCCTGCAGTGAAACCTCTGTGGAGACAGCTGGAGACAGAGTAAGTGAACTACAATAACAAGGGGTGGGAGTGAAAATTAAAGCTTCTGAATGCAGTAGTGTTTGTGCAGACTGCATGAATATACATGTGCTTAACCCCAGCACGCCCCAGCCTCCGCAGGTGAGTGTGGGTTTGAGAGTCCTGGGCAAGCCAAGTGTGGGAGTGGTATCTATCCTACAGGACCTGGAGTGGTAAGTTCTTAGGCAAAAAAACCCCTCAGCTTAGTGCTCTACAAGACAGAAAAGGTCTTGAATGTACAAGGTGTTATACAGGGTAGAAGTCACGTGAATCATGCCAAATTTTGAAGGGTTGGTGTTTGGTTTTCTTGCTTACTGCTACATATGTGTGCTTGGTGCTCCAAGGAAGACAGACTGGATGCTGAGACTCATTATGGACAGGCTGCTTTCCTCAGCCACAAGGACATAATAATCTAAAGTTCACAAATGCCAGAAAGAGGGCTGAAAGCAAAATTCTGCCCTGAGGCTCCTGCATCTTCAGGCCTTTGCACCTAGAGACTACAGGCTACCCCCGGGCTATGCTAATAAGCCTGAGGGAGATGGCTTTCCTATGTGAGTCTGTGTCAGGGACTGCAACACCATCTCTTCTTTGTTTATTATTTTAGTTAGTGACTTGAGATGACTCCAGAGAAAGAGGGCACATGAGTAAAAAGGACTTTGTAAGACCAAATAGGCCTTACAGGTCTTAAGACCCAACAGGACAAGAGAATATAGCTTCAAGTAGCACCAGGGGAGGTTTAGATTGGATATTAGGAAAAATTTCTTCACTTAGAGTGTTGTCAAGCATTGGAACAAGCTGCTCAGAGAAGTGACTGAGTCGCCATCCCTGGAGGTATTTAAAAGATGTGTAGATGTGGTGCTGAGGGACATGGGTTACTGGTAACTTGGCAGTGCCAGGTTAATGGTCTGACTCAATGATCTTAAAGGTCTCTTCCAACCAAAACAATTCTATGATTCTGTGATTCTATGATTCTAAGTATGATCACAGAGGAATCAAAATTACTTTCCCCATTCAGATTTATCAAGAAGTTCTGCCTCTGTGGGACTCTGCTGTCAATGGAGAGAAAAAGGGAGTGTAAGAGTGGAGGCCATGTGACCTATTTTAGAAGTCTGTCTCAGTACAATGATTTTTCCCCACTGCTGTCCTCGTCCACTGGATCTCCTTTGACTTTAAAGGGGCCTATAGTAACTTGCCCAGTCAGAGACTTCTCCATTTAGTCAGCTAAATCCACAGGCTGATACAGTGAATCCGAGTCAGAGATGTCAAGTGTGAAACTAATCAATGATGAACAGACACATTCATCAAACTCTTCTATTGGATGAAAAGCTGGTGTGCTAGCAGCAGTACACGGCTTTCTTCCCTTTCATTAATAGGTGTTTAACTTGGATTGCTGTTCATTTAAAATCCTCCTTCACATTTCACCTTTTCCCTTAGAATTAGCCTTGAAACTCACAGCATTTTCTTTGAACATCATGACTGCAATCTCTACTGAGTAGGGCTTTTTTTACCAAGATTTCTCTAGTCTAAACAATGCTGTTTATTAACTAAAATTAGGTCAAAACACTAATTCAGATTCCTTATTTGTGGAGGGGAAGGCATTTTGTATGTTTAAACGATGTTGCAAACCTAATTAAACAAATCCAAAGGACTCTGGGTTTTCCCAAATAAGAATACATCCTGTGCTTCTTTCAGAGAAGCTGATGATCCTTCCAGTCACCTCTTCATCCCTTGGGAGGTGCGAGGCTTTGCAGAATGAGCTGTTTGCATAGAGGAATTAAATGTACTTGGTGCTCTCAGCACCCTAACCGATAATGTGCCCAAAATACAACACCGGGACAACTTTCTCTTCTTTGACTGGGCGCAGGGTGCCGAGGACTGTCTGGAAGCGTACAGACAGTGATTCATCTGGATGCCTCACTGCAGTTGTGGGGGTGATGGAAGGAAGTTGCTGGAGTCTGAGCTGGAAGTGCAGCAAGTGTGATACTCTGGCACTAATAGCAGACTACTGTCTTTCTGTCAGTGAAGACTCTGTCGGCAGTGCCAGTTATGACCTTTTTCAGTCATTTCTGAGGAGCATAGGAGCCAGCAACATGAAGAAACCTGTCAGAGAACATTCTTAATAGCATGAAACATAATGCTAATTCAACAGCCTGTAATTTCAGGTCCTTCCAGCCCTAACACAAAGTGACATGACTTCTGTACTTCATTTTTTAAAAAGTTCTACAATTTTCTGAAGGTCAGGAACAGCTCAAGAGGTCAGATGAACCATGCCAGTCACAGGGACAATTGACTGCTGCTGGGACTAAGTCTGTGAGGAGCAGATTATCCCCCTCAGGTCCCATTGACCTCTCAGTACTGCTGATGTTCCTCAGAGATGTGCTCCATGTTTTATGGAGGAGAACATCTGAGTCATGACCTGTCTGCAGTCAGACATTTTGTAAATCCATTTGCTGCCTGGTCTCTTGATTTTAGGTGATGGGGTTCTGGCATGCAAGGCTGACTGCAGCAGAAATGGCTTCAGAAATTCTTCGGTTTCCAACCCGAATACATTGGCCCTGTTACTGGCCCTGCATGAGACCTCACCACAGTAGTTTTAATATGACCCATAATCCCTAAGAACATTCAGGGTTTAAGTATGTGCCATCCCTTGCTGTTGTGTGCCAGAAGGTTCTTCTGACTGTCACTGCTCACTGCAAGTCATTTCTTCATCCCTTGAGTCTCTCTATGTCACTCACAAGTAGTCTTGTGCAGTTCACATAGAAGGTCTTCTTTGGCTCTGCCTGGATGCGGGAGTATCCTGGATTGGGGGGCGGGCATTTTAGTACGTTATTGACACGACGTGTCTGATGAGATACCATCCCAACATTAAGATTTGCTACTCTTGGGGTAATGAAAGCCTTTTTGTGTGTTGTATTAACTCAGTAATAGATCTGTTCAAAGTGTAAGAACATAAGTACTGTTTACTTAAAAAAATTAACATTTTTAGTTTTGGAACCAAGATACAAAAGAAGATTAAACTACAAAAAACATCAGTGATACCTTTCTTGGCTACTTCATCATCTCATCTCTCTCCCTTTAGGTTCCCTACTTAGTCTCTTCAACCAAAAGGACTAAGTTTGCTTCTGTGCTTCCCCCAGCCTGCCCAAAAGGGTGCTATGGCAAGTGTTAAGGTCTTTTTCCACACTCTGCCCTCTACTTCACATCCATCTTTCTCACTCCTTGCTAAAGACAGTCCATGCCTTGTTTCTGGTGTCACTGCAAGATTCTGTGAATACAGCTTGATATTTTCTTTACCTTTGTTCCTCATCCTTTGTCCAAGTTATCTAATTAATGTCTCTGTTGTAAAATCTATTTGGTACGTTCTATCTCAGCTAACTTAGCTTTCGTCTGCAAACTGGATATAATCTTAAAGATTATATTATGAAACATAATTTATAACATAATATTATGAAACATTTTACATGCTCTGCATTTCCCCTGGCTTTATACCACTTTCGCTTTGCAGATATCATTGACCAAATATTATGCTCCAACTAACAAACTTGCTACAGCGTTCTTCATTTCAGTAGCAACCTCAGACCCTTTGAAATCATCTGTTGTATGGGATCTCTGCTCATCAGAGAGAGTCAGTCTGTGCAAGAAAACCATAGACAAATAACTTACCCAGCAGTCCAGTAGTTGTGCCAAACTTGGACGTAGGTAATGTGGTATCCAGGCTATAGTAAGTTGCACTGGACCACATTTTTCTTTTCAGTGGCACTTCCAAGAAACTCACTATTGACTGACCCGCAAATTTACCAAACTATTGCCTCTCCTGATGATCAGTTTATGTTCCTTCTGCTGGGCCATAAATCATAAAGTTACCCTGAATGTTTGCACTGTGCGTAGAACAGATGGAGCTGTGACCCGTGGCTGAGGTCATTAAGCCTCCTATAATGCCAGCAATAATAATAATAACAAGCTTGAAATAAATCTGTGCCTTCCTAGAGGTGCAGGGAAGGACATCTGCTGTAAGTAATTCTTTCATACAAGATCCAAAGAAATACTGTGAAAGCTGTGGTTGTGATTTGTCACTGATTTCTGTGCTATCGTTACCTTTTCTCTAACCCAAATATTTTCATCTTCAGTTGTTCCCATATTGTTAAACCCTATATTGTCGTTGTTATTTTTGTGGATACAATTTCTCCTCATAAGTGACTTTTTATTGTTACAAGCATTGTTTCATCGCCATATTGTGTTGTACAGCTGCCATTTTCCTTAGAATTGCATTCTTCGTCTGTAATTTTCCGCTTAGTACTTAGCACAAAACCCTATTGTCCTTGCCTATAATTTTTGCTTTTTTTCCTCCTGGGTCCAGTTTTCCTCTTGTTTGTGATTCAGCCTCCACAGACGTGTTTCCTGTGGTATCCTTTTCCCCCTCTATAATTTGTATCTTTTGCAATATTCAGTGTGTTCTTTCCCCATTTCAAAGGAAAGTTGCAACACTGTGTTAATCAGATTGTCTATTTTCCTACACGTTCTTCTGTTCCAGATTCAGCTATCTTTTCTTTTTCCTCCCATTTCACTATTGTACTACCAGAGAGTTTTTTACTTCTTTATTATAAAGCATTCTTTTCTGCGGTTTTGTTCTGTCACTTTCTGCCTGTGTGTTTTTAAGCTGTGTCGAGTTTTTCTACTTCCAAGTTTTTGTTCTCTTTCCAGTACCACATTCTTGATTTACTTGTATTTTCCCACTCTCTAAAGCAATTTCTGATTTGTTACAACACCAGGCTCACACCATTTCTAAAGCTGATGTTGCCCCTTTGACTTCATGTCCTGCTGGTCTGCTCTGGGTTTTGGCAGATGCTGGTGTCCGTCTACTGAGACCAAGGAATCCAGCACTCAAAGACAGACACTGAGCCCACATCTATTGGTGGGTGAAATGCCACCACTGACAGCAGCAGGATTGAGCTTTTGATGCCCACCTGGATACTTCAGACCAGCTGCTGTCGAGCCCTGAGGGCTAATGGAGCTGGTGCAGGAGGGTGACCTCCAGCATGAGAGGGCTTTCCATGCCTGCGGGCAAGTGGTGAAGGTGAGCTTAACCCTCCCTGGAGGCAGTTGGCAAAGCTGCGGAGGTTTGCATGGGGAAGAACCTGGTTGTGTTTGTGAACTGGTGGTCTCCCAGCTCGCCAGGTGCTGTAGGGGTCCCTGCAGGCACTGCACTGAACGGTGGCTACAAGAAACAAATGTGCACTGCTCCCTCCCTGCCAGAGTGAGACTCCCACATTTCCCAAATATGCCAGATCACCCTCTCCTTTCCCACAAAAACCTGATGACTGAGCACTGCTTCTCACCTACCTTCTTATTTCCTCCCATCAGCCTGATTTTTCCTATCTTTCTTTGCCCCTCTACCTGCCCCTTCTACCTCTCTCATTGAGCCTCTGTGTGTCTACATAAGCAATCTGAATAGCAAGATCTAAATAATTATTTTGCTGTCTAGTACTCCATTCTCTTTTCCTTCTCTGGTCTATAGTTCTTCTGTGAATGGTGACTGCATAGTTAATTGCAATTCATTACATGGCTCTCAGAAACCCAAGCCCTTGCTCCTCTTGATATATTTAATCAGTGTCCTTGGCTTGTCTGCAGTAATGTGGAGTAGGCTTTAGATTAAATTGTTATTGTTTTTTAACAGTTTATACATCTTCCAGTGCAGTCATTGCAGGACCTCGGGGGCATTTGGATGAGGAGACAGGGATGGAGTGAGCAGCAGGAGAAACAACTGCTCCCGAGTGTGATCTGAGGAGACATAACATCAGCAGTGGCTGAACCAGGACTGGTGGGAGGAGGCCACTGCCTGGTAGCTGTCTCTTGTGTTCTGTGGCCAGGTAGAGCTTGGAGATCTTGGTGCAGGTTGCAGTTGAAGCAGACAGCACTGCTGCAGTCTGTGAGAAGGCTTTTCCTTTGAAGTCACAGAAATATTTAGCAAGCTTTGAAGCTTGATGGACCAAGGTTGTAAGTGAAGCAAGTTTTGTGAAGAGAGGTAAAACAGATTGCTGAATTGATTGTCATCACTGGCCAAAATAGGGAAGCTTTTACATAAACAAGCTCTTATTTGAGCCCAACTCCCTTGCTGCTACCATCTTAGTCATGAAGGATGTACACTGGTATTGCACCCTCGGTGGGAGAGCAGCCTACAGCCTGCACTAAGGACCAACGCCAACATTTAGGCCAGCCTAGATACATTACCAAGTTCATCTTTTTCATAGCTGTCACCAACACAGTTTCTCCAAACTTTATGAACAGCTGTAGGCACCAAATTGGCTCCACACTGCGACAACTTCATCGTTCAGTGCTTAGGATGTCTGAACAACCATATTTTGAAGCCAACTTTAATCAGCATCTTACCTGAGAAACGCAGATGGCATCTTTATTGTCTGGATTGAAAGCTTGGATTCCCTCACTGGTTTCTACAATAAATATAGTATACTCTAGTCCTCCATCAAACTATCTACTGCTCTACACTTCATTGAAAGTCCAGTAACCCATGGTCAGCATAAAAAAAAATGCTAACCAAAAGGCTATGTTATACAAAAATGTGCAAACCAGCACCCCCTCCTACACAAACTCAGCAACCATCCAAAACATATCAAAACCAATATAATAGGTTATCAGTTTTTCAACACCATCACATCTACCCCTTGAAAGTCTAAAGATGCTGCTTGCTCAACAAATATTTCAACAGAGAGTAAAAAATGATGTAACTTTGAAATTTTCTCAGAGACTTGTTTCGCAAAACTTAAGCTGCACCAGAGATCCCTAAACGCAATATTAAAAGGAAAATACCATAGAACTTAGTGGAATCAGATTATTCCTTGAGTCATGTGTATGAAAATTGTCCATATACTCCAAATCTTAAAAATATCCCTGAATCTTATGCTTGCTACACCCAGAATATAATGTACCTCACCCACTTCATGATGTCCTTGTAGAATTTTAATGTGTGAAACAGCCTCAATGAATCAGAAAGAACTTGCACAAGGAGAGGAAAAGGCCAAATCTGCCCAATTCTTAGAAGACAAACTTTTACAGCCCAACGATTCAATTTTCACTCTCTGTCTTGATGCTCAAGAGAAAGCTATAAAACACTTTCCAAAGGTGAAAATCAAAAGGCATTACTCATGATAAGAAAAAGTCACAGCATTAACAGAGACAAACATTTATGGCATGTTATAATTCTTCCTTTTAACCACCACACTCCAATTTGCCTCCCAGGGAAACCACCCATGTGCCACGAGCTGTAAATTCTCCCTCTTTCTTTTCTCTTGCCTTGTGTACCTCCTTCCAGTAGAAGATACTGCCATGTCACCTTTCACTTTGTCATATCCTCTCTTCTTTTGTTTTCCCCTAACTGATTAAGAGATCTTAGTTAAATTTCATCCTTTGTTCTCAATACTCACCTTTGAAGTTTGGTGTACCTAGTCCTGTCCCAGCAAAGATCATTTGAGTTTGAAACATATCTATTGTTTCAAAGTAAATCAGTTGCCACAAAGGTGCCACCTTTTCTCCACAGTCTCTGCCTAGATTCATGAATAAGTAAGATCAGTGCTGAAAAAATAACACCAAATCTATTTTGCTGCATAAATGTTATTCCAACTTGATTTTCATGGCTCAACTTGTAATTTTTTTTCTGTATATATATATATTTTTTTACACTGAGTAGTAACTCCAGCAGACTAACACTCTCTGTCTTATTAGGAATTATATGAACTGAATCTTTAGAAGTGTGTTCAGGTTTATGTCTATAAAATCCCCTCTGCATTGACCTGGATGGTTTGCTGTAGCAACACAGCGCTTCATTCCTGTTCCTTCCGTAATACATTCGAGGTCGTGTTTAACTGCCTCAACACCTGCGTGTGAAGTATCAGGCTTTTAAAGCAATATGTCTGTCTTAAGCTGTAAGATCTGTGTTTGTGTATCATCTACCGCAATGAGACTCTGATTCATGACTTGGTCCCCTAGCTATTACCACCCAGGGAACTCCATGCAGGGCCTAATCTTGCCGTTCATGTGGAGTGGTGTCTTGAACTTAAAACGACAGGATGCTAGATATGCTGCTCAGCATGGGGATTGCAGGCAGGGCTGGGCAAAAGATCTTTCTGAAGCATGAGTACACGAATCAGAGGAGCACTGGGCTCCTCATAGCAGCTGATCATAGATGGAAAGCCCCCAAGTGATTTACATAGCCTGGTACATCATAGTGAGCAGCAGCTTTGAAACTGGGAAGGTTTTGCCCTTCCTCCCATCGAGAACGGCATGTGATGTGAGTGCAGGAACATGCCTGCTGCTGTTCAGGAGAGTGAAATGGTTTGATAGTAAAGCAGCCAACAGGCATGAACACTTGAATTCAGGCACCTCATTTATGCTGCCTCTGAAATTTACACTGGCTAAGTGACTCCTCCTGAATTACTGTTATCATTCCACAAGGACTATATTTTATCTTCTTTTTTGAAAGACTTGTTTTCTTTCAGTCAGTAAAAGCCCATCAGACTATAAATCACCCCTGTACTACTTGTGTCCTTAATAATGACATATTATCTCCTAATCTCTGAGTACCGTAATGGACTAGGGAAGCTCTCAGGGATTGAAACACTACTGGTCTGATGAGCTGGACCATACTTAGTAGATAGGGCAATGCTATAGGACAAGAAATGCACCGGGTTTCTCTCTAGTGTAAGGCTATGAAAAAATCTGTTAAAAGATACTTCCGACAAAACATATTTCTAGAGTCACCAGTGTTACCTGAAGAGCAGAGTGTCCCTGTAAAATTATAGATTCCTTTCTTAGTCCAGTTTGTGCAACATTTACAAGCTCATTGAGTAGTTGTATTAGTATTAATAATGTATTAATAATGTATTAGGTCCCTAATTATTCTTGCAGATCAGAACAGCTATATCACAACCATCATGCTGTCCAGCTCTGCTTTTCTTATGAGCATTGATATTTGCTTAGCAAGCTTGCCAACTGGATGCTACATTTCCCTTGGTTTTTTTGCAATGAGCATGAACCTGGAAGATCTTATGATCCTTTTGCAAACCATCACCTTCTCTGCATCCCAACTAATTTCTGGAGAGAGCAGAGAGGACTGAACACCTCGCAGGGCCAGATTTGTACACAAATAGAATAACTTAGCATGAAAAATACTGTTGTAGTCAGCCAAATATTTCCCTCTAGGATTAGCAAATGTAACAGGAAAGCAAAGGAAGTTAATGTTTGCCAGAAGGGAAATGAGAAAGCTCCCCAGTATAGGGCTCAACTGAGCAATCAATCTTGAATATGCAGCCCAGCATGCCCAGAGCCAAACACCCTACTCCTTCTCCCCAGCAGGAATTTATTTGTTTGATACACTTTCCACAGCTTTCTCTCTGTACTCTGTTTTCATATGTTAAATGTGCTCCTGGGGGGCAAGCACTCTAAAAGTGTGATTTGAGTAATTGTTGCATTGCTCCTTGAGAAGAGCAAGTAAGGAGCCACAACGCATCCCTTTCTGTGACCAGGATGGCTGATGTACAGCAACATGTATTTTCAACTGAGGAGGAATGTGGCACATATAGATGCTTTTAGGGGGGCTGCCATCCATAGCTCTAAGGCTGGTATCCCACCAGGACTTTCCCCTGGAGGCACTGCGGAGTGTGGTGGTGGGCTTTCCACCTACAGCCAAAGAGAGCCTGAACCAGCACTGCTGGCTGAGTGTGGATTTTGAGACAGATCCTCTCTCACCCGCCAAGCGTCTATTGTAGGGCATTCAGGAAATATCTTAATCTTCCAGGACAACAAAGCAGAGACAGCAATTACTTTTAACCATAGCCGCTGCTTCCTTTAGGATCTATTGCAATTGTGAACAAGGGAACTGATCATCTCTGTCTCTGCTGTGCTGGGATTGCAGCCGATGAGACTTGCATTCATCTCTCCGGCTCACTTGGGTTGGTCTCTGAGGTGGGGTCCCTTTGCCTAACTTGGGATGTCTGCAGGGTAAAAGTTTCCATCTGAGCCAGTCACCCTTACAGGCAACAGGGACAGACAGGCCCAGTCAGGATGTAACTCACCTCATCTCAGTTAGACCTTTCTTTTAGATGACTCACTCTAAAACCACCTATTTCACCAATGACTATAATGGATGTCATGGTCTCTACTCTCACTTCAGACACTCACATTCGATCAGAAGCAGCCCCATCTGTGGACTTGTGCCACATGTAGGAGGTCTCTGGGGACGGGACAATGCTTCTGTCCGTTATACAATAAGGAACTATATTTATTACCAACACCACCAGTTCTGACACCTAGCCTGAAGGTTCGATAATTAACAGCCTGCAGCTATCAACTTGTGGTCAATAATAAACTTGCTATTTCTATCAACTTCTTTTCAGTTTGTTTTCTGGAGATTCCCAAGGCAGTAGCAAACTGACCAGAGGTCAGGTCAGAGACATTGTTGACCTATGTTTGTTGGTGCTACCACTAAATCTTAAACAACCATTACAACAGAGACCATGACACTGTTTCAAACAGCCACTACTTAGTTTGAATGATGTTGTTATTTTTAAACTTCCATTTGTAATGAATGCTGTCAACCTGACAAATCTCCTTTTTGTGGACTTGGTTCAAGATTTTGAAGAATATTTTTGAGGAGGGGATTGCTTTGATGATACACTTTGCACATAATACTTGAACAATCCATATCTGAAAGCTGTGTTGTTAAGATATCATTTTACTTCTGGTGGAAGCAGGGAAATGCTGATGGATTGTCTATAAGATGCATGAGCAGAGAAGACAAATTAAACAGCAAGGTCTGGATGAATAATTATTTTGTGTGCTTACCAGAGGAAATTGATTATCAGACATTCCTGATCAATTTATTTTCCCTACATCTGCTTTTTCACAAGAATGAATATATTTCACTTCATTAAAATTTCATGGTCTAAGGGAGCTTTTAATACTGTGAACCAATAATGCCAACAAAATGTTAGTATGAACAGTTCAGCCTAGTAGTGATGTGCAAAAAGTTCAAATGTGGAAGTAAAGAAGGTGGGAAACACAAGGCAAACAGGAACAGCTCAGAGTTCTGCTTGTGATATTCTGTCCTCCTCTAAGAAATGCTTTCTGCATCAATCTCAAAAGTAGGGATGTTTTCTTAACTAGCTGTAGACTAGTTGGGCAAGAGGGAATAGCAGCAAGGACGAAAGAGATGTCCTTGAATCCTTCATACAAATAATTTAGATTCAATTTGTATACAGAGGTTAGATACCAGTACATTATTCAAATCCCATTAGACTGTAACATCAAGGGTGAGATGGTATTTAGATAGATTCTGCACACATGAATCTCTTTTTTTTTTCTTAATGCAGTTAACCTAACACATTTCACCTTATAGTGCAGAATAAGCACTCTAAAGAAGCAGCAAGGAAACATAATTTAAAGCAAAATCCAATTTTCTTGATTAATCTTGCAGACAACATTACTGTTTGCATGTAACAACTGTATTAATAAGATCATCTGAATTTCCAGGTTAGAATCACAACATTAAAATAAAAGGAAATTCTCTTCACCATGTATTATGAAGGACAGAAGGGCAATCAAAAGACTTAATTTGAGGGCTCCTTGTTGACTGGGATATTGATTCAATGTGATCATTACTGTGGAGTTAATCTAACAGAATTTAGACACATAAAATATAGACTTTTGTGGAGGAGTTGGTAGTTACCCTGGGCTCCCTGGGTGCCTGTTGGAAATTTTCCAATAAGGTAAGATACATTTCATCTCATCGTAAAGACGTCTACAATCATGTCTTTCAAATGTTTGCTTCTCACCACAAACTTAAGAAAACACCTTGGCAGACTCACTCACTTGTGGACTGCAGTAGTGTAATGTTAGCTTAGGTGGAGCCTACACCATTTGTTTATAAGAGAGAAGCTGTAGAAGCACTTGAACATCTTGGCTGAATCTGTGAATACTAAATTATTTTTTTTCTCTTGTTGGCCTGGTTCTGAAGAGAGAGATCACACCACCACAAGTCCATGAAATTCCCAAAGAACCCTCTGGGAATGAGAGCAGGAACAAATCCCTGTCTTAGGCACATCTTACAAACCTTGGGCTTACCCCATGGTGTAGGATTACAGAGAGGGGAACTGTCATGCTCATTTTCAGGATGCTAGAAACAACATAGTTGTAGAAGGTTGTAGGAGAAACTGAAAAATCTTTGAATCTTTGTTAACTGATGGAACTAGGGACCAGCCTGACCCTCTGGAAATGGTTACTTGCAAGAACTGATGAGCTCTACCCATTTCTACGACAGGCTTTGATCAGCGAGTCCCCTTTATTCAGTTGTGACTTTGTGCTGGAGTAAGTGCCTAGATTACAATGTTATAGCTACATATGGTCCTTAGAACCAGTGAATCAAAACTTCCCCGCCTCTCCACAATCGCTGCTGCTGCCAAAACAAGTGTGTTTTGCACTAAACTTAAAATCTATGACTTTAAACCCGTCTTGCTCCAGCAGCTAAGATAACTTAAAAAATGATGGTTCAGCCTGTTAATTTGCTGAAGATGTTATTGAATCTTGCCAAGACACAACAAGAAAAAGAAGATCTGGACTTTTCCATCACCTCTAATAAAAAAGTGCAAGTGGTGAGACAAACTGTGTGTACGCGAAATTGAATCTCTGGGACAAAACAAGCTGGTTAGCTAGAAAGGGAGCCAAGCAACCAGGAGACAGTGACACTGCAATCATAAAACATTCCCATCTTTGGCTGCCAGGTTCTTAATAAATGCTCCCTTTGCTTCAATGTTTTGCTCTCCACCTTCTGTCTATTCATTTCCTTGGCCTGGAACAAAACTTCCCACTTCATTTCTGCTTTTCAGCTCTGAATTCCAGCTTTTTCAGAGTTATCCTGTGTTGTGCTGTGCTGTCTGTAGATGCCAAAGTCTCCAATGAACTGTTGCAGAAATTTAGGAATGGCAACAACTTCCTCTTCCAAGTGTTTTCCCAGCAATCAGCACAAAGGCACACTAGTCTGTGATGGAGTTGGCAGGTCTTTCTGCAGGCACGTCTTATCTCTTCTTACTGTCAGCCTAATTGATTAAAAAGTCTTGAGTCTAACAGAGTAAGAAATTCCAAATGTTGATCACTAACAATAAAAAATGTAAAAAAAATCTACTATTGATGAGAAAATCCATCTTAATCATGAAGACAGTGTTCATATTAGAGTTGTTGGTCCAATGTTTGCTCTCCCTCCTTGAAGATCACCTTCAGGAAGAGGAAGGAGAGCCCTTCAAGCTTGATTTCATGGTCTGGCTTAACATTGGCAAGTAGATTGAGATCTGAGAAACCCTTCCAAAGCAGACTGGGGCAGCAGTCCTTCTGTCAATATGATTTCTGGGAAACTCTGTACTACACCACATGCACATATGTAATCATGGGCTGAAACCTTCCAGGATAACTACATATCAACCAAACCTCACCTTCTGAGTATCCAGTTAGCATAGCAAGGACTGTAACTGTGACTGTCACAAGATACTGTTTCCAAAAGCCAAATATTCACAAATAAGTTGAAGACTGGTTGCTGCTGACTGTTCATTGTTACAATTATTTTTAATTATAGAGCTTGTCATGGTGAAATGTTTATGGGGCTCACAGCTTTCACTGCCTGTCAAAGGGAACAGGAGAGCTTACTCCCTTCATGCCACTGGAAAAACTGGCACAGTATAAACCCATCAAGTGGAAACAAGGAATTAAACACCAGTAGTTTGCCAGGGCTTTGGTGACAGCATTTTCCTCCCCTCTTTTCATTGCCATGCTAACAGCTGATAAATGCACAAGAAAAGGCAAAAGAAAAGAATCCCTTCAACAGGAGACAAAAATGAATCACTTCAGAATAAACATAATTCCTCACCCATGAAGGGCAATTAAACTTATTTTACTAGTGAAAAGGGGAGCTTAATAAAGTTATGAGTGTTTTAAAACTCATAAAAACAATTTTTACATTCCCCCTTCACGGATGAGCTCTCACAAGTCACAAGTTTGTGAGCTCATTATCAGCTGCCATTCAGAGAGCAGCAGGCTGTTAAAGTGCTTTGTCAACTCTCTTGATTTCCAAGATTTTCACCATTAATTTCAGAGGTTTTCTTTCCTTCCATCCAAGGAATTTGAACCCAATAACAATTATGATTAGAACAAGACAAATAATGCATTCAGAAGTCCACCTCCTCTCTTGATGCCAGCTCTGTAAAGTGATCAGCCAAACAATTGATAGATTTTCTGGTTTTTACTCCCTGCTCCACCAAGGTAGCTGTTGGAAAATAGACAGGTGAAAATAAGTTACACGAACACATCACTGGAGAAGCAAAGCTCAAGCCAATGTGGTGGAGCAAATCCTGAAACATAGGAGATGTAAGCAAATAAGCAGGTTAAATCATTTGAAAGCCTGGAAAGTTTAATTCTGGTTCACCCATGAGTAGAATTGTCACCATCTGAGCAGATCGATATCACTTTCAGAGTTTGCATCATGTCTGTGGTTTCATGCATTGTTTGGACTTTTTTCTCCTGGTCTGGATAACTTGACTTGCCACAAATTGACTTATTTTAGTGGCTCCGGCCTAAAATTGATTTGGATTTGCAGACTGAAATTGCCTTATTTTTCAGTGCTTATACAATCACACATACAGTGAGGGAGAGGAGTGAGCTGGGAGGAGAGGTCTTGACTCATTTCTGGTTCGTGGGACCTCCCATACAATAGAAATGAACCTTATTTGTGACCTGCTGCATTGACAATTCCTGCATCTGTGAATGCTTCAGGAAGTCAATGGAATTCCAACGACAACAGTGAGTGAAAGCTGTGTGCAAAAGTACTGTCTTTTAACAGCAGCTATCTTGTATCAGCTAACAACATAAATGAAATTGTGAACTGAGATGCAGTGCTTCAGTCACACTTCCCCTTTCTGCCGTGAGCCACACGAAGGTACCATCTCAGACGAAGTTTCAGACACCTAAAACAATAGCACAAAATAAGCGCACACACGCTGGGTGGTATTTCCAGAGGGGCCAGCACACATGCAAAGAGACTGCTCAAAACTCAGCTTTCATTCAGGCACCTCTATAAGTAGCCACCTCTTAAAAGCCAGCGGCTTTGTTCCCGTACATAAAATGTTGAAAATGTTGAAGCTTTCAAGATGTCACTTCTGAAGACAACGGCACGGCAGGAAAATCAAACTGCCTACATAGTGTTCTCCTGACCTTTTGTTCAATCGCACCCTCCTGCACTTTTAAATGCATTATTTTAAGTGAACTCTAATGAAAGGGTTATTAGGCTGCTGCAGAGGTAGTTGTGCAGTTATCTACAGTTGCCTTTGGAGGCTGATTCAGGAACATTTTTGCTAGAACCATGCACCATCAGGCTTTTTCTCTGAATATGCTCATCAGAACTCCTCAGGATCTGTACAAGCACGCACACTTGCACTTGTGTATTTTAAGAAGCAACTTCTCTTTGAACCCTCGGGTGTCAGGATTATGAATATCCCACTTGTTTGTCAGGACAATTATGCTGTGTGCTTGTGTCTTGCTCATCAAGCCAGGGGCCATATCAACAAACCTACTGGAGATATTCCCAAAGTTAATCTTGTTTGGTCTGAAACCCTTACACAGGAAACAATTTTTGAAACAGGGTGAATAAAAAAAACCCTACCAAGCACACACTTTTACAGCCTTAGCTCTCCTGCAAGAATAAAATTACATCTAATCCTACCCAAACCAATATCCTCTGCAGGTTCCATGGGCCAAAGAGGAATCAAATCTCAATATTCTGCCGTCTACATGGTCATTGCAGGGTAATATGTGAATCAGCATCACTTATAGAATCAAAGTTAGAAAAGGTTACACTAACACCAATGGCACGTTAGTAGAATACACTTCTGAAAATAATACACATTTTTCCCACTAGCAATGGTCATGTTTTTAACAAACGTCCCCTTCAGACACAAATTCAATAAGCCCTTGGTATTCTGTGTGGTGCCCAAATATAATATCGTTATGTGATACACACCATTTTACTTCTTTCTAATATAACAACTCTCCAGTGTGAAATACTGTTAATGATCAGCATAAAATACCGATCATTTTAGTACAGTTGTAAATCAAAATTTATTTTGCACCTCAGCTGCCATGAGGGTATGATTAACTTTTATAAAATGGGCAGGATTTGGGGAACCATTTGATTGGTCAATATTAGCTCTAAGCCACAGGTATAAATCTTTATGACTAAACAGGTCGAAATTCATTAGCCCCATGCCCCTCCTTCATATCACATTGCTGTAAAAAGGCAAGGAAAAAAGTGCCAGTGAAAAAAAAAAAACAAAACCTTTGCATTCATTCCTTGATTTATTTTCTCCCAGCAGAATAGAATTAGACTGTGGGGTTTAGGTCCACACTTGCTGCATGATGATCTTTAAAGGTCTGTTACAGCCTTAGGCTGGACATCTTTGGACAAGTCTGGGAAGTTTGGAGGGGCTTGTGAGAGCCAACATCCTGCAAAAGGTAGTTACACCTCTTGGCCAAGGCCCAAAGCCATCACTGCTCCTTTCTTGTGTCCCAGGCCAAGGCTGAGCAGCATGAAGCCACCTGGTGCTGCTTGGAGAGCCAAAATAAGGGAAAAATGCTCACAGAGATGAGGAGCATTTTATTTCTATCCCTCCCTTTGAGTGGGCATTGGGAATATCTCTGGGCATACCTTGATGGAGGCATTCACTTTCCTGCATAAAAATAGTCAGGAAACAAAAAGCCTGGTTACCAAGTGTGGGCACCTCCAGGGGTTTAACCCTGCTGATGACCTGCTTTGCAGCGATGAAACTATCCACTGATGATCAAACCAGTGACAAGACCACAGGTGGAGCAGCACCCCAGGAATGTGTCCCCCAGAAGCTAATGCCCACACCTGCAGTGGTGTATGGACACTGACCTCTGCTTCAGAGCATCAGCCAGCAGGTGCCCCAGCAACTCCATGGAGCTCATCTCAAGGTGATGGGGATAAGGACACACGGAGAGGCTGTGTCATAGCAGGAGTCTAGCCAGCACCTTTGTCACTCCTCTGTGCCACCTGTCTGGCAGCAAAACTGTAGTAATTGTCTCCAATTACTGTCTTACAGTTAATGGTGTGTTTACGTATCAGAGTTTCTAACCCTCTATATGCAATTCTTATCATCCCTTTCAACATCTTCCTTCAGCCATTTTACACTGCTGTTTAAAGATCCCATAGGATCTATAAATGAATATTATTAATCAGTGAACAATGTTACTGAAGGAATCCAAACAGAATATGTTGCTTTATACTTGGGAATTAGGAGCCTTTATTAACAAAACCCTTCTTACTTTAATTACAACAAGTGTTACTTTTGACTGCATATATTAAAAAATATTCATTTTTCTCCTGTAAATGCTAAAATATTGGCTCCAAAAACCAGTCCAAGAACACAACAGAAAATATGTAGAAAAACATTTATTAGTTTGTTTTCCTTAGAGCAGTCAGGGCATGACTAGTGCACAGTTAGGATTAGGATAATAGTAAAACTCCTATTAGATGGGAAATAGCTTGCTCTGCTCAAAGGAAACCTAAAGAGATTTCCCCACTCTAAGCAACAAATTTTAAATAAAGTTTAATCAAAACGGGAAGGAGCACATATGTAGAACTAATAAGCAAAGAGGACTCATTTCTCATCTGAGTGGTCAGAGATTTATCCTGTCTGTCAAGTAAATATCCTCTGCAGCAGGTTTTAGCACCTTCTTGCCCTGGTGGCCAAAACCCACATCCGAGCAGGCAAAAATGTGTTCACCTCTTCCCACACTCTCACTTGCCTCTTGTTTGGATAAGAAATGAGTCATCTGCAATTTTAACAGAAGGCGTTGCGGGCCTCATTGCACAGATTTTTTGACTTCAGAGGGTACTTCCCAGCCTCAGACTGTTCCTTCCGAGGGAGGATGTGCTGCTCTGCGTCTAGAGCAGCATCAAGCATGGTACAGCACTTTGATGCATAGTGGATTCTTCAGGGTGATTTACTCTGATTTGGTTTGGCTGCTGTTAAAAGAAAACAAACAGATAAATAGCTATGCTGAAATAAAAACTCTTTCCCTTACTGACTACTATTTTGGGAACAGGAGAGCCTCTTCTTCTGAGCAGTGCAGGATGGGACACATTTTGCTTCTGAGATACAAGGAGCATCCCTTTTAACAATGACACCAATAAGAATTACTTAATCCCCCAAACCACTTCTGAGTGGCATCTCTTCTCCATTAACACAGATGGCTGAGTACAGGCTGGGCAGACCTTTAAATGTTCTTGTTTGACTTGTGCCCTCCGCATCCAGGGTTGATTCACAGTCTTTAGTGCCTTCACACGGCCACCTGTTCTCCTGGCTGGCTGCCTGGGGACAACCTGCTCCTACCCTCGCCCTCAGACATATGGTGTCAGCTGTGAGCGATGGCAGCCTCTGCCGCAGGGCGAGAGGCAGCACAGGCAGGGAATTGGGAAATCCAGGGAAATTCTTCTCTGCATACACCTCCCCTCTCAGTCACTGCTCTGGTGGGGAACAGGGGTCCAGAATGGATCTGGAGGGCTCCCAGGGTACCTGGTTGCTCATTTTGTTCCCAGAGGACTTGGAACCAGTAAGAGGGGACTCAAGGCAGGTGACCCCCTTGGAGCAGTTTACCCTGAGCTCCCTCGATAATCCACAGAGTTTTTTGAGTTTCCAGCCCTCTGACTCCCTTCAGGCTGAGTTCAGATGAACACACCCAGCTCTGAAGGGAGCTGGGGAGGGCTGGTTACTGTCAGACACCCTGCCTGCAGACACCTACCCGCAGGCAGGTAGAGCCCCTGCTTCCTACAGGCTTCACCCAGTAACAGCTCCCATGGGATGCTGCAGGAAAAGACATTCTGGGGGAGTGCACAGCCCCGAGGCACCCACCCTTTAAGGCTGGATTTGCATTTTGCACAGTCATTTTAAGGTCTGGATACCAGAGCGTCAAAAACACAGCTGCAGTTCTCCTGGGTGCAACTCATGGGAAGCTGATGTTCCCTGAACCCACCCTCTCTTTAACAGCCATTGCCAAAAAAACATCTCCCTGGCAGTTTCATCTGCATACAGGCTGGCAGAAAGCAGCAGGTTGCTTTCACCACAGGATACACGGACAGGGATAATGAGCTCCAGGCTTTCATGCTTAGGGGTGATTAGAGCTACAGAGTTCTTCGAAGGGAGACAATTTCCCCAGGGGATGAGGAGGCAGCAGGTCCAAACCAAGAGGGAATTAAGCCAGTACTTAATCTGGAAGACAGTCGATTTGCCATGATTTGTCACATATGTATAATTCAAAAATTACTGTGCAGATCTATTCCTTCAATAGTGCCTTCTAATGGGTTTTGGAAAGATTTATTTACAAAGGCTTGTTGTGATATTTTATTAATTTTATTTTAGCATTTTGTTACAGGTAACAGAAGCTGAGGAAATACTTTGAAATACTGCTACCTCTTATTACATTCATAAACTACCCTTGACTAGAGAGTGAAGTACTAGCTATTTTGTGAAAATGTGAAATTAAATTCTTGCTTCATGGTTCTCTACAGATTTGGAAGATTCCTACACCCAAACCATGCTACACAGCTGCAGAGTTGGGAAAAATGTCTCAAAATGAAGTGCTATAGAGGAGATTTAAGAGCGAATTAATAGATTAAATAGGCCCAAATTGCTCGAGCCAGGTTATATTAACTCAAGTGTTCAAACAGTATTTAAATATGAAATTGAGGAATCACTAAGTATTGTTTAACTGAGCCTTTCTATCTGAGAAATGCAGGGCAATAAATACAATCTCAGTGACAAATATAATACTACTCTTTTAAAGAGCTTTAGGAGTGGTGTAAGGATCCAGAGATTAGTGATTCTGTCTTTTGGACCAGCTATAAAAGTATAAGATACAATAAAGGAAAGAATTATAAAATACTGATATGAAAAACTGATGTATTGTGAAGAATTAATGGGATCTTTGTAAAAATGACGTCTCACAAATCTCTTAGGATTATTTGCAATGAGCTAATGACCATGAAGATAAATAAGGTTTTGTTAGTTCAGAGATGTTGGAGTTTCAAAAAACTTAAATGTCTCTTAAAGACTGTTAAGAAAACTAAGTTCTCGTGGGATAAGAGGGAAAGTCCTACTCCAGATTAATTACTGAAAGCAATTAACTAGGAATTGCTTAATTAATTAAGCAATAGGGTAGGAATTAACAGTTCGTTTTCACATTAGAAAGTGAGAAAAAGTGGGGTCCTATATTAAGGATCTCTACTAAGGTAGGTGCTGTTTGCATGTTCACAAATCACCCAGGAGAAGGGGAAGATAACCAAATTGACACCTGGCTGATGAGCTGTGGAAGAGTCTTGTGATATTCTGCAGCTTCAAGATAAAAAGGCATATTTCATTCATTTCAGACCCCATTTCCAGCTCTCACCAACAGGTATGTGATGTGGGAACCTCAGACATGCCTTATCCTTTCTGTCACTGGTACAAGGGAGGTCTGATGGTTGTGGTGTCTGGTGTCTTTACTGCATGCCACGTGGGTGCTTTCTGAAGCCACAGGAGATACCTCTTTGGAAAGTCTTGTCCTTCAGCATGAGACCTCTGGCTCATATGTGATGAGTATGCACATGATGCAATGTGGTTTCCTTGTATGTCTTGTGCCAGAGCAGTGACAGAGGTGGTGGGAAGGAGGAGTAGAGGAAAACATTTGGACTTGTGAGTGAGGTGCCCACATACCCTGAAGCAGCCACAGGACCATGGGCTTTGTGCACATGCTGGAACCCAGAATAAACAATGCAAACAAAGGCAATTTGCTGAAGCTTAATTTTATCTTCCAGTGTTTGCTTAGCTCTACGTACAAATATGAACTGATAAAGAGGGGCAGACAACACATCACCAGTAAAATAAGTCAAACTAGATGGAAAAAGTAAAGCAATGTTACTGCAGTGAAAGTAAAGTCGAATAAACTGGGATAGCAATGATATTAATATATTGGAAAGAATATTTATGAAAGCCTATACTGTAAATCATTTTAAATCTATCCCACTTCTTGGCAAAATGGAAACCTGCTCTTTCTGTGGCTCACTGTCCTGTCACCCCACATAAATCCTTCTAGGCAAAAGAATGATGCTTAATTTTTCTTGGTTTTTATTCCCCCCCCTCCACTATTCTTAAATAGGACAAGTGTCCTGTGCTCAATCTGTAAGCAGTCAGTGTTCAGATTATGACCACTTGACAGAACACACCACGGAAAGCCCAAACAAAGGAATTTTTGTCCTACATGAAGGGAGGGAGGAGGCATCTTCAGTAGAGTCTTTCACCACCTCATATTCAATCAATTTTGCCTCAAAATTGAACCAGTTGCTTTTACTCTATCTCCCTTTCTTTTTAGTCTATCTTTTACTCTAAGTAAAAACTATCCTGCCTTTCCCTAATGTAGGGTGAATCAGTCCCATCCATCCAGTATTTATGGCAACCCTTATTTCATATTGATTATTTTTAGTTCTCAATATTCAGCAGCAGTAGAATTCTCTATTGAAGTTCCACATGAAATCTAACTAGAGCAGCACTCCTGTGATAATTATTTTATTAATTAATTACAGGTAAGTGGCTGTGCATAAGGGCAATTGTAATTATCTGTATCGTACAGTGAACTCTTCCAAACTGCTATGCACTTGGCTTGTATACTTTTCCCCTGCCTCTTGAGAATAAGCCCATTGAAGCCAACAGAACTTCTTGCACCAAAATTTGGCTCACAGGCAGTGCTGATTGAATGCAAAATTTCTGTCTTAGTCTTGTGCTTTTTTTCCCCTGAAGAACCTATTAGCAGCTTTTTCTTCTCTTCGTATTCTTATTCAGTTGCTGTGTGATGTAAGTTTCAAGGTCAGACAATATCACCGTGGGCCTTCATTCCAATACCCCTTCTTTGGGCAAAAATCTCATAAAAATGAATCAGGAAGGAATGTGGAAGCATCTTTCTAATATTTCTAATATTGCTTGCTTGTATTGGGGATCTGCCTAAGCCCTGATTAGTTATGTGGCATCTCATCAATGCCACTCCACTCCGTCTTCTGACTCTTTCTAAGGAGAGTATTAAGACTGAAGCCAAACAATCATGAAATAATACAGGCAATAAATTCAGGGCTTACATATATCTCTCCTCACACATACCCAATTGCAGTTTCATCTCTCAGGAAACTTTACAATCTGCAGAGGTCAAGAGCAAAAGAATTGGGTGTCAATGGTGCATCCCAGTGGGGAGAGGTTATTTCCTCATATCTCTGTAGGGCCAGGTTTACAGCCTAACCAGGATTCCCCCTAGAGGACCTTCTCCAGCAGGAGAAGCTGAGCTGAAGGTACCTCCAGCCCTGCCTGCTCTGCCTGTGGCCTCACACCAAGCCTGGAAATGGTTTGCAACTGTTTATCATTACCACAGGTGCTCCCCAGCTCTGATCATCCCTCTTTGATCCCCACATCCCATGTCCTTCCCTAGCCAATGTTCTTTCAGGCAGGACTCCAGATGCACAGGAGCATTTAGGCACTTAATTCCAGTGTGGAGCGGAGAGGTTTAGGCACCGTTGCAGATCTGAGTTGAAGGAAACTGTCTTTCCCCCAGCTGACTTGGCTGTAAACATCTGTAGAAAAGACAACAAAGTTCGTTCAATATAGACTTGGGCAAAATCTGCAAAGGCAGGTCAGGATTTAATGAGGCATTTGTAAATATTCAGAAACGATCAGTATCTTGCAAAACTAGCACAGAGTGCGTGTAGGGGTACTGAAAAATTTTATGCTGATCAGATAGGTACCATCACAACACTTGGGACATGGGCAAGATCATAGCTCAGCCCTGATCTAAGGGCTTAAGGATCCCTTTGCTTTCCCCATCTCCCATGGGGGCATCTGCGCACATTCTATGTAGCCCCCTAAGATCAGCTCCAGAAGGAAAACTAGTTTTTGAAATCAGAGAAGATGGTTTGTGTGGGAAGAAGAAAAGATCAAAGACTAATTAACTTAGTTCTTAGGAAATGAACCGCAGCTCAAGCAAGAAAGAAACTAGGAAAATAAGAGATCTCAGGCTGCAGAATTCGGATCTGGAGAGCTGAAGTACCCTGCACAGTCTGCAGTGAGACCAAGAGGTCTTGTAGCATTTCAATAACCAAGGTGAGACAGGGTGAAAATAGAAACACTTTTCTACAAAGCCAGTTACAAAACAGTCAGGGAAGGCTAGAGAAATGTATAACCTCTGCTAAGTGCTGTTTCAAATGTGCAATTTTTTCAAATGTCAAAATCCATATAAATTATGAGACATAGAAGTCATTGCCCCAAAAAGTAACTTTGAGAACATTTTGGGTACAGTGATGGAAGGCACTCCATGTTAATTGCTCTTCGGCCCTTATTCAAGAAATTCTGAGTATTTAAAATATCAGTGGTAGTTAGGAGAGCTGTAGCTTCTAAACAACTCCAAAATTAAAACTTTTAAAGTTAATGTAAATCTGGACATTGTAAAACATTTTGAAAACACTTGTGAACATCCACAGGGCAAGTAGCTACAGTCCTTCTCTTTATGGAGGAAAATAATTTTAGACTTTGGTTCTCCCAAATCTCCTGAGCAGAGTTAAATAAGACTACATCGATTAGTAAAATGCATGGGACCAAAACACAGCAAAGGTTGAAACCCAGCCCTGTTGATGTGTATCTAATACTTTCATTGAATTCCATGGGGGCAGAACAACACATCTGCTTTGGAGAGGATGAGTTTAATTTTACAATGGGATTAACACAGCTGCTTTGCATCCCTAACTGCTTTCAATTTTCTGTGACTCTTTTGCAGACCTAATCTTTGATGTTGAAATGGCTAAGAGAGGGTCAAAAACCCAGCTGAGGTTTGGATCCCAGCCTCTCTGGAGAGATGAACCCTCATTTCTAAGAGCAAAATTGGGAGTTGGATTTGCCAAGTCAAGGGTAGAGGCTTTCCCATCCATTTTGCAAGAGGTGTTTCAATGGATGCCCCTGCCTGGAATGTGTCTATTGAAGGGAAAGTGTCCTGGAAGTACCAAAGGACATTTTGCATGAGCCATCACAGTCTCATGATCTTGTCAAGTAACAGAAGTTGGGCAAATAGCCACAAATAGGCTAAACACTCAGCAACACTCAGACACCTCAACCTTGCTTCACAGACCTCTGACATTTAAAAAGTTGGGTGTTTAGCTCTTCTGTAAAACATGCAATGAAGCTGAAATTCATCTGTAGTGTAGACATCCATATCTGAGCAAGCTGATGGAGGCCACAGAGGGCAGGGAACACCTGAGAAGCTGGAGGTGGAGATTGTGAATGGGGGTTATAAGTCATGCCCTAAAAGTGCCTGTGGTCTCTCCGGTGACCATGAAGAGTGATTAGCTTGGTTCATAAGCCAGGTGAGAACAATTAAGATACAAGTTCCTGGTCTGTCTTCTGTAACTGCTGTAGAATCAGAATAACTACTGAGCCCAGTAAGGAGACTTCCCTCACCCTGTAAAGATCTGAACTGCCATACAAACACTGATGAATGGTGGTGTCCTGAAGAAGTTCAGACAGAAACTAAGGGTCATATCACCTGCTAGTGCCAGCAGGAAATCTTGCAATAGTCAGGGAATAAACTGCCCTTGCTCTTAACTTCTGTCTCATGGCTGTCCATGAAACTATTCTTTTTACTGTCCAAAATAAGTAAGAGGATGCAGGCTCCAGAAACGTATTTCAGACTTGCATGATGAATCACCTTTTGTTGCGAAGGGTGGAGAACTGACAACCTGCTGTCTATGCTTCTTAGCCATATCCTTTAGAAAGAAAATTGCCTCTGTCCATTTTGAACTGTTTGTTTAAATGCTGGAAATTTGAAAGATCTATTAACGTGGAAATAGACACATCCATAATCTTGTCTTCTACTGTGGTTGAAGCAAGGTTCAACAGTGATGTGTGGCCCAAGACAGGTTTATGACTATTTCCTTAGAATTACCTATTTATTTATGAGCTAGGTTAGCCTAGCTTATTGGCAGGTATTTTGCAGACCCAGTTCTTTTTTTCAGGAATATAAAATACCATGAGTGTTTGAGGAGTTGATTCTTATTAATCCTCAACCTTTCAAAAGTCAGTTTTACTGCTGTCCTTTCAAGTGTTCCTCTCTAAGATGAGACGTTAACTAAAACATCTCTCCTTGAGAAGGTATCAAAACCACTGAGAGAGCCCAGGAGAAGACACAACTTATAGTCAGACTGGCTCAACTCTTAGATAAAGTGACATCTGTCCCTTCTTTCTCCTTATACTCTTTGAGTAGCTCCCATATCTCAGCTTAAATCTCCGCTTTCCTCAGAGCAGAAATGTGGTGTTCTAGTCGGTGTTCCAACGTGACCTTGGGGAAGCCATCTAGCCATTTATGTCTATAGAATAGGTTCCGTAAAACTGAATTCTGCAAGCACTAGTCAGTATGAGCCGGAGTATCAGAGGAGGCAACTATGTCTCAGATATGTGTCTTTTATTTCCCATTTCCAAGATTTTAAACCCTCCTGTTAAGTAAATGTTTTTACACACCAGAGCATCTTTACAGAGTTGTAAATTATAATGTTTTTCCAAGTTGCCAATTTCCGTTCTGTTATTTCACCTTTCCCTCCACACAGGTGAGCTCTGGGGGCTGAAGAATCAATTCTCATCTTCAAAGATGTTAAAGCAGTTAATAAGATTGATAGTGCTACTTTCATCTCTAGATAAAGCTGGCCAACTTTTTCTCACTGCTCTGTACGTCAAAAATTTCTACCCCTCCTTTAGAAAAAGAAAAATAAAGGTTAAAATTTATTCTTGATCCATATCCTGTAACCATTTGCAGACACAAAGGAAAGGAAAATGGGATATGACTAGTGATAGAACTGATTTTTTCATTGTTATAAAATATTTCATGAAAAGAGCCCCAGAAGTTATAACTATTGAGGGATTTAAGGTTTCTATGTGTCTCTCAGTTACAATTAGTATTTACAGCAATAAGACAATGTAAATCTGCATTTCCTAACTTTTGACTGGTTGACTTTGCAGTCTCTGTAATGATCTTCTAATGAAAGATTTGTTTAACTTAAAGGTTCTTCCATTTTTTAAAAACCTAAACAGAACCTCCCCACCACACAGGATACACCTCACCATATGGTGTTGTGTAGAGTAGTCCACCTGCCAAAACCAGCAGAGTGAAAGTGCAGTCTTTGCTCATGGTCACCTGGACCAATAAAGGAGAGCAGAGCATTGATTTCAGTGCAAGCTGGCACTGAAAAACAAGGCAAGTGGCTAGCCAGAGGGTTTCATACTTTTCCGTTGGTAGCAGGAGAGTCTGATGAAGGTCTGAACCTCTTTTCCATCCACAGCAGTTAGAATTTTTCTGCCCACTTTGTAGCACTAGTGCATCAGGTCTCTCTCCCTTCCCTTCTCTCCTCCTGATCCCAGCCTTATTCCACTTTTCTTGGTTCCTTTTCTACCTCCTAGTGCCCATCTTTTTGTTCAAGAACCTAACTTTCTCTCCTTATCTCTACCTAATTTAATTGCCTCTTTCACCAGACCCTCTGTTTAGCCCAGCAATTCCCCTCCCCATGTTCATACTGCAGGTGTACTGGGAGAAAAGAAGAAAAAGCTGTGGGAAGTGTAGGAGAGACAGAAAGAAACACTTTTGTTTCCATGCTTGGCCTCCCCCTGACATTGGAGAGCTGGATGTGTTGCAAGAACACCTGGGTCTGTCCTGGAGCTGAGAAGACCAAACTCAGACACTGTCTCGATGCAAGTGCAGTTCAGGAGGGGTTAAGAGCTGAAAGGCCAGAGAACCCTCAGTGAAAACTGGAGCCTGGAAGATGTTTACTGTCGAGCTTTAAGAAGTCCCTACTGATCTGGAAAAAAATAAAGTGACTTCCAAAAACTTTAGCTGGACAGGTTTTCTAGGGATTTGCACAATTATCTTTGGCATAAAGGTAACTTTCCTGCCAGTTTTAAATGGGGGTACTAAAGCTGCTAAGAAAAGTCTCGAGGGTTTCCTTGGCATAAGAAGTGCAGCATGTTTTTCTCTATCCTCCCCTCACAACAGCCATGGTGCCTCTGCTGAGAGTTTCTGTGTGAGTTCAGCCTGAGGCAGACACACGGTGATGAGTTTTATTCAGATAATGGATGTTTGGCAAAACTATAAACAGCTGAAATCAGGTTATTAAACAGGGACCTTAGTAATCATGCCCCACTCACATTGTACGCAGGTATGTACCTTTTGCATATGTGTGTTTGTTCACAAGGCAAGAAATATAAAGGAGGTTGTTTTCCATCAAGTGAGTCCTTGTAATACCTTGAAAAAACCCCTGAATCAAAAGAGGTCATGGAAAAGTCCAAGCACACATGCTCTACAGGTCTCAAAGTGGGCTGAATAAGAATTGTTTCAAGGATTAATTCAGGCATGCATCCTGCTCCAGCCAGGATACGCAAGCCCTTGCTGATGGGATTCAGAAAACAGAGAATGAAAAGCAGTGGAAACAGTCTCACCTTGCAAACATTAGTTCAGAAAAGCAGTTCCACTGAGCAGCCATGCTAATAAAAAAAAGAGACGGGGATAGCAGCCATCACCAGGATTTTCATGCTCTGCTTAGGCTGCACCTTTGATCCTGCACAAAATCCCCAAAGCTTCCTGCCACCTGATGCCGATGCCCTGTGTCCTGTGAACAGAACTAGTTTAGAGGAGGGATCTGTTTCTAAAGGACACAAAATGTGTGATACAGGCTCTACTTTGGAAAACCCTTGTGATTTCATGAAAAGAGGGTTATGCTTCACTAGCTTGTTAGAACATGTTGAGCTTTACTGTCAGCGTAAAGGCTTCTGTAATGAAACTGATCAGTACGCTGGGTAAGATATTCATAAAGCTTTTAACGCAATTCCTTGGTTTCCAATTAAAATAACATCTAAGAGGCAGAGTTATAGAGCTATGAGATATTAGTGCACTGCTTAAAATTAGGCTAATTCTAGAAACCGTCTCTTTAAAAAAAATATTTAATGACCATAAGAGACTCTGCAGAAGACAGCTGTGGGATGTGAGCTTTGTTATTGTTTATATTAACACTGGGTATAATGACACTGAAATCAAGGTTTTCTGGTTTGTAAATTATGCTAAAGACCAACACATGATAATGGGCTTTGAAATTGGACTCTGAAGTAATATCAAATAGTGAATGTGATTAAATATAGATAAACAGAGAACAATCAGTCATGGAACAAGAAACCAAAAAAGCAATTGTGAAAATGGAAATCTACTGCTGCAAACTGCCAAGAAAATAGATTTGTTAAAGGAAGAGAAAATGGATCAGAAGATGTCCTGAGTTCAGGCAGCAGTTTCACTAATGAATGCAAACAGGACTTTGTCTGTAGTGCTGGGGAATATAATCATTTGTAAATCAAAGGGAGAGGTCGCACAGTGTTTCTGTGCAATGATTAGTTAAAGGCCATCTATAGTAGCTGACATCATGCTTTTGAAAGAGCCTAATTTCTCTTAATGGGGAAAAATAGAGATGAAGCCTAATATTATAGATTTGAATGATGAAGAAATTTAATGAAAATTAGACTTGTTCTTCAGTGTCTGATGAAAAGGGCCATATATGTAAACATAGAATCATAGAACAATAGAATGGCTTAGGATCATCTGCCATGGGCAGAGACACCTCCCACCTCCCGCTTTGGGGCCTCTCAAAGCCCCATCCAGCCTGACCTTGAACACTTCCAGGGATGGGGCATCCACAGCTTTCGTGGACAACCTGTTTCAGTGCCTCACTACCCTCAGTGAAAAATTTCTTTCTGATATCTAATCTAAATCTGCTCTCTTCCAGTTTGAAGCTGTTCCCCTTCACCCTATCACTACATGCCCTTGTAAAAAGTCCCTCTCTGACTTCCTTGTAGTCACTCTTCAGATACTGGAATACTGCTATGACATTCTCACATTGAATCAGTAACATTGCTCCAAAGAAAAAATACACACAGGAAGGTGTAACAGAGAAGAAATACGGTCACCTCTGACAAGTCTTATCTGAGCGCCCTCCATCCCATGCTCTGCCCCTGCCACACAAGGGTGACTCTGTTCACTGGGGCAGATGGCAGTGAAATATTCAGAAGGGACGTGCTGGGGAAAGTTCACCTCTATGAGGTGTCCTTGGTGCAAGTTGTAGAGATGCCAGAAATGTCCTGAGGACCCAACAGCTACTGTTACATGCATTTACAAGGAGATATGCTTTGTTCTAGAGAGCTTACAATGCCAATAGGGGAAACACAACCAGGGAAAGAAAAACGTTTATTGCAACTTAGATGGGTGGTAGGAGTAGGACCAGCATCCCCACACACAACCGTTTTGTGGGTTTAGAAATACACCACTGTATTTCTGAGTTGTAGAACATATGTGGAGTGAAGATTAATTCTGTTCAAAGCCTTCCCATGGGCTTTTTCAGCAACTGTGCTTCTTTTCATTTCTGACCCTCAATTTCCAGATTTGCTGTGTGCCCCTTTCCTTTATTGGTGTTGCTATACAGCTGAGCTCTCTAATGCACTTAATACATCCATCCTGTACAGCACAAGCTGTTCAGCATGAATGTATTGCTCTTTCTTGTCTCTCCTGTGTTCCCACGACACTATTGTTGACAGGTTTGAACACGTCATAGGCAGAGAGGAGAGGAACAAGAAATGAGTCAAACTAAAATCCCAGGCAATGAGCTTTCTTGCTTCTGAAACCTCTTTTTGCTGTATGTTTGATGAGAAAGTTCATTTATAACCCTGCTTTAAAGTGAGTTGCCTATTCTACCTTCTGGATCCTAATTGCTTTTCAGATTGTGTGTATCACTAATACTGTATATCTTCATTTTCTAGCCTAGGTAGTAATCGAGCGTTCAGTCATTGTTATACTCACCATTCTGCCAACATTTATTAAAATGAAGCAATTAACTATTGTCTTAAATGGAGTTTAGAGGTAAGGCTCATTAGTTTTAAACCCATTACAATTAAGTGGGATGATAAATGTAAAATTATTTTATCGCTGCTTTGTACAGAAACCTTGTTTGATTATGCAATGTCAATGTTCACTTTGTACTGCACTTTTGCAGTTCATCTGGCCCTATTTTATGAAAACACAAGTCATTACATGGACACTCTTATAACTGGGAAATCTATATCCATTCACAGTCCTTACGTTTGACATTGGAGTTGTCCTAATTCACATCCAGTACAAGGCAACACTGCCTGGTGAGCCCTGGGTCTGCTGTCTTCCGAGGGTCTGGGCCAGACCCAGGACACATTTCCTTCTCAGTTTTTTCCTTTGGCGTCTGATTTTTCCAATCACTACTTATGGGTACTGCAGTTTAAAAAGGCCCATTCATTAGCACAAGGAGGCTGCTATTCCTCTGTTCCCTTGGTAAATCCCTCCATTGTACAAATGAGTCTCTCCATGGTACTGTATGTGCTGCTCTCTCTGGGTTAGCTTGTTGTGATGTGCGATGTCCTACTAGAAGACCTGATTTCAGAGGTTGATTTCACCCCTGCGCTCAGCTCAGCTATGAACCTTTCAGATGAAGTAGGGTCCTTAATGCAGATGAACCTAATGATGTAGATAACGTGTTCAAGAACAAGGTCAGAGAGATGAGGACTCCTGATGAGGTCCAGAAGGAGTACTCAGGAGCAAAATGTTAAGGCACATGATTAAGTACCAGGCTGAATGAAGGCCTCAAGATCTAAATATACCCAGCCAGGCCTGCAGATACTGGTGTCAGCCTCCTCAGAGGCCTCAAACTATGCCAGCTGAGACCTGAAGATGATACAGATGCTTCACTCCTTGAAAGTTTCTCCTTTAACACATGATTTCCAGGGTAGTATTTAACCATATTCCCCAGTTTGGTTTGCTCTTTCTCTAGCGACACAAGGGGAAGAAGTATTATTAATAGTTAAGATAGGAGAGCCTGAGGAAAAAATAAATGATAATCATAGTCATGAAATGCTCCCCTAGGGCATAACTCTAAACAGTAAGGCATTTCTGTGCCTCTGGCTAGCACTTGAACAGAGCACTTTGAAGGTGTCTGCAGTTATCAGAGATGGAATATTCTTGTCCAGATATCTAAGTATACTTGCCCTTGCAGGACATGTCTTCTGTTGCAACTTTCATGTCACTTGAGACGTAAATTGCATCACTACTTTGCTTATATTCATTTTAGAGTATGGAGAAAAGCCACCAGAGTAGGGAAGGATCTGGAACTGCCCGGCTCCACACATCACTAGCTCCCTCCCTTATCTCCACAATGAGATAAAAGGGGCACAGTTGGTAAATGGCTCTCTGAAACCTGCCAGGCTTTCCTCTCTGTGACAGCTTTGAGAATTCCTGGGCTGGCTGCAGAAATGCTGCTATTGTAGTCCTTGCTCCAATCTGCTCGTAGTTGCGAAGCCACACTGCTAAAGCCAAGGGGAGTCTGGCTTCTGTCTGCAGGAAGGTCATGAACAAATGCCTAAGAAATGCCTAAGAAAAGTGAACTGAGTCACAAATGATCTTGCTCGTCACAGAAATACCACTGGCAGACAAGGAGGACTGTGTTCACTTCCAAATCCATCAGTGAGCCCCCAAGGTGGACAGAGGAGCTGTATCAGGTCCTAGGCAGAGGCCCAGCCTGGGGATATGTGCTCTGGGGTGTCGGGTTAGTCAAGTCAGCTTCTGGAGAGATGGAACTCTGAGTTTCCTGAGATAAATCTCTCTTTGGAGTCTCTTCAAGATTCACAGTTACTTGTTAGCATGGCTGTGCAAAGACTTGGTTTTTCAGTTCATTAGCCAAAATGAAAAACTGGGCAGGGAGCAGTGGGAAAGAGGAAAGCATTTATCTCAGTTGAAAGTCAAAACCTTTGCAAATGGGAAAGTAACAAATAATTCATGTCATATTGGATAAAATCTTGTACCTGGTCCAAAACAAAATGCTTATGTGAGGAGTCTTTTTAATGTCTGAATGTTTAATAAAAGCAGTCAAATTAAATGAAATCTGACTTTGAAGGAAGGCCTCTTCCTTTTAAAAATGTCAAAGCAAGAGGTGACAAAGCAAGCCAGAAACCTGCAAAGTGCCGAGAGAATCACAGAATAATTTAGCCTGGAAAGGACCTCTGAGGGTCTTTCTGGTCCAATCTTCATGTCAGGGCAGACCTAGCTCAGATCTGCTTGCCTGATGCCATGTTCAGTTGAGTTTTTAATGTCTCCAAGGATGGAGATTTCATTATGTGTCTGGGCAGCCATTAAGCAAGACAGTCATGGAGTACCACTAGATGTGCTTCTACCGGAGGGGAAATCAGGAATGCACCAGCTACCTGCCACTGCTCAGCAGCAGGGTGACAGTCATACTGCCCAACATTCAGCATATTTAATGTTTTCAGGGCTGCTCTATAACTGAGGAATATAAACAGATTTTTCAGACACTCTGAGAAAATCAGATTTCCATCCAGCCACCACTCACACGCTGAGTTAGTGAGTAAGGCTGAACCTGTGTTGTGCACAGGTCACGTCACTGTAAGCCCTGGGCACCACACCGACTGATGGTGGTGGTCCTTAGCATGTGAGTTTCGCGAGGAGTGACCATGCCTTTGGAAACCTGCAGGAGTCACTATTCTTTCACTAGATCTGCAGATAGAGCTTATAAAATGTCAAATGCAGCCCAAAGTGAGACCAAAAAAGCCAGTTTGGAGCTGGCCAGATACTTGGTAGTCAAGTGAGATTTGGAGATAATACTTATATTATCACTTTGGCTTGTAAAAGCCTTTCCTTGAGATCCTACCATCTTAACCAGTTTTCTATAAATTCAAAAGCCTCACTTTTGCCAGTGGTTTGACCAATTAATTGTAATGTGCAATGCAACATACAATTTAAAATAACAAAATTAAACCAAACATTTGCTGATTAAACTGCTGATTAAATTAGTTGGTCTTTTCAAGAAAAAATATTTCAGTAAGAACAAGTACATTATTTCAAACTATTCTGTGTTAGGGCTAAAAAAAAGCCCACAAGCCACAAACAAATAACTCTGAGCTTGTGTTTTCATCATAGTACCAGATTAAATTTCAAATCTGAGAATGCTTCCTGGGTCAGAAATTTTGTTTTTCAGCTTGTTCTCATTTCCTGGGAGACCAGGTGAGGTAGCAAAGCAGACTCCAGAGAAGCTACAGATACTCTGAAAACCTGTAAGTAATATTCCAGGAAAGGTCCTTTGTGGTTTTGTTTGGGTAGTACTACTTTGATGTAATCAAGAAGAGAATTTGTGCCTTTCTGGGGAACTTTCACAGAATTAGTCTCTGCCGTTCTTCAGTGTCAAATCCTCAGGAGCCAGCAGATTCATACTTTCAGCAAATAAATAATATCAACACTGAATTATTGACTTCAGCAGTAAAATTCCAGGCAGTGAGCCTCATCCCTCTTGTTTGGAAAGGGAATTTAAAGGAATGAAACTCAAAGCATCTGACTTAGAGTCCCAGACTGCAAATGGCTCATAACTCCTGTAAATCACCCTCAATTGCCAGCTTACCTGAGAGTTTCTGCTCGTGATACAATCACTCTGATTTAAAAAAAAAAACAACTAGCTGCATGTGTAGGAAGCCTAGGTCACCTGCCTTCACCCACAAGTCCTGTGTTCACCCAGAAAATAATGGTAGTGGATGCACTGATTTATCAGATTAGACATGACCCTGCTTCATATCTTGCTCAGAATAGAGTGCCTGTGATTAGTAGCTGTCTGTGAAATGTTGAAAGTGAATTGAGACTTAGCGGTCTCATCTGACTCCCTAATGGTCTATAATCCCTCCACATGGGGGTTGAGATGAGTTGATGTGACGTAATTTGTAATTAGGCAGCTTGAACAGCAGAGAGCCTTCAGCTAGCTGGGTAAATCCCGCTTTCTCTAGGGAGTGTTTTACACAGCAAAAGGAAAAAAAGCAGCAAATCAACTACACGGCTTCCAACAAAGCCAAGAAACAGCCACTCACGCTGCCCATGGCTCCTTGCTTTGCTTTTGCCTTGCCTGCTGCAAATAGCCTCTTCCCTAGGAGGTTCCCTATGCCTGATAATGTGGCTTGTTTCCAGAAACAATGATTGCTTCCCATACTGGTGATGTGAATATCCCAGTTGTGCCTCTAAAGAAAAGGAAAGCAACACTACATTCATTCAGATCCTCATTTCATGCCTATTTATATCATTGCTGACTTCAGTAACCCTGACATAATTTTATTCCTGTTTGTAGCAGATTTAATGGTTGGTTGTCACTCTATTTTAAACTTTAATATCACAATTTATTTCTATAAACTGAAACCCAGGTGTTTTCTCAGCATTAAAAAGGTCTGTTTCTTGTCTTCCTCCTCTTAAATTTCCTGCTACAATTCAGAAAGAGTTGGATCCTGGGGATCCTGACTCTAAATCCTTGCGAGAGTGCAGGGGTCATTGTCAGGGCTTCTGGGGATCTAAGCCTTGCTCTGGAGAGGACTGTTTCATATTGCAAGTTCATTTTAAGCCACTGCATTGCATTTTCACTGTTCAGCCTCCAATTCAAGATTATCTTCTCCCATCTGTTATTTATCCTACCGGCTACATGACCTGTGGATCACCCAGCTTTTCTTTTAAAATCTCATTCTGTTTTGTGCAGGTTTTTGTGTGTCCATTCATTACTTGCTGCTTATTTGTCCAAAAATATTGCCAGCATGCAGTTTTACCTGAAACAGTAGTAAGATGCATAATGTACAACAGAAGTGTTCCTGCACACTTCTGTAGCTGTGTGTGTTACTTTAATGTCAGCTCTCTGCCCTGAGTGTGTGATCCCTGTGTCACAGGGACAGAGAGTCTGGAGAAGCACATGGGTAGACATCGCAGCCCCTGACGAAGTACAGATGGCCATGATGTGAGATTTTGCATGTGTGATGCTTCTTGAACACACACATACCCATCTGCGTGAGCTGAAAATCGATATTAGAAATTTTCACGGACTGTTTTTTCTCTGACCTCTGTAATTTGCACTCATACTCACCTGACACTGCCTGTGTGTGAGCACACAGCTTTGCAAAAGTACTCTTTGGCAAAAGAAACAGGTAGCAGTTTTGCCGTCATTCCTGAATGTTGTACTTCTGCCTTTCTGGGTTACAAAAGAGTTTTAACTATGCCTACTCTTGCTGGGACATATGGTGGATGTTCTAGTACTAAGGTGCAACCTTTGATCAAAAAGAAAATCCTCCCATGCCCAAATAGTTCTAATACAACTACAGCTATTGCAGCTGAAACATGAATTAATGCAAAGCTGTACCCTGGACTCATGTTACCAGAGGTCTAACAAGTAGTTTGCACAAAGTCCCTTTTGGCTTTAAAGATACTCTTCCTGTTTTTCTTTCTTACTAAATAATTTCTTGAGAGGGAGACTTAAAATGTGATATTGCTGCTACTGATGTGCACTTTGCATCGTATTGCATCTTTAAAGCTTCACTCAAGGCTGTGTCCCATTATGCGGGGAAAGTCAGGGGAAGTGAAGGGAAAGTTACTGTCGACCTCAGGGAAATCAGCACTTAATTTAATAGCATAAAACGAGTAGCTGTGAAAACTTGGGGATGTCAAGGCCTGGGAGTATGCTGTACAAATGGAAGGCAGATGCTAACGGCAGTAGTTCATACAGGAGGAGAATACATGGAAAGTTAAACCTTGAATTTTTTTCCATTTTAACTCCTCTCCACTGCAATACCTTGTTCAGGTGGCTTGAAAAGCAGAACTAGTCCCAACTGTTTTGTTTCCATTCCGGTGTAAAATATAATAACTTTTTACTCAGTTTTAAATTCTTTAAATTCTGTGTTCTTGTAAAATTGTTGATGTCACTTAATGCTATGCCCATCCTTTTTGGTCAGGATCTGCATATACAAGACTAGTGACTGTTTACAGAGTGCTGCTACAACCAGCACTTGGAGCAAAGCCTCCTACACCCAAACTCAGCATAGTACCCACCACTTGTACTCCCTGGTGCTCCCTCTTTCATGTGCGTGGACAGGTTTTTGCTATAAAGGACAAATAATGATATCCCTAGGGAAAACACAGAGGTGCCTGGCACCATCTTTGTCCTTCAGTGACAAAGGATTCATCAACAGGGGAAGAAAAGCTAGGAAATAGATATTACTCATGTTACTGGTGGGCTCTGACTGCTGAGCTCATGGACTTTTCTCTATTTTACATGAGGTAAAACATCCTCTACCAAGCTTGGGATGGAAGCAGGGGGCCAAGAAAGGCTGCTGGTTTTCTCCAGACTTTATTTCCTCCATCCCTTCAATCCTGCAATCAAAAATATTGCCCTAAGCGGCTGAGAACTGATAAAGTCCAATCAGGTTTTAATGGGTCACCCATAGAAAAGAAAGTTCTACTGGCTATGCCTGCAACATGGTGCAAAGAGAACAAAGACACATTTCTGTTCAGAGAAAACTTAGATTTCTACTAACATAAAAAGAGGAGCTGTGACTTGTCTCAGCTGCAAGAGGATCCAGAACAAGTGACTGTTCTTGTGTTCCCTAAACGCCTTCCTGAAACTCATCTCAGGCATGTGCCTTAAAATTCTGACCGTTGCCGGTGGAAAGAAAAAGGAATCTCTCATGTCCCCTTGCCCCACTATTGCCCATGTCTGCGCCGAGTAGATGGGTTCTGGCAGCTGTGTGCAAAGACACCTCTGAGTGGAAGAAAAATACCTTTTCCACAACACCAAACTAAAGGCAATTTTTTTTTTCCTATGCAGAATTTACAAGCCATTACCCATCACATCCAGAGTATTACTGGACCTGTCAAGAGAAAGGAATCAGAGTAGAAACATCATTCCACTGGGAAATGTAAAATGGCAACAGGTTGGTCCCTCTACAATATGTCCAATGCTTAATATAAAATGATATACAACTAACCTGCAATGAGTTCTGTGCAGGAACTCTCTTCTGGGATGCTTGTTTGTGATTTTCTTGCTTGTTCAGAAAAATAGCTTCCTATAAAAAAAATATCCTTTTTTCCCCCTTCTTTTTTTTTCAGCACATACTAATGAAGAAGCCAAGTGATTCAGCTGTTAATGTGATCATGGGGGGATATATTTCATTTATAATGATTCTACGGTGATGATAACTCCCTCTCAGTTACTTTCCATGCCATGCTCTCTACAACATGAGTAACAAATGGCTTCAGGCATTTTTTTCTGTGGAGGATGAAGTGTTGGCTCAGTGACCAAGTCTTCTCCTCTCTGGTCTGCTCTCTGTCCTTGATGCCTAGTGCCCTTCTCTCTTCCATTTGCTTTCCCTCACGTATTCAGTCTCTTGCCAAAACTTCACTTTACATTCCAGCTTTCATTAACCTGTGCCAGTGCATGGGTTCTCCCAGTGAGGGCTCAGGGACATTGGAAGAATTTCCTGTGAACTCTTGCCCTGTGCTCCTTCAGCTTTGCTTCTGGCTCCCAGATTGAATCCCACACTAGCAAACTATGTCAGAGGCTAGCAGCTGCAACCTCTTCCATTTTTCCTTCTTCATGATTTTCTTGTCTTTTCTTCCTTCATTCTCCCTTGATTTTCTTGCTCTGACTTTGAGGTCTCTTGCTTGCTCTGTATTCCCAGTTCTTTTCTCCACTGGTAAATCCTGCATTCCCAGATATTGGCTGTCTTTATTTCTCTCATAGCTTCTTTTCCTGAATTGGTCCACTCCTTCAATACTCAAATACTTCTGAGGGAAAAAGCAGTGTTTGTATCACTTCACTACCTAAGCTAACTTTACAAGCCATTGCCCATCACACCAGCACATTACCAGGGCTGTAATAACCTGTTTCCCTAATAACCTTATCACCTCCCTGGCTTCTTCCTCCTTTCAGCTCACTGGGAATGCTGATGACAACGATGAATTCAAGTTCATATTTCCTCAGCCATTTTTCTGTCTTGCTCTTCACCCGACTTGTCCCTAAACACCCGCTGACAAGATTTTTTTGGCCATGTGTTTAGGTCTCTATTCACTCTGTCCTCCTTGATGTTTAGGATGCTTCTGATGGTATTTCTCAGTCTTTTTCAGCACTTTATGGCCTATAGTCTCCTACAGTAACACTCTCTTCTAACTATCCTTGCATCCATGTTTTTTGTTCTGTTATTTTTATAGATCTCTTTCTGATCAATCTGTTCCATAAGTGGTACCAACTACTTTCCTCCCTTCACGGTTCCAGTAATCACCCATGTCCTGCAATCAGCTTTCTCTGCCACCTTTCCATCAGGCTTCTTGGCATCCCAGATGCATCACAGTCACCTTGATTCTCCATACACAAAAAACAAACAGGTTGGTGGCTATGGGTAAGCTTTCCATGGGAGAGTTTCAGTGTTGAACAGTTTTCTGTGTATTTTGCACTTCCATGTAAATTAAGATGAGTTATTTGTAAATAAATATTGCAGAAAAGGCATTTTATGGGTGACCCAAACATTTGTGAAAGTTAGGTCATAGGCAAGCATATCGTTACTGTACGGCAGAAGTTTTACAGCAGGAATTTTCCAGGGCCTGCTAGACACTATGTACTATTAAGATGATGTGTTGTAACCACTGTTCCTCCCTTAGGATACAGTAAAGAGTCATTCCTTATATATTATTTACACTGAGCTCTAGCCTGGATAAATATATATGGTAATGCTGAGTATGTAATTTTGCAACTGGCTATATTCATGCTATTTTACTTGCTGCGGTAATACTCTTATTTGCAGTGGCTGTTTCATCAGAATATCCTTCAGCAGGACTAGTATGGTCTCTCAGGCTGTGGTGCATACATTTTATGAGGGATATAGAGAAAATTGAAATAGAAGAGATTATTTTTTAAAAACCCAAGATGTTTGTCATTTAGGCAGTCAATCAGCTGTGAATTATACAGATACATTACTGCTTTTTAAAGTGTTTGTATTTGAAAATCAACTATGGAGGAAGCTGCAAATTCCCTCTGGACTTCCTGTCATTAGAATATTTTAATCATAAAGCAACTTCATCCTCATTTTCAATACAAAAGGCCTGATTTTCATTAATATTAAAGACCCTCAGGCACTTTCTAGCCAGAGCAAAGGAGTGTTTGGAGCAGCTTAGACCTCTTCAGGCTGGTGGGGCTCATGCTTGCTCCCAACAAGCTGCCAGCCTCACCCAGCCTCCCACCGTGCCTGGTCCAGGCAACCCCTAGAACTGGGGTGGCACCAGTGTAACAGCACTTGATTTTTCTGCCTTGAACTTCTACAGCCATTTCTTTAAGTCTACGCAAACTTTCAGCATTTAAAACACCTATACCTCTGACAAACTCCCACAGCTTAAATATTCATTGTGCAAAAAGTACCCCTTCTGTGTTTTTATTTAAACTTGCCACCTCACATCATCTGTAATTCCTGTATTATGAAGCCTATGTGCAGTCGTCACCTTGCCACCTCCACTGTGACGTTCACAGCTTGTATCTCTGCTCAGTGGTTCTGCTCAGTCTAATCACTTTTTGTATGAAAATCATTTAATACTTCTGTTCACCTTTGCGACCTCCTCTGAGCATTCTCCAATTCTCCATATCCTTTTCAAGATAAGAGATTAAAGTTGCAAACATTACTTCAGTCGTGGGATCATTTAATGGATTCATATAATGGCATAATGATGTTTTCTGTTCTATTCTCTATTCTTTTGCCTTTTTTTCTTTTTGATTGCAGCTGAGCATCCAGCTAATAGTTGTATGAAAGCGACTCATAACCTCAAGATGTTTTTCTTGAGTGGTACTAACTAACTCAGAGCCCATCATCATGTATGCAAAGTTAAGATTTTGATTTCTTTTTTTTTTGAGTTTTTTAAATGAAGTACATCACTTCACACTTAGGTGTTACGTTTCATCTGCCATTTTATCACATAGTAACACAATACTTTAATTCTTCTGCAATTCTTTACCGTTAATTTCTCTGCTATTACTCTGAATAACAAAATATCAGCAAGCTTCTCCATCTCACTGATAAAACTCTTCCCCACATCCTCTATCTATAATTTGAAAAGTCCACATGCTGGAACCATCCATAGGATGGGACTGGTGGCATCCCCACATGTTCCTGGCCTTTTACTCCTACCTTACAGCTAGCTGTTTATCCATGCAAAGACCTTTACATTCATATACAAAAACAACTAATTTTTTTTTTTTAGAATTTCTGATAAGAAAGATCTGAAAGAAAGACAAAAGAGTTTCTCAAAAACCTTTAGGAAATGTAAGGAAATCTATCATCTGACTAGAGTCCTTTGTCCACAGACAAGGTTCCTTCAAAATACTTTCAGACTTGTGCAGCATGACCTTTTTTCTACACAAGTCTTGACTTTTCCTAATATATCACTGTTTTCACCCATGCTGGTGACATTTTTCAAGACTGATAGTTTTGTTCTATGCTACAGCTTCTACCAATTTACCCATATGAATGTCATCCTTCCCCAAAGCTAAAATTTCCTGATTCTTCTGCCACCATCTTTTAAATTGGCGTCATATCTGGTCACCGTATGGCCTTCTACTCCTCTGGTACTAAGACAGTTTTAAACAGAAGACTAGGTATTGCCTAGTAGCTCACCTATTTTATACGTCAGTACCTTCAGTTTTTGGTGAATACCTCCTAGGCATACTTCACTAGGTCAGTGGTCTTATTTGGCCTTATTTTTTCTCAGAGTTCTTGTTATGCCTTGATCATATTTTGGCACTCTAAGCTTCCTGCAAATGATGTGTCCAGAAAGGTTACTCAAAGATTTAAACAAAAGGAATACTTACTTATTATCATTATGGGCATTGGGTCACATTCTTCTTGTGCATTTATTCTGATAGAACTCATGATTTTTTTTTTTCTTTTGGGCACAACTTCAGCTACCTAAAAACTATTTTCTTCTAATAACTTTATTTTCCTTGTTCTCTAATCATGCTAGCATTCCTTCTGTTTTTTTTTTTTTTTGATTGTTTGTTTTTGTTTTTTTTTTTAAAATGCATTAATAATATGCTTTTTATTTGTATTTAAATATGTTATATTTAAACAATTTAAACATTCTCTAAGCTGCATGCCAGCTTTTTACCTTTTCAGATGAAACTAAAAGCTAATAGGTAAAATGCTGTAGGCAAATTGGGGACTGAGTGCTGTGTCAGACAAGCGATTGATTAGCTAATTCTCTAAGCACATGACTTTACAAGGACTGCATAAACTAGACAGGTTTAACAGAATGTACGAATCTGCCAACTGAATTCAAAGATCTCTGAGAGAAACTTTGAGTGGTTCACCCCTCTGCCTTTGCAGCCTGTGCTCAAATCTCTGTGCCATCCCAGCCCTCCTGGACAGAAGATGATCCACTGTAGTGTGTAAAAGCTCTGCTGAAGTGAAATAGCAACAAGGGCCTCTTCCCTCTCATTGCCCACAGGCATTATTCATGAAATGTAACACTGGCAAAAAATCCACATGTATGTGGGGTCTGTGACTTGATTAAAGAGAGCAAGAAGGGAATAAATGAATGGGTAAAGCCACGTGGTGGTTCATGTGACAGGTAATTTGTCCTTCAGACAGATCCAGATAGAGCTTCTGAAACACCTGGAAGAAAATCCTGTGGCTTGAATACCAGAGAGCTTTAAAACAGGGGAGCAGAGAGCAGAAATAGAGGTGAGCAGGTTGATGGTCCAACTGTCTTCTGTGGAGCAGATATTCTGTTTTCAGGACTAGACCAAGGCAGTGATGGATTCCTGGCGTCTAGTGCAGTGTGATTTCCAATAATGTCATGCAGCTGATTAACTAAACCATACCGATCAGAATGCTGTAGTAAGTTCAGACTTCTTAATTTGAATAGGGACCAGGGAGATGAAGGTGTGTATGAAGCAATTATGCTGGTTTTACATCTGTAGCTTTCCTTATCTGCAGATCTTGTTTCAAATCCGAACTCTAACCCTGTGGATTATATTCTTCTTGTCTTCAAAAGATAAAACAGGTTACATGGTTTAACAGAGCCTGCTCTAGCAGCTGAATTCCAGTTGCCTCAATAGTATTTCACCATGGAGTTAATTTATTCCCCCCCTTTTTTTTCCCTTCAGAAAAAGTCTAAGCTTGAGATGTCTGGCAGTGATGTTTTTGGTAGAACTGGGCAAGAAATACTATTCTGTGATCTCAGAACCTTCACCAGTACACTGGCCCATTTAGTGATTTTCCTTTGTACTGCAAAATCCATATATTGGAAATTCAGCATCTAAACACTGCTGAACCACAAAATTATTCACTGCAGCCTAAAATAGGTATGCCCGACTAAGGTAAAACAGTTAAGTGCCTCATAAAAAGTAAATCATTATCTGAAAAATATAGCCTTTGCTTAGTAAATCTTCAGAAGATGTGGAAGCTCTGTAGGTAATAGCTCAGATAAACTAATGAATGACAGGAAAACTTCACTGTATAATCTTGTTGTATATACGTGGGCTGCTTATCAGGCCTTGTGGAATGAACTTTTATTGTCTAATATACAGTCTTTACAATAAGGCTACATCTAGTGGACTTCACTGGTGCAGGGCCACACTGTGCTGAGGACTCTGGATATAAAACCTGTGTAACAATGGAGCAGCAGGAACTAGTAAGATTATAAAATCAGTTATGAAGTACTTATCTTAAACCTTCTTTGAAGTCAGAAAGATTTTCAATGCAACAGTCCCTTGAGTTGAAATTCAGCCCTTTCAAGACTTACTACTTCTTAAAATTGCTAGGGACTGTTGGGTCAGGTAGTCTTACCTCTTACATAACAAGGACAAAAGGCTTTCATTTAGGTGTTCACACAGATTTTATACAGGGAGCCTAAACTGTAGATAATCTTTAAGCAGCTACGTAGGAGCAGTACGTTTCTCCTCTGATGCTGTTCCTGAAGTTCTTCTGAAAAAAGCACTTGCAGGCCATAAACTTGCAGCATCAAGTTTTTTTCTCTTCCTTTTCAGTCAACTCAATAGAACTCTTCCTCTGGTGAAGAAGCTGAGGGGCTAAACTTTGAATTTCCAGAAAGCTAGGACTGAAACCTCCATGTCTGAAGAGAGAGAGGTTGAGGTTAACATCTGTCACCCGTTTAGTGGCCAGCCCAGCCCAAACCACAGCACAGGGCTGTACAGGTTGCAGACACCTATGCCTCTGCTGAATTGCAAAGGGCTGAAGTGGTCCCAATCTAAATGGAGAAGCAGGGGCTTAAGCTGCAACTGAATCATGCAACAGCAAACTAATTACCACATAATCAAAGGTCAATACTTCCATCCAGGCGATGCTGAACAAATGCACAGCTCGTACATTGTGCAGTAGATGCAATACGTTCCACACACATCAGAGCCTATGTGCCTGTGCTGTAGTACAGTTGCTGTGTTACACACAAGACAATATCTGAATGTTTTGGACAATTTTTTTTTTTTTCATCCACTACAGCAATATTTCCTGAAGAGGAGAAGAAAGAGAAAAGACAGTCACCATCAGGAAAGCTAATGGCTCTTGTATTGAGTTTGCTCCTCATAGCTCTTAATCCATATTTCACACTCTGTTAATCCGGAAAGGTTTGCAAATGAAAGCTCCAAACATCATTTTAGTGTTAGAGAAAGTGTCTTAAACCAGGACACTTAGATTTGCCCATCGAGCTGATGGAAGAGATTAGAATCAACTCAGATTGTTGTTATGGGAGTTCTGATGTGCAGGGAAAGTTCTGCTTCTGAAAGGGATCTTTAACCTAGAAAGGGATAACAAGAACCAATGTCTGTAAGGGAAATAAAGGTTAATTTGAAAGAAGGACATGTTTTGTATTAGAGTGACGATGTAACTGCTGGAAAAAATTCCCCAAAGAAAAGATAGATTTTCAATCTGGTTTTCCTGAAAATCAGTATAGTTTTCTGGAATAAATGTTATAAACAAACACAAAGTTTTGGGCTAAACAACGGTATCTGTGAACTGTAATGATGAGGGACACAAAAGAGGTCAAAATAAGGAATCTAATGATCCATTTAGTATTTAAAGTCCTCTGAGTTCGTGAAGTTGATCTTGTACCTGGTTTCATTATGGCCGTAGGGATGCATGAGTTACCCCAACTGTCTGATCTGGCCTTGTTATTATTTATTTGCAATTAGACAGATGGTCATTGTCACTTTATGTAGTACTTGGCAGCCTATTACATTTTTAGGAAACAGGGCATTACCCTGAAGAGACAATATGTGCAGTCATGTTTGACCGGGTAATGACATGACCCTGAACAGGGGTTTCAGCTTAAGCTCTCAAAAGAAAAGGGTATCAGAGAAGAATTTCATACCAGTTTGAACTGAAATTACTTGACTTCACTTCCGATATGCTTGCTTTCTTTTTCTAAAGAACATAGATCCTCTAATATTAGGGTTGTCTTCTGGATTGAGGGAGTGATACTGTCAACACAGCTTTTTCAAGACTTGTCTTCACTTCATCTCCATTTCCTGTAAGAAGGCACCACACTGAAATAAGATGCATCTTAGCAATTTAGGATTTTACTATCTAACCCTTTGAATTTTGTCCATTCTTCAAAAAGCATTTTCTGATTTCCTAAATGAAAAAGTATATGTCACAGAAATCAAACAACTTTAGTAGAGATGAGGGGCATCATTGTCATTTTTTTCATTTTTAGTCCTACAAGAAAATCCAAGAGGAATTGTTATAAACAGTTCTCAGATCCTCTAAGACGTTTATTAGAAAAGATGTTGTCTTTCTCTTTTCAGCTGGGTTGTAACAGAAAAAAATAAATAAAATCACAATCTATCATCAAGAGGGAAACTTGGCCCTAATTCAATGCCGTCTAAACAAACATTTTTGGTACATTTGCTGAAAAATTATGTATGTGCTTAAACATGTAGTTAAACCAGGGTATTCCATGTCCCAAGACAGACTTCATTCATCCTTTTCTCTCAAGCAGGAAATAGGAAGATGTGTAGGTTCATATTTAACCCTTCCCTTCACTAAAAAGAGTTCACTAAAATGCCTAAGAGTAGTTGGCTCAGTCACTGGTGAAAATAACTCTCTCCTCTTGACATAGGCAGCATAGGGGTACAAATCTCTGGAGGCCACCCCACACCCCACTGTCTTCAGCCCCCTGGAAGTCTACCCAGCTGTTTTCCAGCAGCTGGAGACAGCGGCATGATCCACACTGGGCTCAGCTTCCCAAGCACCAGTAAAACCACTCCTCCATGAGGATGAGCAAATACGTGCAATGCTGCTGACCCAGTGGGAGGGTGGGAAGAGCTGCTGTTCTTCTGAGAATTCTTTGCCAAGCTGGCATTGCAAAACCTGCCTCCTCCCGAAGGCAGTGTCCTTGGAAACCACTTAGCCACGTTATCCATTATCAACCTGTCTTATTAACAAAGCTGTGATTTTGCCTGTCTTTTGTTAGGAAGATATGTGATGATAAATCTTAGGTTTCCATGCTCTTACCTCTCCATCTATCACTACTAGAATAACAAAGATACAAAAGCTTAACTCTGGGAGATGAAAATTATTGAAATGAATAGCAACTGAGCCTTTTCTGTCCAATTTTATTTTGCACTCTCTCCCTCCTCTTCTTCCTGCTTACCTTTGAGAGTGGAGCTCTGTCAGTTATCAGACATCAACAGAATCAGAAAGGAATCATTGAGGTATGTCTATCTGCAGCTTTCCTTGTATTGCTTGTTCTCTCCCCTCTCTGTGCAAACCACTGACAGTCTTTTATTTTTTTTTCCACTCTTGTCTCTCACTGTCTGTTATAATTTTTCACCAGCTTCACAATTAATGCATCTGAAAACCGTGCAGGATGTTTCAGGTTCCAAACAGAGAGCAGCAAGGACTTAAAAGTGAGGGCAGCAAACACACAATACAGGAAAAAAAAACAAACCAAAATATGATTCCTTTGTTGTCAAGCTTTGCTCACACTGTGAAACAAATGGACTCCTTTCTACAGCTTTGGACAAAATATTTCTTGCTTAGAACGTTCCCACATTTCTTTTCTGCCTGGTTGAAAATGTAGATTATGGATATTTTACTTCTGTGGCTTGCATTTTCCATTTATTATGTAACTTGACTTCCCTTCTTTAATTCTATTTTGGGTTGGCCACACTGGAACTGCAACTCTAGTGCTCACTCCATGATCAGTACCTGTGAAGGGATGAGCCATGTACAACTGACATCTCGCCCAGGTGTTCCTAATTCCTGAGACCAGGAATTAATTTCCCATAGGAAGGAAAAGGAGAATCTATTCCTCTCTCCCCTTCATCATCATCAATTTCTTAGAAGGAGGGAGGAGAAGGGATTGTATCCTTTCCCCTTTCTTCCACCATCCCCCTGTGAAGGACGCACTCCCTGTTACCTGCTGGGTGAAGCGGTGCCCTGGCAGAGCACGAGGGTGGGGGGCTGGCAGTGGGGCTGCTGGTTAGTCAGGGTCTGTGTGCCTGCAGGAAGGAGGCAACACACAAGTCATGATACCAGGTGCTGCAGGTGAGCGAGAAGTGTTATTCCCCATCTGCACCTCGGTCTGAATTAATCTTATCTAATATGGGCACTTAGATGTGCTGGGAGTCCAACCATTTCTACAGTCAGTGCAGGAGTCACTAAATCTTGCTGCTCTACTAAGCACAGCAGGACCAGTGGCCTATTAGTTTTATAGCTTAGGGTGCTTCAAGTAAGTGGCTTTAATTTGGTGAGAGGGAAAAGTGAGGGCCGTGGACTTTCACTCTTGAAGAGAAGGTTTGGGTAGTTTTTTTTTTCTGTAGAGAAAGTGGGCAATATTACTTTACAACCTTAGGGAAAAGACTTAGGAAAACTGGCTTAGAAATATTCCTTCAACTTCCTCCTTTAATCTATATATGATAAGGGAAAGTGATGATAAAGTGTGAATATAGGCCATACTCCAAGTAAAAGTACAGAGTAAATAAATTTATTCTAAGAAAGTATGAGAGTGGATATGTACCGAAGAAGCTTGGCTAATGTTGCCTCTGCAACTTGTAGAAGTGGATGGGTCATAAATCACCTTCATTGGAGCCATAGGAAAACTGCCTGGAAAAACAGATTCTAATGCAGCTTCATGATGGCAAAATTGCATGAGAAATCTCAGGCAGCTCAGCTGTAACTTCATAAGAAAATTAGATGTCTGTTTTCCCTAGACCTTGCCTTTTCTTCAAAACAGAAGTCACTCTACTTAAATTATTCCTTTCCACATGTCTCACGTACATCAAGTGGGTACATACATTTTGACATAGACTGAACAAGGCCAATTTACTTCAGTGCTGCTGGTACGCGGGCGAAATCTGTTACTGAAGATATTTTTAGTAGAAAATTATTAATACATTGTATATACAATGAACTTCACTCTGGGATGTACCTCACTGCATTAAAGTGGCTCTAGCAAAATACATTTAGAAAAATGCAGTAGTCAAAAAGTCCCTTGCAAATTTACTTTTAGAGACTTTCAGATGTATTCATTTTCCTAAACAGCTTAATCTAGAAAGTGGAAGGAGTGAAATGGGTGGTATATTTATCAGAAAAAGCAGATTTCTAATCTATCAGATTTACATGTAACCTGCTATAGCAGTATCTATTACATGAATTGCTATGTGTGAGGCAAAAAAACATCTAGTTGTTATTCAGCCCATATTTATCATTAACTGTGAAGATTTGTGTGGTTATAACTGTGAAATCTTATTAACTGGCACGTGACTTATGGCACCATAGTCACCACTCCAACATCCGGGGTGTTTGTACATTGGAATACTCTGGATAACAGTAAATCCCAGGTAGCACCAGTACCCTGGGATGGATGGGGTCATTCAAGGTTATGAGGTTTGTTCCCTGCTTACCCCAGGCCCAAGCAGGCTGCTGTTTAGTCACTGGGTTTTTGCTGTACTGTGCTTTTCATGCTTTGTTATTCCTGTGATTCCTGGAGGAATCACTTACAAGCCACAGGACGGTGCAAATGCTTGGAACCAATTCAAATCTGGCTTTGTAACTGCGCTAACAAGGAAGAGCCTGTCTGGATTCAGAAGGACTTTTCTGATCCAAACCCAGCAGTTTGGGACCCAGGCTCACTGCTCTCTGCTGTAAAAATGTTTGGGTTATGCCTGCACCAAGGAATTCAGGAATGCTTTCCTAGCCTCAGTCTCACATCCTGAATGCATGGCACCACCGGGCAAAATGCATTCTTCTCTACTGTCCCTCACTCCCCATGGTCATAGGAGTCAGTGCATTCCAACCAGTCTGCAGATGACAGCCTGGCTATCCTGAGACCAGTCAAAGTCTCAGTGTCTTGCACAGTTATCTTGACAGTGATTCTGCAGAGCTTTTGTTATCTCAGTTGTTATTCCTTGCAGGAACTAGGAAGATGCATTTGTCTGATCCATCATGGTTGGAATAATGATTCCAGCTCAACCTGAGCTGATTGAATGTGGAACTATAGGGTGGGGGGGGCAGACCTTGGTCCAACCAATATGCAGGAGGCATACCTGTACCAGATATAGATAGAGTAACTTTTATTCCCACCAGATTTTTAATTCAAGTTGGCACAGCTCAAAAATGAATGGCCTTATTTCTGGCCCTAGAAATAATACAGCTGTATCTCCATGTCTTCCTAAAACAGCACAGTTAGAGCTAAGCCAGCTCTGTAGCTTTGGCATGGATAACCCACAGCCCAGGTAGCCAAGAGTGAGCTTTGCTCGGCAGTACTTTATTTTACATGTGCATTTTTCAGGAGGGCAGGAATTCAGTTAAGTGCTGGCATTGTAAACTTCAGTAGAAGAAAACCTTTGATGTCAGCTAAGTAGCTAACCCAATGATATCCTCTGGGAGAGTAGATGATGTAGTTAAAAAGAGCAAAGATATTATGTGAAACCCAGCCCAGTAATCCTCACATTAGCAATACAGATGTTTAACAGGTACAGCTTTTCCCCTCTCCACATGTAGAACTCTCACTGACATCACTGCACAAATGTTTGCACAATGGTGGTGGGATCAAGTCTGTGGTGATCTGAGAATCTGCAAGTGGGAGCTGACTGCCTTTTTTAAAGAGGAGAGTGCACAAGTTACTGTAATTTAAAATGTTCAGCCTCACAGAACAGTGAAAAAAAAGATTTTTCATTTGAAAATGGCTAGTCAAAACCATGTCTCCAGCACAGAACAGTTGACTCTTAGACAAAAGGGATAAAACACATATCTTTCTTTGGAATGGCAAATATCCCAATGGCCAAAGCTCCTTCCAGCCAGAGGAGAAACCAAAGGAGAAGGGTACTATGACTCAAGTGGGAAGATGGGTAACCAATATCACAGGTTTTCAGCTATTTTGAGGTTTCTTTGTTGAATTTTCCTATGTAAGATCTCATTTTATTACTCTGATCCTGAACAAAACCTTCAAAACCTCTTTTTGTGTGTGAAAAGTACACTGTTTTGTTTTTCTGGCCAGGCTGGGCTGCCAGTTCCTTTGAGGAGCGGAAACAGGGAACCCACACAGCATATGGTAATAGTTGGCTGCATCTCTGTTTCCAAAGAAAGCTGTCTGGCTCTCCTAAAATGCTGAGAGCCAAAGCATGTGAGGAGAAGTACTGTGGATTAGCACTGATGTACTGTGTTACCTCAGACACCATAGTTATTTTTCTCAGAATAAGACTCAATAAGACATGACACTTAAACACACACTTAAAATAGTGAGTATTCCTGGGTGAATCACTGAAATTACTCAATCTAGCAACCTCCCAGATTAGATTTATACAAGTATGGTGAAAGTCTAACTATGGCCTCTCAGAGTTCACATTTACTGCTAAACATAAGGTTCACAGAATGGGTTCAAGCAGTGAACCTCTGATTTTACACTCCATTTGGTCGTTAGCTGGTTCCTTGGCTCTACCATGGGTCTCCCTATGTCTCTCCAACAAAACATTTGGCACGGTTCTAGGGAGGTACTCTGCACAGATGGTGCTCTGAAGGCTGCATGGACAAGGCTCTCTTGTTTGCTCCCTTCCCTGAAAACGGTCTTCCAATAACCCAGAGCCAGGTCCTATGTAGTGTGGATGTTGGTCTTCTCTAACAGGAGCAAGCCCCAAGCAGGGTGCACACAACCCAGTCTGTGCCGCAGGGACCAGGGACCAGGGATTAGTGCCTGACCTGCCTTTATTATATATGCTAAATAATACATTTATAGTAGATATGTTGGTATATTCATAGCCCCAAGGCATGCTGAACTGGTATCATAGCCCCCAGTCTGAGTCCTAATCTGGTTACCATTCATGGACTACTGTGAGTAACCCCTAAAACTCTGCCTCTTTAGGAATGTTGCTAGGAGGTGAGATCTTGTGCCAGTTTTATATGCAGTGTAAATGTACTCGAACAGGATTGCTTCAGGCAATCTCATTCAGGTATGCTCCTGTAAAGGTTGTGCTGAGCTGCGTTGATTAGGAACGCTCCCTGTCAAGTGTATTTACCAGCAGCACTTGTTCCTAGCTTTGCTGGTGGTCAAATGCCTGCTGAAACACCAAGAAATCAAGAGCTTTGCAGTTTTAATTCAAATGCTAGTAGGTCATTGAGAATTATCAACAACCTCCCTGCCCCTGGTTATTAAAAGGCCTTGGGAATAAATACTTCAGGGCCAGCCAACAAAAGCTATCTGAGAAGCCCTCCTCCCTGCCCCTTTCCTGCATCATGACTCATCTGGTGACCACTGTCCCTCTGATTTAAGTGTGCAAGTTGCTAATGTAGCAATTAATGGAAGAGCTTAGAGCAGGGCAGGGACTGTCCCTAGCAGCATGGATAAGATATTTGTGGATTTTGCTAATCATTTAAGTGGATTTACTACGTGCCTAGTTTTCTCAGTTCTCAGGCGACCTTAGCTGCTAGTGCAGTTTTAGGTAAGTTGAGGGGAAATACAGGTTTTCAGAGATGATTAATCTGATATATTTTAGGTGTCTATTCTACAGTGAGATTATCATGTTTTAGAGTCCATTGAGTGATAGATGTGATCTGCATTGACTAGAAAGGAGCTTGTAGTGTAACCCAGAGGTTGGCAGCTCCCTTGTAGCTGCCTACTGCTTAGGCAGATGAGTCCCGTACTAAATACTTGTCCCAGCAAATTCAACCAGTCTGAGCCCCGGGATTTTTGACATGTGAAAGGGGAATGTGCCTTAAATTGACAATTTGGGATCCTTCTGCTTACATTTCATTAATATTGCTGTCAATAGAAGGATGGTTGCTTCATTTCATTAAGCAATTGAGTACTGGTACTGGCTCTGCAGATCTTATTTTGGGGAGAAAAGCAGTTGGGTACCCAAAGCACTATAAATCAGTTTAATCACTCTACCTATCTTGGTATATGGAGTGGATACAACAAAGAATTTAGCTGACTGTCTTTCTTTAGCTGTCAGCTGCTCTGGAGCACTGGAGAGATTTCTATCCTTTAGAAAGAGCTCTGCAGCTGCCGAATGTCTAAAGCAATTCAGGGACCTGTCATAGGCTTTCCTTCTGACAGCCCTGAGTGAAATCTCACTACAGAAGGGAAGGAAGTGAACTTACTTTGCTCTTTTAGTATGGATGTAATCAGCATCATTACCCAAGGGAATTGAGCTGTAAATCTAATGTCAACTTCAAGGTTAGTATCATCCAGAGGACTTCCCAGGGAGAGACAGGTTCACTGTGATAAAGTATTTTGACTTACTGCTGTTGTGTTACTTTTTGATTATATAGCCCTGCAACTATACGAGCTGTTACCTCGGTGGCTATTTCCTACCTGTGTCCCTTTATGAAGGTGATTTTGAAGACTCAGACAGTGTGCACTGAAAATCCACATTTCAGAGGAGGGGTCAAAGTGTAGTGTTGGGGGCCAAAGTGTTAAACTGCGGTGTTCCTTGGCCACCACAATCCCAAATCAGCAGGAGAGGGTGGGTTTCATGAAACAGGAATTTCAGGATGAATTTCAGTTCTAGCCCCTTCTTCCTCTGCAATACTGCCTTCCACTCTCCTGCACAGCCCGTGCACAGGGTCTTGCTATATGATGACTGGCCATGGATTATATTGGAATGGTGGCATTTCTGAAAGAAGCCAGAGATGTTTCTCCAACATTGCTATTTCAAAAAGCTGCATTCATTTTCTCACTCCCTTTCTTATTGAGGCTAAAGCTACACCTTTCTAAATGTCATTCTGGTGAAGAATTTCAACACACAGAGATTTTATGGTCAGTGGCTTGATATTTATTGTAACAAACACTGAGGCACTCCACCGAGCACGGGCTGTGAGTGGCTATAACTGCAGATAATACAGGACATTGGTAGGACCCTCCCGTGGAACATAGTTTTAAATCAGAGATCAAAACACAAGACTGAACAAAACAATCACAGTAAAATCAATGGTGCTGTTAACCAGCAAAGTCCCATGAAAGAGACATGAAGGGGGGTTGGTTTTTTTTCTCATAACTGCTGAGTGTGCTTCATCTTTAAGAATGCAACCTGTTTTTTTTCACTACCACATCTCAATCTCAAACTTGCAAAAATGCTCTAAATGTTATTTCCCCTTCCTATGCCCTTTATTATCCATGTTCCCTTCTCTTTCTTTTTTTTTTCTTCTTGGCTGAATAACCTGAAAGTGAAAAGTCATGTTTAAACACCTGTGATTGGATATTTTCCTGTCCTAACTCAAATGAATCTGCTCCCAGCACTTTACTTTATAAACTGCCTTCAAATCTGATTACTTGCTGACATTGGGTGGACATTACAAAATCTTCTGTTGGAATTTCACTGCACTTTCTAAATTCTCAGAATAAATTATCACAGCAATTCCTTGCAGTATGAATGAAATGGTAGCAATGCCCCCAGTAAGAACATTCCAAGATGACAAACTTTCCTCTTGTTTTATTCCCATGTAAACCCACAGGCAAAATTTCAGTCAAAATACTTCAAAGCAACATCTGGGTAAAAAAAGTTTTCAATTTTGCAGAGCTCAGTAAGACCTCGCAGGACCAGATTTCTCTAATCTGATGCCTGGTCCTAATGCATATTTACGCACATGGAGGCTCACCACTGTGCAGCCAAATCATGTAAACTGCCATTTGTATACGATAAGATTTACACATGCAAGGGCTTGAGCTGTTCTTGTAAATAAACAGCTTGTAAAGGCACTGGCAATTCTGTGCAGGGATAGCAGGTTCCTGCTGGCTTTTGCTACCACATTTGGGTGAGAAACAGACTTCAACGTGGCTTTTTTCAGCACCCTTTTTATCATAACTGCACGACTTCTTCCACTGTCTGACTGTTGTGGTTTAACCCCAGATGGCAGCTCGGACCACAGCAACCATGAGAAAGAAAATTAACTGTCCCAGCAGAAACCAGGACAACTGTGCACCACTAGATCTTGGACTATCGGCTCTGCTTTCTCTAAAGGAAGGTTAAAATCCTACAGTTCGGCTGAAAAATGGGTAGTGTATAGTGTGCAAGTTTCACTGTACCCTCCTACGTTCAATTTCTACTATATAAGTTCAATTTCTACTATGTAATGCAAGCTATTAAGACTAGAAACTGCATTTGTAGAAAAGCACGTAATAGCTTCTCCCTAGATTGCTTCTTGGCATAATAACTTTATTTGGTGGCATCTCATCACAAGACTGATGGGGCAATGCCTCTTTGTGGAGAATGGATAATGAAGCACTGCAAAAAGGCCCTGCCATTGTTTAATTAGGAAAAACAATACATTATAAACTAACTTGTAATGTCTGGGGCAAGAAAGAGATTTGAAATGTAACACATTTCCTGCCTTTTTTTCCTGTTACCTTTTTAGCATAGAAACTAATAACCTATAACATATAATTATAATAGTTAGAATTCTAGTACATAATGACCATGAGTATAATTTAAACCAAGCAGAGCTGCATGGTGACAGAAAGAAGTCTTAACTTCCATGACAAAGTGTAGTGTAACAGTCATCATGCACAGGTTTGTGTGAGTCCTGAGGAAGGATTAAGATCACGTATTACAGGAGTCAGCTCCATCCTGATAAGGTTCTGTACATTTCTGCTGGTTATTGATGATATAGTGCCAAACAAATGTGGCCTTATACCAATGTATCTTTCACCAAAGTCACCGTATCTTAAAAGTGCCTATTGCCTCCTAAGCTGATTTCTTTTCACAGAGCAAACAGTCTTATGGGGAGAATGCTGACCCAGGTCCAATTTCTTGCTTTGCCAAGGATTTCTTCAGAGATGGGAGCAGCCTTTTAGTCTCCCTGTCCCATTAGGCCCATGAAGGGCTTGAATACTTGGCTCTTGGACTTCTAATTGGCCTGGCATCATCTTGCTGTCCTATGCAACGCTTGGGGAAAGCAAGTGCCTTGGAAGGGAGTTCACAACCCAAGCAGGAAGCTGTCTGCACCAGCTGACAAGAGATGCAGCAATCAGATGTGTTTCTTAAATCCTGCTCTCTCCACAGTTCCAGCCCTTGATGCATCACTTTCCTCCATTCAGGATTAAGTCCTGAGCTCTATTCTTTCCTTGAGAAATACAGCAGAGATCAATACTGCCTTACAAAGGGTAGGCTGTAGTAGTGGCAAGGCTTATGTATCACACACACACCGTGTTGGATAATTCAGTGGCCATAAGGCACCAACATCCCCTTCAAACATATTAAAACCTTTAGTACCTGCTATCTATAGAGGACAGAAAGCAAGCTAACGGCCTCCTACTTCTCCCCAACTACTGCAAGCGACTGCCTAAACCATCGGCCTCTTGAGCCATGCGTTTGAGTCTGGAGAATCTTTATTCAAAATGCAATAGAGGAGCTGCAACAAGAGAAATGAGAGAGACTTTCTTGCTTCCCAGCTTTCCCTCCCCAAAAAGGAACCCTATACATATTTCAGGTTCACCTTCGGTCTTAAGGTAGGAAAAGTATCCATAATCACCTATGATAAAAGAAAACTGAACCCGGGTCTCCCAGATCCTGGTGGAGTGTTTTAAGAAGCTGGTTATTTCAGAAAAAAGGAGACCACACACCCATCTCAAGCCAGGTTTTCATGGAATGCAACAACCAATGCTTGTTTATCGCAGTCCAGCCTCAGCAAGATGCCTGTCAGCCTGGATGTCCACCAGAAAGGCAGATGGAAAAATACAACCAGGCAGTTCTCTTACCTCTCCCCACATGCAGAACTTGAGACACGTGTGGAGTTTTCACATTCAAATTGAAGATGTCCAATCTTTCACTATACCAGGCTGAGGTGAGGGGGCAGCAGTGAGTTTTGGTGCTTTCTTTGGATCTAGGCCTGGTAGCCTCCCTCTAACAGGGAAGAAAAGCATTTCTGAGAGTAAATATATGGAAAATTGCAAGAAGCATACTTAGATGCAGTGGTAATTGGACTGTTGTCCCAGTTGGGCAAAATCAGATTCCAGGCAAATCTATCTGCCAGCAAAAATCAATCTGAAGGGAAAACCAAATCAAAACCATGAAGAGAATGGAATTAGAGTGGAGAAAATCCTAGTCTGCCACTTCCCAGACCTTATAAAAAGAACAAGCCAATTCAACACTCTGCTGAAACGGTATTACTTTCTTATCAAACAAACTGAAAGAGAAGGTAAAGCCAGTGCTTTTATGTACACAAATTGCATTTGTACCTATATTTTCTATAAAGAAGTCCAGCAAGAAAAATGTGTTTAATTTCAATATTTTGCTGACACAAATGAAAGAAGTCACTGAATCCTTGTAATCTCTACTATTTTTTTTTAGTTTTCTATTCAGAGACCCTCTAAAATCATAATTTCTGACTACATGAGATGACCTAAAATGAGATTGCTACATAAGTTTCACTTTCTTTTTCTGTACACTAATAAACATTTACAGTATAAAGAACTTCCTGTCCAGTTGACAGCTTCTGACCTATTCAATCAAATTTACTGAGTTCACAGAAATGCTGGACATTGCACCCGAGCTGTCACAGATGACAGCTAGAAAATGCTTAGCTCTAAAATCTGAATTAATAACTATTATTTTTTTATATGAAACTTGAAACCTACAAAAGATTAACTGCAGTTTAAATTTCCTACCCACTCCACAACTCCAAAGGTAAAACTGAGTAAGAATTAAGGCTTTGATTAGCCTCCAGAGATCAAAATGTGTTGGGCTTTGTCGTGCAGAGAACAAGTAACCCAGTAACAACTTAATAGGCTGAATTAAGATCACCCACTGCAAGACTCACAATAAATCTGTATCATCCATCAGGAATCACCAACTTGAGAAGAAATGAGGTGGATACTGGCAGACACATAATTGATCCTTCAAATTGTTTGCTAAATATGTAGATGTAGATAGATAGAGATAGATGCAGATATGATCATACTTTTCATGTCTGGGTGCATGTTTCTGTTTATATATATTGGTCTGTTCATCCCTTAAACCTTTTGTAGGAACTAGCCATTTTAAAGCGGATTGGATGGATGATTAAGAGTCTCAGAGTTAATATGAGATTTATGTAAATAGTTATCTTCAGAGAGGAGGGATTGAGACTGTACCAGTTCCTCTGTGAGGAAAGGGCTGCAACATGAAGCCAACTCGTACTAGAGAATGCAAATCAAGGACAGCTGCTATGAACATCCCAGCTGGAACAAATGCTTCACCTGAGCCTTGCCCTGTTTCGGAGACCAGAAAGCTCCTTTCCTAAGAACCTGGTCTTCATTTCCTTCATGTTTGTGTGTCTCTTTCCCCTGACTTCCCCCATGTTCTTCTTCCACTAGTAAAGTTTCTGTCTTGGTTGTGCTGCATGGTATGAGAGAAATACGAGAATTTTTAATTAGCCTGGAAAGGGAGAAGTGTAATACTCTATTGGAGGACCGAAATAAACCGTGAGGAGAGAAGGAGCTGGAGGAAGAAAAAAGAAAAGCAATCCGTAGGTAGATTCGCAGAGTTTGGTTTTTTTCAATAACGTTCACTTTTTTATTCCTGCATATGTCTGTTTCTCACATTGATATTTTTTTTTTGGTGATTTCTCATGCTTAGTTTAAGATCTCTGTTTTCAAGAACTTGGTGTGGCCCTCAGTGTGAAATGGGTGTTTTCATTTATTGCAGTCAACATTTTAGAACAAATAGCAGGAGCAGTTGTGTTGCTAAAGAAACGTATGCGCTGAGTTACTGCTGACTCACAGCCCCTGGACACAGAACTTAGGTTAGCCCTGCACATACTGACTCAGATGAGCACTGTCAGCATCTGGATACTCTTTGGGTCACATCTGCACTGGACACAGCATATGCAGGAATCCTGATCCCTCCTTTACTTTCTTTTGTGGTCCCATTGACCCATCCTGACATGGGCCGAACCAGAAGCTTTTCCTGAAAAGAGTTTTAAGACCAGGCCCAGTGGCTTTAAAGCAACAACTACAGTCTAGTTCTTTTGCAGCAAATAAGTATGCACTTGAAATGATTGCTAATGCTGGGTGATGTTTCTGTCTAACTTTTAATGAAGAAAATGAGAGTTTTATATTTGTAACAACTATCTTAATAACATATCTCCCAATCAGTCCTGCACTGATTAATTCTAAATGTAACCTGTCAGCTAGAGTACCCCAGTGGCTTAATTTATTTGTCAAATTAAGAGCGTGCATGGGTTGCTATAGAACCACCCATGTGTAGTGTGAGGTTAATGTGTAGGGCTTGGTGCTAATGCTGCGGTCGATTGTTTTTATTTTTTTTCATTTTGAATAATTCATCACTAAAAAGATCAACTTAATTTCCCTTCCCCTTCCCAGACAGACTGTAATTAACAGACACCACATTCCTTATGAGGTTTTACAACTTTAAGTACATAAGCTACACTGTGTTTTTGGTTTAAAAAAAAACTGGACAGCATCCTCTTTTAATATTAATTAGAATTAGGTAGTGTCTGCCTGTATTGCAAGAGTTTTCGTCTTATTGATGAATTCTTTTGAGTTCCTATAAAGCATCATAGTGCAAATTATTCCTCATTGATCTCTCATATGGAGGTGGGGGGAGAGCCTAGACAGAGTCCTTGTTTCAAAGTAACTGGCTGTTAAATATTGATCCATTTAAGTTAACAAGAGCTGCCTTGTCAAGTTTTCTCTAAGCTCCTATATGATTTGCACTTTTATTTAGGAGTCCATATAAAAGAACTTATTTCTGTAAATGGTTTGATAAAGACACCAGGAACAGCATGCAGGAGGGGGAAAAAAATAAGAGGAAAAGGTACTTACACCTGCACAGCAACACATGATTAATTCCTTTGGTAACTGCTATAGCAATGAATGCTTCATTTGCTGCCCTTGATGCGGGGAGAATCTGTCATCTCAAGGGTTTTTTCTTGCTGTCTATGAATTCTCCTTAACATAGCTGTTGTAGGATAGCTCACTTGTCTTCCCAGGCAACTAAAATTTGTTCCCATGCAGCAACACCGCAGGTAACTACCCCTGGAGAGGTAATATAGCCTTGGTTAAATCAAAACACCAATCCCAAAACAAAAACAAAAACCAAAAAACAAACAAACGAAAAAACAAAAACAAAAACAAAAAAAAAAACAACCCCTAACTAAACTGTAACAGAAGTAGAGGCTGAAATGCCTTGTTAAGTAGAATATGTTATAATGTGTATTTTTAAGTTATAAGGGTACTTTCAGCTATAATAGTTTTTGTAGGCACTGTTAAGTTGGAGTTAATTGTTGTGTCTGAAGATACCACCTTATTGAGTTGATGGAAGGCTTGACCTAAGGCACATACAATCTAAGGGTTGATTGCAGCCTACAGTGTTTTTTGGGAACCATGATCCTACCGCCAGGCCCTTCCCTGAGGTTGGCTGGGCTGAATGTCCTGTTGAAACTTTCTACTCACAGGTGGGAATCACTGGGGTGAGATGGGGACTGCAGTTGAAGAACAGATGAAGGGAAGGACCCAAGTAGATAGTCAGGCTTGGTGAGTCTGAAGGATGAGCTCTGATGATGAGATGAAGGAGAACATGCTCAGAGCCACATTCAATCTAAGTTCAGACCATAACTTATATGCAGGTAAAAGGCTTCAGTAGGAAAATATGGACCATAAGATACATAAGGGTGTTTTGTTCAGTGGATGAACAGCGAAATCTTGCTACCACAAACTGCGCTTGAATTCTTCTGAGGCCAGCCCTGAAACTCTGGAGCTGCAGAAGGTCTTGTGAGAAATGAACAGTATAATGCAAAAAGATTTTTTCTGCTGTGAAACTTGGTCATCACCATCTGCTTTTCAGGATCTACCTTTGAGGTCAAATTTAGCACTACAATATAGAGCAGGAGCTGCAGTCTTATGTTAGAGGGTGCCCGATCCCACCTTCTTGCACAGCAAAGCCACCTGTCCTGGTCTTCTGTCTGTTTCCTCCTTGGGCAGGAGACAAGCAAAACTTGCCCCAAACTGTGTATTCAAGGATAAATCCTGTCCTTTGGTGCACTGCTGCTGAAGGGGGGAGGAAGACTTGATAAAGTTGCATCTTTATGTACAAAATGAATGCACCTCATTTACTCCTGATTTTTCTGTCCATCAGGTTGCAGCAGTCATTGCTATCTTTCAGCAGATGGATTTGTTCCACAAAGCAGAACATTGGTATTTGGGAGGTCTGTAGTATTTCAGTTATGGTTGCCAACACGTATCTCTGTCTTTGACTTCTTCCTGTGTTTGGGTTTTTATTGTGTGTTTTTTGGTTGGGTTTTTTTTGTGTGTGTTTTTTTTTTTTTTAAATCTCAGTGGTAAGCAATAACTTCTTTTGTTGCTGCTTTACAGATTGTGTGTGTGTGTGTGTGTGTTCAACAGCATCTCTTGCAATAATTATAAGGTAAATTATGTCCAGGCCAATGATACTTACACTGAAAATGCAAGGTAAAATGTTTAAGAAACAGTAGATGGATGATATAGTGGATTCCTGGGCATTCACTCCAAACGTTATGTGGCAGTTTGATAATTTCAGTGCCATGTAGCTTCACGTCCTTGCCACAGTGTCCTCTAGAAATATGCTTTTAGCCTCTTTGACTTCTTCAGAGCCTGTGGTGGCTGTGATGGGAACTGGACTCTGACCTGTGGTCCCAGCCCAAGGCTCAGTCCACTGAGTTGGGTTGTTTCACACTGTTGAAATAAGGTGCAATGGATATTCCACTCCAGCTCTCCTCTCATTAGTCACAGCTGTACCAAACTGACCTGATCAACCCTTCATCACTGAAGAGAGATATCGCAAAAAGGGAATATGGATTAAATGTTTCTGTGCAGTTCTTACTGGCTAATGTCACCTTCACCAGCTTATTTGTATTTCTGTACACCTGGTTTTCAAATACTGGAGTGTAAAATATTTCAACTTCAAATCGCTTTTTAAAAATTTTTCTTGTAAAATTTGGAGGTTTGAACAGTGAGTCTTGGAAGATAATAGAACATTTATAGACAGTCTTTACATGAAGTTAGTAGGGTTTTGTCATTGACTAACAAATGGACAAACATACAAGTGGCAATATTGCATTGAAGCAGTCAGAAGACAGTATTTGACAGCAGTTTACAGTCCATTTTGGACTTTCTAATCCAAGTTGAGAGCAGGAGGGTAGAGGGAAGATAAAGTCCCTTTAAACCAGAAGGGACTGCCCAGACAGACGTTTGGGGACTGACTGTCTGCTGGGGGCTGTGATACAGACCGCTGCAAAATGGAGGTACCTTCTGCAAGCTGGTGGGTCATATGTTGATCATGCTCTACTTCAATTCCCACTGCAAGTTGATCAAATAAACAGTTAAAAATGCAACTCAGAATTCAGAAGCTGCTATTTGATTTCTTCAGGAGCCTAAAGCAAGTCTTCTTAAAAGCACCTGATTTTAGGGAGTGAAAGCTCACGGCTCGGCACTTTCTGAAAATGGGGAAGGTCTTTCAGGCTGGTTGTCCAATAACTGAAGCATTCAGAATAACTCATCTGGTTTCAAGAATCTTGGCTTAAAACAGCTTTTTGCTATTCCTTTTCCATCTAAGCAAATGCTTTAGTTGCCTCGGGGATACTGTGTGTCTGTGTTGCACATCCTTCATGCTAAAAAGTAGTTCACACAGAACAAAAATGAAACTAAGGCTGCTTGGGGATTTTCCATCAAAATTGGCCAATGAAAAACACTGTGTTTTCAGCCCAATAAGGACAGTGTGGATTTGCTCACCTTCTCAAAGAAAAAAAAAAAATTTGACAGGGTGGAGGAGGACTTTAATCTTTTTTTTGCTGGAACTTTTTATAAAATTATATAATAGATATAATTATTTATTATTATTATATAAATTCTAATCCAAGTCTCCTTATCCTTCTCTGATGTTCAGGATCCACACAGGGACTCCAGACCCCATGCTGGGTTTCCTGCTGCTTCTCCAAAAGAGAACTGTTTCACAACATGACAGATGAAGAGCAACTGCGAAGTCCAGGGAAATGGACTTGAATTACTGCTCTCCAACAATCTTTTTAACTACTTTTCTTTTTTCTTCCCAATATATTATGGATCTTGAACTTTTAATGAAAATTTTTCTTTCTGAAAAACTTGATTTGTTTTTCAATTTTTATTTCAAAAATCTTCCTTTCTAAGCAAAAATCTCCCTCCAGTTTGCTCTAAAGTTTCTCTAGAGAAGTATCTCGTAGAACTTTTTTTTTGTTTTTTTTTTTTTTTCATTTGTATGGATTTTATACATGTTTGACAGCTGTCAAAAGTGATCTGAAGTTTCAAAGCAGTGGTGACCAGTGCTCTTTGAACTTGTCACCCAACTCCTACATGGCCAAAATGTTGCACCATCTTGTGGTCAGCAGAATTATGGCATCACTGCCGTAACCCATATGAAGGTAGTGCTTGAGCTTTTGTTCAATAGATACCCTTCATTTTCAATACAGATATATCAATCTTTTATCTCCTTCAAACAGCTTGCTTCTTCTCAAAGGTGATATTTGGATGAAATTAGTTCTCATTGATTTGTTAAATTAAAAGGCCCCATGTAGCCTTAATCTAGCCTTGAGTACATTTGATGTCAGAGTTTATTGGATGATTTTTTAATGTTTATAATCTGTATAATTATGCAATATTTTTGTAACATGTCATATATCATGATGTGATTTAATATCCCATATATATTCTTGCGCCTGAAAGTAATGTGGAGAAATGTCTTTGAAAGGCCATTAAGTATAAATAAATTAGAGTGAGAGCAAGAGTGGTCCTGATGAATAATATTCCTTGATAAGGAGACCTCATAGACTAAATGGGATGAGTAAATTATTACTTAATAATGCCATGCTTAAAACATTCCAAATAGTTAGTGCATTCACCTGGGAACATTCACACATCTGGCCAAAGGACTGCTTACCCAGCAGCTGCATAACATAAAATAAAATGCAGTTCCAGAAGCAGGCACAAACTCCAGAGATACAAATAAAATACCCTTATCACCAGATTGTAGGTGACGTTCACCTTGGACATGTGCTCTCTAGCCATATAAACCCTGATTTCTCTCCTGGGTGAGTTCATGGGTTTCAAGGGACACTGGCTGAGTACCTCAGGTGGGGCTTTCAGGGTATCCCTGGTGGCCGGTGAAGTTAGGAGCCTGTGGGACCTACAAAATACAAAAGTGAGGTTGGCTGTTTTCTACCTAACTTGGGTGTTTTGCTTCCATTAAAGTCTTTTACCAAATCTAGTGTGTTCTGTGTGCTCCAGGGGTCTTAGAGCAGCTTCTTGGCTGGAAGAAAAGGTGGATGATCCAAGGAGCTAGAAGGACTCGGTGCACCAGCAGCTGTGCTTGGATCCTGGATCCCATGCTTGTGCTCAAGTGTTTGAGCTACCACTTCCTCCTCAATTATGACAGTGGGATGAGATAAGCAGGCAGAGAAAGGCAGGGGGAGTATTGTGGGCAAGCAGAAGGGTCCAGCATATGTGGAATCAATCTTTGCATGTTTTTTAAGCTCCCTTTTGCCATCATGTCCTGGGGGAACAAGAGGCCAGGTAAGAAAAGAGTTGGGAAAGGTAACTGAGGAGACAGGATGGGCATGGTAAAGCTGAGAGATGCTATGAGAACACTAGGAGGAGAATGATATCAGAAATGTGTGGAGTTTTTTGGCTCACACACTTCTCAGATTCCCACTGGGTCAACTTCTTTCAAGCATGGTTTTGCCACCAGCCAGCACTGCAGCCTGCAGGGGACTGCAGAGATGCTGTGAGCTAGCACTAAATCCACCTGCTTCAGTACTGAAATTCATCCTTCTTGAGGGGAGGGTATTGGACCAAGCTGGGCTCTGTGCTGGCATCATCAGCTTGGGTATTCACCCCAAGTTACAGTCAGGATATGTCCTGGTAGAGTGTGCCAAGCAAAGATTCTTCTGTGTGACTGAGGTTTTGGGGAACTCAGAACACCTTTTTCCCTGACTTTTCACAAAGCCTGGAAGTCCACAGAGACAGCTCTGTTCTGGGGGGGCTCAGTGAAAGTGAGAGTGGTGACTGCCTTTTTGCAGTTTCATTGCAGAGCCACCAAACACAGTGTGGACAGAACAGGTCCAAGTGCTGCTGGGGTTATTCCTGCTGTTCAGTGTTTTGCTGGAGCAGTAGTCCCAGAAACACAGCTACAAGAGGAGATGCTCAGCCTTGTCTGCAGGTATCATTTTTCCATACTGTGAGACACCCCCTGTGTGTACTGGTGGGTTTTTACCTATATCGCCCTAATAGAGACCAAAAGATTCTGTGGACCTCCTCTGCACTGCTGTCATGAGAAGAACTGTATCAATTGAGCCAAGCTCTGCATTAACTGTGTCCACTTGAGCGGATTCAAAAAGCTCAGTCAGGCTCCTGGCTATGACTAAATCATCTAATTATAGCCTTCCCATGCTGTGCTTTTTGCATTCGTTCCTGATCCATCATTGCATTGATTTTTAGAATTGTGTTCTTTAGCACTCCGTGGTCTCAATTTTCACATCCACCTCGTCTCCTGTGCTCTCCAATTCTCTGTGCTCACTGCGTGTTGACTACTCATCTCTCCAAGGGTTTTCCTTAAACCAGGCTTTTAATCACATTTCTCTTCCAAGGTGGAGAGCGAGGTGAGCCTTGATGATTTCTGCAACACTTTGACCTCTGTACAAGTGCAAATTTGCATTGGACTTTCTGTGGCCCCATACTGTGGCTTCTGACTTGCCCAAAATGGATATACCTTTTTGGTTGTCACAATGATGTCAAAAATTGCAGTGGTAAAGCGTTAGGCTCTCTTGGCCAGCTTTCTACTGAAAATATTGGTGAAGGAAATCAGAAGTGGTGTGTCTTTGCCATGTTATTGTGAAAACTTGAAAACCCCTGGAGTTCACAGAGCAGTGATACCATGCCCCCGACAGCTCAAATTCAGATCAAAACGGGCTCCTGGGAAGAACTTATAAATATGGGGAAATATTTCACAGGTTCTCATCTGAGCTGGAGCTCTCAACTTGCTGAATGTAATAGTGTTGGCAGTCCTGCTGGTTTGTCTTTGACTTTTGTGACACCGGATGGTTCTCCAAAAGCCTCAACTTCTGGAGTCAGGATAAATATGTAAAGCTCTTGATTTTCATTTTCTCTCAATTTTATGGGGTTCATCTGTGAAGTATGAATTCGAAGAACTCAGAAAAGTACTTGACACGTTATTAGATTTTATGACATAATTTTGGCTTTAAAATATTGTTTTGTTTTTAAATCTTATGTCATGATTGCATGAATTTCCTTGCATCCCTTTTGCATAGATTTAGCTCAGCTCCAAAGACAGATTAGCTCTCTTACTAAATGTGCCCAAAAAGTATGACTGAGATTCCTTTTTAATACTGTTCTCAGCTGAGCTTATGTATAATTCTTTTCAAAGTGTAAAATGCCAAGGGATGTTTATATGCTACAGCTTATATGACAGTATATTGTTGTTCCTTCACACTTCACTGAACAGTCTACGAATACTAATCTATAAATCACTTTTCTCACAGGCGCTTGAAAACTTCGTGCTGTTTGTGGCATTGTCTGCTCTTTTCTAGATATATAAACCACTTCAGTTTAAAGAACAGCAGACTGTAATGATTTCACATGTGTTTTTCAGCAGTATATTGGAAGCATCACAGAAAAAAAAAGAGCCAAATTATGTTGGAGTCTGTAGGGCTGCATGGGTATGTCCTGCTTTACGGAAGTTATAAGTGAATGGGCAGAGGTGGGATCTTCCTCAGTGCAGGAGAGGCACTGAAGGGCAAAGGAGGATGGTGGTGGTTTTTCCCCCAGGATCATGTGAAGAGGCCTGGGCAGAGTTTGGAATTGAAACAATTCTTCCTGAATTTCAAAGGCTGCACTTCCCCTATGCATTCAGCAGTCTCCTTTCACGGGTTAGTGAACATGAACATGCTTACTCATATTTTTGAAAACAAAAGTCTTCTGCTGTGAACTCTCCCCACTATCCCAGTTGGAAGCTGCCCTTTCCTATATAGAAGGGAAGTTCAATGCCATAAGGTTTGTTCTGGTTTTAGGGGAACAGAGATTTCAACGAGTGGGGCAGGCATTAAGAGGAAAAATGAGAGGAAGCAGGAGACTTTCCCTGACTCTTTCTCACCAAAGACAAAATGTGCCCTATGGTGATAACAGACTCCCTGCCTTCTCTAATAGACTGGCTGCAGAAGAGAAGGTGGCTCCTTGGAAGGGTAGTGGAGTGGTGTCTTTCATATGCTGCTTTGCTTCAGGACAAAACTGTGGTAAACCAGCATGAGGCAACACTCCCATGATCAATCTGTGAGACGCGAAGAGTTTGTTGTGTGAGAAAGAATGTAAGGCAAGAATAAATTTTATTCTTTTTTTTTTTTTTTTCCTGAAGAATTTGCCTTAAGAGGTGGGATAAAGGTACAGATTCTTCACCTGCTCCATGTAGTGGCCAGAAGGTTTTACCATGGATTTAAAATCTCTTTGGGCAGTTTTTCTTGCCGATCTCTTTTTTTGAAAATTGTCCTCTATGTTTGTACAACTGCAAATAATTCCAGGGATTTCTGCATGTCTCAGTACAACAAAACATACTGAGAAACATAATGTAGCCAGGGCCCACCAAATATACAACTCAAAGTCTATAATTAGATTTATTAGCCGACATTTTCCTTAGGAAGATATGAAAACCAAACCGCTGAACAGAGCAGTTGGAGCAGTAAACTTCAAACTTTAATCAGTACAAAAAAAGTAAAAGCCATCAGAGGGGTGTAGCAGGGAACAGTAATAATGTGGTATTTGGGGGTGATCACGCTTGATAGCTCCAGGGTGACACCACGCACAGCTCACAGATATTGGTGGGACACTCATCCCTGAGGGGGACTTACTGGCAGCACTTCTGAGCTCAACACCTTGTTTCAGTAAAGTCAAGGGAGCAGACGCTTCACGGTTAAGGAGCAGAGCGTGGTCATTACAACAGTGGAGCTCCTTGGAGAGGAAGGACTCACCCTGAAAAGATGGTTTCTTCCTGGGGAAACTTCTTTCTCTATCAGTCATTACATGTCAGCTCTTCTCTTAAAGTCAGTGTGCTCTCCTGACAGGGTGAGAAGTTTGACAACATGCTGTGGCTTTGGGACTTCTCTCCTGCCCCAGAGTTGAAAGGCCAGTCCCTTTAACAGAGTTTACCTTTTAACTACACTTTCTTCTGCTATCTGCCTCCATGGTGGTCTCCCTAAAACCACTTCAGCCACAGAACTGGAAGATACAGCCAGTTAAGCACATGATGAACCCTTCAGAAATGAAGGAGCTAGGATTCTCCAAAGCAGCGTTGACTCTGGTGGACGATGAGCAACCAGAGCAGTTCTGTTCTTCTAGAGGTAGCGCTGTATGGCCTCACTTACCTGAAAAAAAGAGCAACACCCAGATGGGATTTTATTTATTTAAAGGTTTTAAAGTATGCTGTAGAAACATAACAAAAGCACCAGAAACAATCTATTCTGATAGCTTAATCTCTAAGAAAAAACCAATGATTTGATAAAATGATGTGTGTATGTTTTTAGCCTTAGCTATCCAGATCTTCTTGCTCAGGAATAAGGTGGGTTGTTTTTAGGTTGGTTTTTTTTTTGATACTCTGGGAACTGAATTTCACAAAGTTTTATTGCTAGCCAGAGGAGGCAGGGTCCGGCCTCATGGGCTGAAGTGGAGGAGTGGAACCGGGATAGGAGAAAATATCTGGATAATGACTCATGACATGCACTTTTTTGTTTATTTGTTTGTCTGGGTGTTTGTTTGTTTTTTGGTTTTTTGGGGGTTTTTTGTTTTGTTTTTTTTTTACTTAAACATTGCATTTTTACCAGCAAAGCAGAGTTAGTTGTGCAGCCCTCATTTCACCAAAAAACCGCCCTGAACTCCAGCACACCTGGAAGAGGAATTCTGCAAAAAAAAAAAAAAAAAAAAAAAACCCAAATCCCGCAG